>NC_141879.1:353223409-353526439 GCF_056163025.1 Triticum urartu | reverse complement strand
CAAGAATAAAGTTGCGTAGTAGACATCATCCTTCTCCTCATCTTCTTTGCTATTTCATTTCGCCCTTTCCATCGAAAACATCATCAAGTGCAACACCCCATCACTAGCTTCTTCCATTCAATTCTCACCCATTTATTGCATGTGACATTTTCCTGTCCCACTAAAATGTTCATTTATTTTCTGTAAATCTTACACCATGTCGACAACCTCTCTGTCAAATTTCAGCTCATTTGGGTTTGATTTGGTTGGGTTAAAAAAATGGCTCAAGTTTGAATTTAATTCAAACTTGAATTATTTTTCTATCTATAAAAATTGCCAAGTCCATTTCTTCAAATTGTGCATAATGCAAGGACTCCAGATATATTTTCATATATCTCTCATGCCTTCCCTTTATCTCTGAGCTTTTCTCCCTTATTTTCTGTTTGAGGAAATTGAGAAGAGAAAGAATAAGCGGGAGAGAGAGAGCCCAGCACTAGCTGCTCCCAGCAAACCCGCAGCCCATCTCAGCCTCCACTGGTAATTTTCTTCCAGCGTGGCTGCTTTTCACCCCCAGGGCCCGCCTGACAGCTTCTCATTTCCCTTCTTTTATCCATCCTCTCGCTTTCTCCTCTCTCACAGTAAAACAGCCGAGCAAGGGCGCATGGCCACCATGGCCAAGCCTGCGGCACCCGCGTCCCTCCTGTAAAACCCAGCGCCAACCCTAGGGTTTCCCTCTTCCCCCACAAGCCGCCGCCACCTCTCTCTTCTTCGTTCGTCATCTCATTCGTTCCCAAGTGAGGAAGCAGAGAGAGATCACAAAAGAACCGTCGGTGCCTGTCGTCGTCCTCGCGTCTGGCCTGCGTCAGGATCCTCTCCGGCATGTCGTTCTGCGCCTCGTCACCCTCCTCGACCGATCCCGAGAGTTAGTTGGGTGGGAGCCTCCTCCACACGACTCCCTGCCATCGCCGTCACCATGGCCGTGGCCGAGCCGAGTTGATGCTCGAGCCCGGCGTAGCAGCCGATGTCCCTGACCTTCTTCCTCCGTGGCAAGTCCCACGACTACGGCAACAACTTCCCGCACCTCTCCGAGCCCCGAATCATCAAGTCCAGCTTCTTCCCCATTGTCCTCTTCCTCCTCTGCTTCCGCTGCTTCATGGACTGAGCACCACCGCCATGATTAGTGCATCCTCCCGTCGTCTCCGGTCGCCGTCGACCTTGTAAGACTCCAGCAGCAACCCCACGGTGAAGCTCTGATCCTATCCATCCCTCTCTGGTCTCGTTTGCATATCCATCACTTCGTGCGTCTCCGGTTTCGGGCGCCGTGTCGTGACGTCAAGCTCGAGCTCGTGCACCTCGTGACACATCACTTCTGTCTGCACCACTGAAAGAGCAATCATGCCCTTACATCATATTTTAATGTTGATGACAATATACATGTAGGGGACTAACAATGGTTGTCAAGTAAATCTCAGGTGTTTGTCCCAAGTTCATCAAAGTGTGTGGATCAAGAGCATACAACGTGATTTTACTTAGGAATGAAGTATCAAAAGTGATTACATATTTTTTTCCCTGAGTATAGGATCCCGCACTATTAAGAGTGGATCGATAGGGTTAGTTTAATGCTTGCTCATGCCACAAACGTCCTTCCCAAAAATGCACATGCTCCATCTCTATACTCTCTGTGTCTTTGTCTCTGGCCTACAGGATGTCCAGGCTTCAAGCCGGATGTCCGGGCCTCATGCCGGATATCCGGGCCTAGCTATCCAGTGAGCACTTTGTGCTTGTGCTGCTTGCTGGATGTCCGGCCCTCTACGCCAGATGTCCGGGCTCTCCTTGCACCCCGGATTTCCGGGTCTTCTTGCCGGATGTTCGGCTTGTGCTATCCAGAGGCCGTTTTTCATCTTGGTGAAATTGCCGGATGTCCGGGGTTACCTTATATGCCGAATGTCCGGTCTTGGCCCCCGGATGTCCGGTCCCTCTGTTTTCTACTCTGCTTCTGCCTTGCTCTTCGAGTGCCTTGCTAGGCCAGATGTCTGGCCTGCCCGTTCACTTGCACTACAACGGCCATATTTGTGCTCACACTATATATAGCCCTTCTCCCCCACAGGAGAGGGTTGATCATTCACTTTGAACAAACCCTAGAACACATTTCATTGTCTCTCTTAATCCTCCACACCAAATCTTAGACCCCCAAGGTATTTGAGAGCATTTGAGAGAAGTTGTCCGATCAAGTGATAGATCCACTCCTTCCCCTTCTTTGCACCAAAGGAATTCGTGATTTGAGCAAGTCTTGAGCTTTTCCCCATCGTTCTTGTTACTCTTGGAGGTTGGAGACTCTTAGGTGGTAGGAGTCTTTCGGAGAGGAATCGACCATTGTGATTACCCCCGAAAAAGTTTGTGAGGGTTTGGAGACCACCCCAAGGTCTACCACTAGTGGTTGAGAAATGCCTCCATGGTGTTGTCTCAAAGGGGGAATAGGGTGAGCCTTCGTGGCGTTGGTGTGCCTTCGTGGTAACATCCACCTCTCTAATGGTGACGTAGCTTCCCTACAAGGAAGTGAACATAGGCATACATCCTCGTCTCCCGGAGTTGCAGTTATTCCTAACCCTAACTCTCTACTTGTGGTTACTTGTCTCTTAGCGCTTACTTATATCATATTGTGCTTGCTTACTTACATACTTGTGTTGCTTGTTTATCTTGATTAGCTCTTAGCATCACACTTGCAATTGTTAGGCTCACTTTCATATTCCGTATTATTGCCTAAAATTGCTAAGTAATAATTAAAAATTGTAGTTGTACCTATTCACCCCCCTCTAGGTCCATCTCGATCATTTCAATTGGTATCAGAGCCTCGTGCTCTATTATTGTGGCTTAACCGCCCTAGAGCGAGATGAACCCCGATGGGACACCACCTGTTGCAGATCCGAAGAATATGGGCGCGGCTTCCACGGAAGCCAACTCCTTCACTTCAGAGGATCTGGAACGTGCTCTTGCTAAGAAAAAGGAGGAGCATGATGCCTCTCTTGAGGCCTTGGTCCAAATGAGGATAGCCACACTAACCATGATGCTTGCACCAATTTCTGGTGGTGCGGCCTTGAGGCCAGCTGTGCCTACTCCTTCACTTGGCCAACAACCTCCTAGTAATGAACACTCTAGTGTTCCTTAACTTTATGCAAGACCTCAAGTAGAGAAACCCGAGTATAACCCTCAAGGCAAACCTCCTTTACTTGATAAAACTATCGATTTTGCTTTGTGGAGAGTTGCTATGCAGGATCATCTTAGATATGGAAATGATGAGATATTGGAGATCTTGGAGTATGGCTACCAAGCCGTTGACTCGAAGAATCTTACTCCAAGAGAGGTATATGAAAAGAATCACAATGACACCGCAACCATGTGCATAAGAAGAGGTATGACTGACAAGCAAAGGAGACCATACAATCATATCACAAGTGCCAAGGAATTATGGGATAGCATTGTGAGGACCAAGACCGGTACCTCCACTCTCCAGCTTGCTCGGTATGAAATTGCCAAGGGTCAATTGCAAAAAAAAATTATGGCAAAAAGGTGAATCTCCCATTGTAACATCCCAAATTTTTAATTTGGAATGTTATACATTAGATCATCATGTATATCATATTTTATTTCGCATTTTGGTTGATCCTAGAAATTCTACGCAACTCAATGACCCACGGAGAGAGTTGGGGATTTCGTTATTTTCATATTTGAGTTCTCTCAAATTTTGAGAATAGGATCATTTGATTTTATTTATTTTATCATCAATTATTTCTATTACAAAAATATGAGAGAGGGAATAAAATGACTTTCCAAAAATAAAGAAATATTGAGGATTTAATAAAAAAAATCAAATAAGATTTTACTTCGGAGTTTTTCGGTGTTTTATTTGAATTTAGGAAAAATGTACGTTTTTCAAAATTGCATTTAGGGCCCAAATAAATGTTCACCTTGTGCGGCTTGATTTTAGAAGCCCGTGAAAATTTATTTCGGAATTTTTGGAGTCCGTTTAGTATTTCTTTTTATTTTTCTTCCGAGCGGAATAATTAAAAAAACGAACTGACTTCGGGTCGTACCCGAGCGGGACACCGCCCGGGGGCAGCCTTTAAATAGCGCCGCCCCGAGCCGCCCCAGCCCATCAGCCCTGCCTCGACCCGCGTGCGCTGCCGGAGCCGCCACCGCCGCCGCCGACGATCCCGCTGCCCGAGGTTCGTCGTGCCTCGATTTCTGTGCCGAAAAAAAGAGAAAAAAAATCGGCGTTCGTTGTTTTTTCTTTTTCTCGGATTAAATCCGCGATTTTTCTGATCGTGATTCCTGATCCGATTTTCATTTTAGTTTAACTTTTCGCTCGTTTATCGGAATCAGGCGATTCAAGCGCCTAGAGTTTCGTCTCGAAACCCTCTATCCGTTTAACCAACTTAAACAAGTTTTTGTTACTGTAAAAATTTCCCTGGATCCAGATTACTAGAACGAAGTTGTTTTCTTTCGCAGTTTGATTTGCGTTGCTTCGTTCGATTTGATTCTTTTTGCCAACCGGAGTTCTTAAGTTGAACTTTCTGGTTAGATCTCTTATTTGAGTTTTACCTGTGCATTAGATGAGTACTTATTGTATGCTTGTTTGATTGTCTGCGATAGAGTACCAGGAGTGCGCCGCCTGTTACTTCGAATCGTTAGGTTTCGCGGATCATCAGCAAGGCAAGTAACACTTTGATCATACTTTTTCTACTACCCAGTTTTATTGCATTAGATCAATCCTCACACATTGCATGATTAGGATCTAATTAAATTGTGGGATGGGAAGTAGATGAGGTAGTACCTATTACCTGTTTATTATCAAACCTTTGGGAGTTACTTCTACGTTTGCTTATTATGCCAAGCTATGCTAGTAGACGTGGATTGGGTGAGTGAAATTCATGACAGATGTGAGATTGTTAATTAATGGTTTATCTAAGGTGGCAACTTAAACACACATCTGGGTGGATTGAGGCACCTGGGTATTCCAGGACTTCCCTGTTTTCTTTTGGACCGCCACCCAGGCTCAAAGGGATCATGAGACTATTCATACTAGAAACTTCCGTGTGCAGCCACAAGCTATTATGGGCTCTAGCATAGTTGACTAAGTCGTGCGAACTCTTACAGTGGTAGACTAGCAGATGTAGGGGATGTAGGTGGTATGGTCTACCCGATCGTAAGGTGCTAGCGCTTCTGAAAGACTATGTCTCGGTCATCCGTCTTCTCAAACACCCTGTAGTGTGAGAAAACAAACGGAGGCGATCGAGTCTTGTGGGGAAAAGTGCGCAAACCTCTGCAGAGTGTAATAAACTAATCATGGTTAGCCGTGTCCCCGGTTATGGACATCTTGAGTATCTAGTACTTGGATTTTCATGTGAATCTCAACATGTTACTCTAAATTAATTTTGTTGGGTTATGTTAATGATGATGCTTAATTGGGATTGAGAATGCTGTCAACCATTCTCAATGTTTAACAACCACCATGATAGTAATTAAATTTTATTCCTTTGAAGTAGGGAAAAATTGGCTTTACGCAAAACTGTAACCATAGAGCTTCCACCAGCCAAATATGCATATAGTATAGCTGTTTCATTCCATTACTCTCTATGTGTTACCTTGCCAGCATATTCCATGTGCTGACCCGTTTCGGGCTGCAACGTTAATGTTGCAGACTTTTCAGACGACGATTAAGAAGTTTTTAGGTCGTGGTTCTATACTCAGTGATGCAGTTGGAGTTGATGGACTCACTTATGTTCCAAGTCTTCCGTTGTTATCGTTATTAGATGGCCTTAAGCCATACTTATTGTAATAAGTTCTCTTTTGAGACACTCGATGTAATAAGTGTGTGATTGCTACTCTGCTATAAATCCTCCGAGTACTGTGTGGTGTCAGCATTACTGATCCAGGGATGGCACCGGAGCACAGAGATCAGACTATTTGAGGTCTGGTCGCTACGGAGATGGTATCAGAGCACTCGCTGACTGTAGGACACGACCACTAAGCTAAAGACCTAGATCCCTATTCACTCTCTTCTCTTCTGACCTCTCATATTTTCAACTCTTTAGGATGGCGGATGCAAGGAACAAGTTCACACAACCGGATGAAGATACACCCTTTGGACGCCACTTGAAGGAAGTCACTAGATACCTGAATATAGGAGTACCAAGCTTCACCGGAACCTACAACGCCACTTTACCTGAAGAAGAGCGCTGGATGATTCAAGTTCAAGTTCCAGGAAGGACGTTCATGCCAGTCACTGAGCCCATAGAAATTTCTTTTGATGCACCAACTTGGAGTCTAGGAAAGAGCATGGTAGCTCACATCGCCATGGGACGCATTGGAGAAGTCTACCGCAAGGATCTCAAGGATACTATCTACTAGATTTGTGGGCGCCGAAATGAACACTGGGAGATGATCAGCACCAGGAAGGATAGATCAATCACAGCTTTTATCCAGGAGCTAAACCAGCACATTCGACGACAGGAGAACCAGATGTGCGCCGACATGATAGATCTGAAGAAGGCTAAGACTAGAATCAAGGAACTGGAGGAAGAACTCAAGGCTACACGTGAAGATTATGAAGAAGAAATTGAAGTATTGGTGGAGAAGAATGACGACCTGATCAAGAAGATTGGAATATTTATGGGAGGCCCTACACCAGTGGATGAAGACGAAGAACCCAAGGAAATTAGCCCGGAGGACTACATCATCATCGACGGCACCGACTCGGAAGCAGATAGTAGCGATGATGACTATGTTGATGAAGCTGGAGCAGATACCATGGAGTCAACGACCGTAGAATATTTCTAGTAGACCGCCTCATCAGTAGTAGTAGTCCACCATGTAAATATAGTAGTCCGAGCACTTTTGCGATAGTTAGATCGATTGTATGCCTTTGTTTGATTGAATGAAGTGAATTGTTTGCTTTTGCCTCATGTGCATATGGGTAGTGTTTTCTCTTTAGACCCCCTCTATTCTTATATCTCATCTTTTCTAAAAACCCTCAGATGCCTCCAACCCAAGCTCTTAGGTCACCCATGTTAGTAACCTCGCCCGGAGCGGAATATGTGGCTAGTCTGTGGTGTGATCAGTTACCATTAAGGATTGGTAACTATGTTTTTCCCTCAGACCTAATAGTATTGGAATCTCAAGGATTTGATGTGATATTAGGCATGGATTGGTTATCAAAGTATGAAGGGAATATTGAGTGTGCTAGTAAGACAATTTTGCTTACCACCCCAGAAGGGAGAAGGATCAAGTATGTATCCCGGCATGTGCCAAAGAGGACTCAAGTAAATTGCCTAACAGGAGTTGTGCAGGAGGAAGTACCAGTGGTAATGGATTTCCCTGATGTATTTCTAGAGGAGTTGCCAGGCATGCCACAGGATAGAGATATTGATTTTTTGATTGAGCTATTGCCAGGCACAGGGCCAATATCAAAGAGACTATATAGGATGCCAGCAAAGGATTTGGTGGAAATTAAGAAGCAGATTAAGGAGTTACTGGATAAGGGATATATTCGCCCAAGTTCTTCGCCTTGGGGATCGCCAGTACTTCTAGTGGAGAAGAAGGATGGATCGTTAAGGATGGTTGTTGATTATCGAGGATTGAATGAAGTAACGATCAAGAACAAGTACCCACTACCGATGATCAATGATCTGTTTGATCGATTGCAAGGAGCTAAGGTATTTTCCAAGATCGATCTGCGATCAGGATACCACCAGTTGAAGATTCGAGAACAGGATATTCCGAAGACAGCTTTTACTACCAGGTATGGGTTGTATGAGTATACCGTTATGTCATTTGGTCTGACTAACGCACCTGCCTATTTTATGAACATGATGAACAAAGTATTTATGGAGTTTTTGGATAAGTTCGTCGTAGTGTTCATTGATGATATCCTGGTTTATTCGAAGAATGAAGAGGAACATAAGGAGCATTTGTGTTTGGTACTTGGAAAGCTCAGAGAACATCAATTATATGCCAAGTTCAGCAAATGTGAGTTTTGGTTGAAGGAAGTAGGATTCCTCGGACATGTTATATCTAGAGAAGGTATAGCAGTAGATCCCACTAAAGTTGAAACCGTGACCAAGTGGGAAGCCCCAACAACAGTTGGAGAGATCCGGAGTTTTCAAGGACTCGCAGGATACTACCGGAGATTTATTGAGAATTTCTCAAAGATTGCGAAGCCTATGACTGAGTTGTTAAAGAAAGATACCAAGTTCATATGGACAGAGGAATGTGAGGCTAGTTTCCAGGAGTTGAAGAAACGTTTGGTTACCTCACCAGTGTTGATTTTGCCAGACCAGACCAAAGATTATGAGGTGTATTGTGACGCTTCACGTCGAGGACTTGGAGCAGTGCTTATGCAGGAAGGGAGAGTTGTTTCATATGCCTCAAGACAATTGAAGCCTCATGAGTTGAATTATGCTACGCATGATTTGGAGTTAGCAGCGTAGTGCATGCATTGAAGACATGGAGACATTTTCTCATTGGAAATCATTGTGAGGTGTACACGGATCAAAAGAGTTTGAAGTACATTTTCACACAGAAGGAGTTAAATCTCAGACAAAGGAGATGGTTGGAGCTTATCAAGGATTATGATATGAAATTGCATTACCACCCCGGAAAGGCTAATGTAGTAGCTGACGCATTAAGCTGTAAGAGCCATGTCAATACGTTAATGATGGGAGAAATACCAAGGGAGTTAGCCGAAAATCTTCGTGAACTATGTTTGGAAATAGTTCCGAGAGGCTATGTAGCAGCAATGGAGATTCAGTCAACCTTGATGGATAAAATCAGGGAAGCTCAGAAAGCTGACAAAGATATTGCCGCTATAAAGGAGAAACTGAGCAAAGGAAAAGCTAAAGGATTCCGTGAGGATGAGCACGACACCCTATGGTTTGAAGACCGTGTTTATGTGCCCAGTGACCCGGAGATCAGGAAGTTGATATTGCAAGAGGCACATGACTCACTGTATTCAATTCACCCAGGAAATACCAAGATGTATCTGGATTTGAGGGATATTTTCTGGTGGACCGGAATGAAGAAGGATATTGCGAAGTATGTAGCAGTTTGTGACGTATGCCAGAGAATAAAGGCAGAGCATCAGAAGCCAGCAGGATTGTTACAACCATTGCCGATACCCGAATGGAAGTGGGATAAGTTAGGCATGGATTTTATCACGGGATTGCCCAGGACTCGTTCAGGCTATGACTCGATTTGGGTTGTAGTTGATCGATTGACGAAAGTAGCTCATTTCATCCCAGTAAAGACCACTTACACCAGTGCTAAGTTGGCAAAGATATACATGACCAGGATCGTATGTCTGCATGGAGTTCCAAGGAGTATCGTATCGGATAGAGGAACCCAGTTTACCTCAAAGTTCTGGAAGCAGTTGCACGAAATTTTGGGTACCAGGCTAGAATTTAGTACAGCTTTTCATCCACAGACAGATGGACAGACTGAGAGAGTCAATCAGATTTTGGAGGATATGCTGAGAGCTTGTGCGTTAGATTATGGATCTAGTTGGGACGATAATTTGCCATATGTAGAGTTCTCTTACAACAACAGTTACCAAACCAGTTTAAAGATGGCCCCTTTCGAAGCCTTGTACGGAAGGAGGTGCAAGACACCATTGTCATGGGACGAAGTTGGAGACCGCTAGTTGTTTGGTCCTGACTTGATTAAAGAGTCTGAACAGAAGGTGAAATTGATTCGCGATAGGCTCAAGGTAGCCCAGTCCAGACAGAAAAGTTATGCAGATTCTAAACACAAGGAGACAGTTTACGAAGTCGGAGACAAAGCTTATCTTCGAGTATCTCCACTTCGGGGATAAAAGCATTTTGGAGTTAAAGCAAAGTTAGCACCACGATTTGTAGGACCATATTGAGTTTTGGAGCGTATGGGAGAAGTGGCCTACAAGTTGGAATTGCCTGAAGGATTGTCAGGAGTTCATGATGTGTTCCACGTTTCTCAGTTAAAGAAATGTCACGCGGAGATGGCTGACATACTGTTGAGAGACACAGTGCCATTGGAAACTATTCAGTTGGATAACGATTTGACCTACGAGGAGAAACCAGTTAAGATTCTCGAGTTTGCCAGCCGAGTTACTCGCAGCAAGGTTATCAAGTTTTGCAAGGTTCAGTGGAGCCACCACACGGAGGATGAAGCCACCTGGGAACGAGAGGAAGATTTGCTCAAAGACCACCCTCACCTATTTTCTAGCCAACCCGAATCTCGAGGGCGAGATTCATCTTAAGGGGGTAGGTTTGTAACATCCCAAATTTTTAATTTGGAATGTTATACATTAGATCATCATGCATATCATATTTTATTTCGCATTTTGGTTGATCCTAGAAATTCTACGCAACTCAATGACCCACGGAGAGAGTTGGGGATTTCGTTATTTTCATATTTGAGTTCTCTCAAATTTTGAGAATAGGATCATTTGATTTTATTTATTTTATCATCAATTATTTCTATTACAAAAAAATGAGAGAGGGAATAAAATGACTTTCCAAAAATAAAGAAATATTGAGGATTTAATAAAAAAAATCAAATAAGATTTTACTTCGGAGTTTTTCGGTGTTTTATTTGAATTTAGGAAAAATGTACGTTTTTCAAAATTGCATTTAGGGCCCAAATAAATGTTCACCTTGTGCGGCTTGATTTTAGAAGCCCGTGAAAATTTATTTCGGAATTTTTGGAGTCCGTTTAGTATTTCTTTTTATTTTTCTTCCGAGCGGAATAATTAAAAAAACGAACTGACTTCGGGTCGTACCCGAGCGGGACACCGCCCGGGGGCAGCCTTTAAATAGCGCCGCCCCGAGCCGCCCCAGCCCATCAGCCCTGCCTCGACCCGCGTGCGCCGCCGGAGCCGCCGCCGCCGCCGCCGACGATCCCGCTGCCCGAGGTTCGTCGTGCCTCGATTTCTGTGCCGAAAAAAAAGAGAAAAAAAATCGGCGTTCGTTGTTTTTTCTTTTTCTCGGATTAAATCCGCGATTTTTCTGATCGTGATTCCTGATCCGATTTTCATTTTAGTTTAACTTTTCGCTCGTTTATCGGAATCAGGCGATTCAAGCGCCTAGAGTTTCGTCTCGAAACCCTCTATCCGTTTAACCAACTTAAACAAGTTTTTGTTACTGTAAAATTTGCCCTAGATCCAGATTACTAGAATGAAGTTGTTTTCTTTCGCAGTTTGATTTGCGTTGCTTCGTTCGATTTGATTCTTTTTGCCAACCGGAGTTCTTAAGTTGAACTTTCTGGTTAGATCTCTTATTTGAGTTTTACCTGTGCATTAGATGAGTACTTATTGTATGCTTGTTTGATTGTCTGCGATAGAGTACCCGGAGTGCGCCGCCTGTTACTTCAAATCGTTAGGTTTCGCGGATCATCAGCAAGGCAAGTAACACTTTGATCATACCTTTTCTACTACCAGTTTTATTGCATTAGATCAATGCTCACACATTGCATGATTAGGATCTAATTAAATTGTGGGATGGGAAGTAGATGAGGTAGTACCTATTACCTGTTTATTATCAAACCTTTGGGAGTTACTTCTACGTTTGCTTATTATGCCAAGCTATGCTAGTAGACGTGGATTGGGTGAGTGAAATCCATGACAGATGTGAGATTGTTAATTAATGGTTTATCTAAGGTGGCAACTTAAACACACATCTGGGTGGATTGAGGCACCTGGGTATTCCAGGACTTGCCTGTTTTCTTTTGGACCGCCACCCAGGCTCAAAGGGATCATGAGACTATTCATACTAGAAACATCCGTGTGCAACCACAAGCTATTATGGGCTCTAGCATAGTTGACTAAGTCGTGAAAACTCTTACAGTGGTAGACTAGAAGATGTAGGGGATGTAGGTGATACGGTGTACCCGATCGTAAGGTGCTAGCGCTTCTGAAAGACTATGTCTCAGTCATCCGTCTTCTCAAACACCCTGTAGTGCGAGAAAACAAACGGAGGCGATTGAGTCTTGTGGGGAAAAGTGCACAAACCTCTGCAGAGTGTAATAAACTAATCATGGTTAGCCGTGTCCCCGGTTATGGACATCTTGAGTATCTAGTACTTGGATTTTCATGTGAATCTCAACATGTTACTCTAAATTAATTTTGTTGGGTTATGTTAATGATGATGCTTAATTGGGATTGAGAATGCTGTCAACCATTCTCAATGTTTAACAACCATCATGATAGTAATTAAATTTTATTCCTTTGAAGTAGGGAAAATTGGCTTTACGCAAAACTGTAACCATAGAGCTTCCACCAGCCAAATATGCATATAGTATAGCTGTTTCATTCCATTACTCTCTATGTGTTACCTTGCTAGCATATTCCATGTGCTGACCCATTTCAAGCTACAACGTTAATGTTGCAGAATTTTCAGACGATGATTAAGGAGTTTTTAGGTCATGGTTCTATACTCAGTGATGCCGTTGGAGTTCATGGACTCACTTATCTTCCAAGCCTTCCGCTGTTATCGTTATTAGATGGCCTTACGCCATACTTATTGTAATAAGTTCTCTTTTGAGAGACTCGATGTAATAAGTGTGTGATTGCTACTCTGCTATAAATCCTCCGAGTACTATGTGGTGTCAGCATTACTGATCCAGGGATGACACCGGAGCACAGAGATCAGACTGTTTGAGGTCTGGTCGCTACACCCATGCAACTACTTGAGTGTCTCATGACTCTCACCGCCGACATTGAGTCATGTGAATGTGACAAGACTCAAGATGGATTCAACATGACTAAGCGATTTCTCATGGACAAGTTGCTTCATGCTTTTACTCCATATCATCACCAAATGGTGTGGGACATAAGACAACACCATGGATTCAAGGAAATGACTCCAGATGACATCATATCCACTTTCCAACTATTTGAAGAGTCAAAGGCAAATGCCACAAAACATCTTGCCATGCATGGTACCTCAACATCAAAGATCAATCTTGCATTGAAGGCCAAGCATGTATGTGAAGAAGAGCAACGTGAAGAAGAAGAAGAAGAAGATGATGATGATGATGATGATGATGATGATGATGATGATGATGATGATGATGAAGAAGATGGTGATTAAGTTGACTCGGATGAGAGCCCGTCATATGAAGACATTGCTCTCTTTGTCAAGAAGTTTAGTGTGGGAAAATTCAAGGGAAGATTCCAGAAGAAGAAAGTGAGAAAATGCGACAGCTGTGAAGAAACCAACCACTTCTCTAATGAGTGCCCTTATGAGAAGAAAGAAGATAAACCAAGGTTTCCCAAGACCTTTCCCAAGAAGAAGTTGCCAAATCCTTTGAACTCCAAGCTCAAAAAGAGGGATGGGAAAGCAATGGTTGCACATGAAGAATCCGATCCGGATGATGTTAGTGGTGTTGACGGAGTTGCTCAAGATTCTCAAAACACGTTGAGGCTAGTCAACAAGAGTGGTGATGTTGTCACCTACAACTATATGAAGGATTACAAGGGCAACGCTCACAAGTGCCTAATGGCAAAGGCCGTGGTTGAAGATGGAGAGGACCAAAGCTCTCCTGACAAGGTCAAGGTAACCCCATGACCAAACCCTCCTCTTTTCACTCCTCCTACTCCTAGTGACGAGTATCTTGATGCGGAGGATAGTTATGCGGATTATGATATAGATGATCCTATGCTTTCTAAACTAAATAAGTTCATGAGCTCCCTCAAAGGAAAGAAGCTCACTATGTTTCGTATGCTTACGGAGAAGGTGAGTAAGCACACCATCACCATTAAGGAACTCGAAACCCTCGCCACCGAGGAAAAGGAAAAATATGAAATCCTTTAGCGGAAAGTCCAATATGAGGAAGCACGAAATGATGAACTATGCTTGAAAATTGGTGCAAACATTGATGTTCATACTAAAGATCTTGCCTCCTTGAAAAAGGCTGTTGACTCTTGTGAAGAGTTGATGAATGATAAAAGTAAGCTTGTGAAGTCTAATGATTCTCTCTCTATGGATTGTGAGGTCCTATCCATGTCCCTCAAGACTAAGGAAGAAGAGCTCACCATTCTTACAAAGAGTTTTGAGACGCTCAAGCTTACTTATCTTGAAACTCTAGCCAAGGCTTACTCTTCTCCTATTATCAATGTTGATGCTTGTACTACTAACTCTAGTAGTGATCTAGCGTCTATTCTTGAGGAGAATCGCTTTCTCAAGGCTCAAATCGAGAAAGGTCTCATGACATGTGCTCAAGGGCAAAAGAACCTTAATGAGGTATTGAGCTAACATAATGAGGTGTTTGCCAAAGAGGGTATCGGGTTTGACCCAAGCACAAGCAAGAAGAAGACGTCCTCTCAAAAGTGCACCACCCCTCTAAAAGAAACTTCTGTATAAGAAGGGCATAAGGAGAAAGGTATGGTTGTTAGTGGGAAGGCCACAAGGGGCATGCCCACTCTCAACAAGCCAAAAGAGTTCATGCCTCCATCCTATGTACTTCGTAAGAATAAGGATGGAGAAGTTTATGCAAATTTTGTTGGTTCTCGAAATGCATTCCGGTTTTATGCTATTTGGGTCCCTAAGACCCTTGTGACTAACTTGAGAGGTCCCATTGCAAAATGGGTGCCTCTAACCAAGTCATAATTGTGTGTAGGTTGCCTTCTCCGGTGGAGTAAAATGGGTGATTGATAGTGGATGTACCAATCATATGACCGGAGATAACAAATTGCTCTACGATTTCATGGAAGCTATTCAACCATTTATGAGCATTATGTTTGGTGGAGGATCAAAAGGACATGTGTACTTGGGTTGGGCAAGGTGGCTATCAAAAATGACATGTCTCTTGCAAATGTCATGCTTGTCCAATCCCTTAAATATCATTTACTTTCTGTTCGCCAATTTGATTTTGTTGGTTATGATACACTCTTGCCCAACCCGAGATACTCTCGGAGTTGATGTGAAAGTATTTAAGATAGATACTCTCGAAGTGTCCTTTGTTGGAGAGTTGGATGGCAACCTTTACACGGTTGATTTTTTGAAAGAGAGCACATTCCATGCAACTTGTCTAATGGCCAAGGCCGACAAGGGGTGGCTATGGCATCGCCGGCTAGCCCATGTCGGCATGAGAAATCTTCAAGATCTCTTAAAGGGTAATCACATCCTTGGACTAACCAATGTCTCCTTTGAGAAAGATCGTGTGTGTAGTGCATGCATAGCCGGGAAGCAACATCAATCAAAGCACCCACCCAAGAATATTGTGTCTACTTCAAGGCCTTTGGAGCTCCTTCATGTGGATCTTTTTGGGCCTCCTTCATGGGACAGTCTTGGTGGGAAAAAGTATGGGCTTGTCATTGTTGTTGATTACTCAAGATATACATGGGTCTTCTTGTTGGGGAACGCAGTAATTTCAAAAAAATTCCTACGCACACGCAAGATCATGGTGATGCATAGCAACGAGAGGGGAGAGTGTTGTCTACGTACCCACGCAGACCGACTGCGGAAGCGTTGACGCAACGTAGAGGAAGTAGTTGTACGTCTTCCCGATCCGACCAATCCAAGCAACGTTACTCCGGCACCTCTGAGTTCTTGGCACACGTACAGCTCGATGACGATCCCCGGGCTCTGATCCAGCAAAGCGTCGGGGAGGAGTTCCGTCAGCACGACGGCATGGTGATGATCTTGATGTTCTACTATCGCAGGGCTTCGCCTAAGCACCGCTACAATATGATCGAGGTGGAATATGGTGGCAAGGGGCACCGCACACGGCTAAGGAACGATCTCAAGGATCAATTTGTGTGTTTAGAGGTGCCCCCCTGTCCCCGTATATAAAGGATCCAAGGGGGAGGGGGCGTCCGGCCAGGAGGAGGGCGCAGGAGGAGTCCTACTCCTACCGGGAGTAGGACTCCCCCCAATCCTAGTTGGAATAGGATTCCCCGAGGGGGAAAGAGAGAGAGGGGGGCTGGCCACCTCTCCTTGTCCTAATAGGACTAGGGGAGGGGGGAGGCGCGCGGCCCACCTTGGGCTGCCCCTTTTCTCCTTTCCACTAAAGCCTACTAAGGCCCATATAGCTCCCGGGGGGTTCCGGTAACCTCTCGGTACTCCGGTAAAATCTCGATTTCACCCGGAACACTTCCGATATCCAAACATAGGCTTCCAATATATCAATCTTTATGTCTCGACCATTTCGAGACTCCTCGTCATGTCCGTGATCACATCCGGGACTCTGAACTAACTTCGGTACATCAAAATGCATAAACTCATAATAACTGTCATCGTAACATTAAGCGTGCGGACCCTACGGTTCGAAAACAATGCAGACATGACTGAGACACATCTCCGATCAATAACCAATAGCGGGACCTGGATGCCCATATTGGCTCCTACATATTCTACGACGATCTTTATCGGTCAGACCGCATAACAACATACGTTGTTCCCTTTGTCATCGGTATGTTACTTGCCCGAGATTCGATCGTCGGTATCCAATACCTAGTTCAATCTCGTTACCGGCAAGTCTATTTACTCGTTCCGTAATACATCATCTCACAACTAACATTTTAGTTGTAATGCTTGCAAGGCTTATGTGATGTGCATTACTGAGAGGGCCCAGAGATACCTCTCCGACAATCGGAGTGACAAATCCTAATCTCGAAATATGCCAACCCAACATGTACCTTTGGAGACACCTGTAATGCTCCTTTATAATCACCCAGTTACGTTGTGATGTTTGGTAGCACCCAAAGTGTTCCTCCGGTAAACGGGAGTTGCATAATCTCATAGTCATAGGAACATGTATAAGTTATGAAGAAAGCAATAGCAACATACTAAACGATCGGGTGCTAAGCTAATGGAATGGGTCATGTCAATCAGATCATTCAACTAATGATGTGACCTCGTTAATAAAATAACAACTCTTTGTTCATGGTTAGGAAACATAACCATCTTTGATTAACGAGCTAGTCAAGTAGAGGCACACTAGTGACACTAAGTTTGTCTATGTATTCACACATGTATTATGTTTCCGGTTAATACAATTCTAGCATGAATAATAAACATTTATCATGATATAAGGAAATAAATAATAACTTTATTATTGCCTCTAGGGCATATTTCCTTCAGTCTCCCACTTGCACTAGAGTCAATAATCTAGATTACATAGTAATGATTCTAACACCCATGGAGCCTTGGTGCTGATCATGTTTTGCTCGTGGAAGAGGCTTAGTCAATGGGTCTGCAACATTCAGATCCGTATATATCTTGCAAATCTCCATGTCTCCCACCTGGACTAGATCCCGGATGGAATTGAAGCGTCTCTTGATGTGCTTGGTCCTCTTGTGAAATCTGGATTCCTTTGCCAAGGCAATTGCACCAGTATTGTCACAAAAGATTTTCATTGGACCTGATGCACTAGGTATGACACCTAGATCGGATATGAACTCCTTCATCCAGACTCCTTCGTTCGCTTCTTCCGAAGCAGCTATGTACTCCGCTTCACATGTAGATCCCGCTACGACGCTTTGTTTAGAACTGCACCAACTGACAGCTCCACCATTTAATGTAAACACGTATCCGGTTTGCGATTTAGAATCATCCGGATCAGTGTCAAAGCTTGCATCAACGTAACCTTTTACGATGAGCTCTTTGTCACCTCCATATACGAGAAACATATCCTTAGTCCTTTTCAGGTATTTCAGGATGTTCTTGACCGCTGTCCAGTGATCCACTCCTGGATTACTTTGGTACCTCCCTGCTAAACTTATAGCAAGGCACACATCAGGTCTGGTACACAGCATTGCATACATGATAGAGCCTATGGCTGAAGCATAGGGAACATTTTTCATTTTCTCTCTATCTTCTGCAGTGGTCGGGCATTGAGTCTTACTCAACTTCACACCTTGTAACACAGGCAAGAACCCTTTCTTTGCTTGATCCATTTTGAACTTCTTCAAAACTTTGTCAAGGTATGTGCTTTGTGAAAGTCCAATTAAGCGTCTTGATCTATCTCTATAGATCTTAATGCCTAATATGTAAGCAGCTTCACCGAGGTCTTTCATTGAAAAACTTTTATTCAAGTATCCCTTTATGTTATCCAGAAATTCTATATCATTTCCAATTAGTAATATGTCATCCACATATAATATCAGAAATGCTACAGAGCTCCCACTCACTTTCTTGTAAATACAGGCTTCTCCAAAAGTCCGTATAAAACCAAATGCTTTGATCACACTATCAAAGCGTTTATTCCAACTCCGAGAGGCTTGCACCAGTCCATAAATGGATCGCTGGAGCTTGCACACTTTGTTAGCTCCCTTTGGATCGACAAAACCTTCTGGTTGCATCATATACAACTCTTCTTCCAGAAATCCATTCAGGAATGCAGTTTTGACATCCATCTGCCAAATTTCATAATCATAAAATGCGGCAATTGCTAACATGATTCGGACAGACTTAAGCATCGCTACGGGTGAGAAGGTCTCATCGTAGTCAATCCCTTGAACTTGCCGAAAACCTTTTGCGACAAGTCGAGCTTTGTAGACAGTAATATTACCGTCAGCGTCAGTCTTCTTCTTGAAGATCCATTTATTCTCAATTGTTTGCCGATCAGCGGGCAAGTCAACCAAAGTCCATACTTTGTTCTCATACATGGATCCCATCTCAGATTTCATGGCTTCAAGCCACTTTGTGGAATCTGGGCTCACCATCGCTTCTTCATAGTTCGTAGGTTCATCATGATCTAGTAGCATGACTTCCAGAACTGGATTACCGTACCACTCTGGCGTGGATCTCACTCTGGTTGATCTACGAGGTTCAGTAGTATCTTGCTCTGAAGTTTCATGATCATTATCATTAACTTCCTCACTTATTGGAGTAGGTGTCGCAGAAACAGTTTTCTGTGATGTACAACTTTCCAACAAGGGAGCAGGTACAGTTACCTCGTCAACTTCTACTTTCCTCCCACTCACTTCTTTCGAGAGAAACTCCTTCTCCAGAAAGTTTCCGAATTTAGCAACAAAAGTCTTGCCTTCGGATTTGTGATAGAAGGTGTATCCAATAGTTTCCTTTGGATATCCTATGAAGACACGTTTCTCCGATTTGGGTTCGAGCTTATCAGGTTGAAGCTTTTTCACATAAGCATCACAGCCCCAAACTTTCAGAAACGACAACTTTGGTTTCTTGCCAAACCACAGTTCATAAGGCGTCGTCTTAATGGATTTTGATGGTGCCCTATTTAACGTGAATGCGGCCGTCTCTAGAGCGTATCCCCAAAACAATAGCGGTAAATCAGTAAGAGACATCATAGATCGCACCATATCTAGTAAAGTACGATTACGACGTTCGGACACACCATTATGCTGTGGTGTTCCGGGTGGCGTGAGTTGCGAAACTATTCCACAATTTTTTAAATGTACACCAAACTCGTAACTCAAATATTCTCCTCCACGATCAGATCGTAGAAACTTTATTTTCTTGTTACGATGATTTTCAACTTCACTCTGAAATTCCTTGAACTTTTCAAATGTTTCAGACTTATGTTTCATTAAGTAGATATACCCGTATCTGCTTAAATCATCTGTGAAGGTGAGAAAATAACGATATCCGCCACGAGCTTCAATATTCATCGGACCACATACATATGTATGTATGATTTCCAACAAATCTGTTGCTCTCTCCATAGTACCGGAGAACGGTGTTTTAGTCATCTTGCCCATGAGGCACGGTTACCAAGCGATTCATAATCAAGTGGTTCCAAAAGCCCATCAGTATGGAGTTTCTTCATGCGCTTTACACCGATATGACCTAAACGGCAGTGCCACAAATAAGTTGCACTATCATTATCAACTCTGCATCTTTTGGCTTCAACATTATGAATATGTGTATTACTACTATCGAGATTCAATAAGAATAGACCACTCTTCAAGGGTGCATGACCATAAAAGATATTACTCATATAAATAGAACAACCATTATTCTCTGATTTAAATGAATAACCATCTCGCATTAAACAAGATCCAGATATAATGTTCATGCTCAACGCTGGCACCAAATAACAATTATTTAGGTCTAATATTAATCCCGAAGGTAGATGTAGAGGTAGCGTGCCGACCGCGATCACATCGACTTTGGAACCGTTTCCCACGCGCATCGTCACCTCGTCCTTAGCCAATCTTCGCTTAATCCATAGTCCCTGTTTCGAGTTGCAAATATTAGCAACAGAACCAGTATCAAATACCCTGGTGCTACTGCGAGCATTAGTAAGGTACACATCAATAACATGTATATCACATATACCTTTGTTCACCTTGCCATCCTTCTTATCCGCCAAATACTTGGGGCAGTTCCGCTTCCAGTGACCAGTCTGCTTGCAGTAGAAGCACTCAGTTTCAGGCTTAGGTCCAGACTTGGGTTTCTTCTCTTGAGCAGCAACTTGCTTGCTGTTCTTTTTGAAGTTCCCCTTCTTCTTCCCTTTGCCCTTTTTTCTTGAAACTAGTGGTCTTGTTGACCATCAACACTTGATGCTCCTTTTTGATTTCTACCTCCGCAGCTTTCAGCATTGCGAAGAGCTCGGGAATAGTCTTGTTCATCCCTTGCATATTATAGTTCATCACGAAGCTCTTGTAGCTTGGTGGCAGTGATTGGAGAATTCTGTCAATGACGCAATCATCTGGAAGATTAACTCCCATCTGAATCAAGTGATTATTATACCCAGACATTTTGAGTATATGCTCATTGACAGAACTGTTCTCCTCCATCTTGCAGCTATAGAACTTATTGGAGACTTCATATCTCTCAATTCGGGCATTTGCTTGAAATATTAACTTCAACTCCTGAAACATCTCATATGCTCCATGACGTTCAAAACGTCGTTGAAGTCCCGATTCTAAGCCATAAAGCATGGCACACTGAACTATCGAGTAGTCATTAGCTTTGCTCTGCCAGACGTTCATAACATCTGGTGTTGCTCCAGTAGCAGGCCTGGCACCCAGCGGTGCTTCCAGGACGTAATTCTTCTGTGCAGCAATGAGGATAATCCTCAAGTTACGGACCCAGTCCGTGTAATTGCTACCATCATCTTTCAACTTTGCTTTCTCAAGGAACACATTAAAATTCAACAGAACAACAGCACGAGCCATCTATCTACAATCAACATAAACAAGCAAGATACTATCAGGGACTAAGTTCATGATAAATTTAAGTTCAATTAATCATATTACTTAAGAACTCCCACTTAGATAGACATCCCTCTAATCCTCTTAAGTGATCACGTGATCCACATCAACTAAACCATGTCCGATCATCACGTGAGATGGAGTAGTTTCATTGGTGAACATCACTATGTTGATCATATCTACTATATGATTCACGCTCGACCTTTCGGTCTCCGTGTTCCGAGGCCATATCTGTATATGCTTGGCTCGTCAAGTATAACCTAAGTATTCCGCGTGTGCAACTGTTTTGCACCCGTTGTATTTGAACGTAGAGCCTATCACACCCGATCATCACGTGGTGTCTCAGCACGAAGAACTTTCGCAACGGTGCATACTCAGGGAGAACACTTCTTGATAATTTAGTGAGAGATCATCTTATAATGCTACCGTCAATTAAAGTAAGATAAGACGCATAAAAGATAAACATCACATGCAATCAATATAAGTGATATGATATGGCCATCATCATCTTGTGCCTGTGATCTCCATCTCCGAAGCACCGTCATGATCACCATCGTCACCGGCGCAACACCTTGATCTCCATCGTAGCATCGTTGTCGTCTCGCCAATCTTATGCTTCCACGACTATCGCTACCGCTCAGTGATAAAGTAAAGCATTACATCGCGATTGCATTGCATACAATAAAGCGACAACCATATGGCTCCTGCCAGTTGCCGATAACTCGGTTACAAAACATGATCATCTCATACAATAAAATTCAGCATCATGCCTTGACCATATCACATCACAACATGCCCTGCAAAAACAAGTTAGACGTCCTCTACTTTGTTGTTGCAAGTTTTACGTGGCTGCTACGGGCTTAAGCAAGAACCAATCTCACCTACGCATCAAAACCACAACGATAGTTTGTCAAATAGACTCCGTTTTAACCTTCGCAAGGACCGGGCGTAGCCACACTTGGTTCAACTAAAGTTGGAGAGACTGTCGCCCGCAAGCCACCTATGTGCAAAGCACGTCGGGAGAACCGGTCTCGCGTAAGCGTACGCGTAATGTCGGTCCGGGTCGTCTCGTCCAACAATACCGCCGAACCAAAGTATGACATGCTGGTAGGCAGTATGACTTATATCGCCCACAACTCACTTTTGTTCTACTCGTGCATATAACATCAAACCATAAAACCTAGGCTCGGATGCCACTGTTGGGGAACGCAGTAATTTCAAAAAAATTCCTACGCACACGCAAGATCATGGTGATGCATAGCAACGAGAGGGGAGAGTGTTGTCTACGTACCCACGCAGACCGACTGCGAAAGCGTTGACGCAACATAGAGGAAGTGGTCGTACGTCTTCCCGATCCGACCGATCCAAGCACCGTTACTCCGGCACCTCCGAGTTCTTAGCACACGTACAGCTCGATGATGATCCCCGGGCTCCGATCCAGCAAAGCGTTGGGGAGGATTTCCGTTAGCACGACGGCGTGGTGACGATCTTGATGTTCTACAGTCGCAGGGCTTCGCCTAAGCACCGCTACAATATGATCGAGGTGGAATATGGTGGCAGGGGCACCGCATATGGCTAAGGAACGATCTCAAGGATCAACTTGTGTGTTTAGAGGTGCCCCCCTGCCCCCGTATATAAAGGATCCAAGGGGGAGGGGGCGGCCGGCCAGGAGGAGGGCGCAGGAGGAGTCCTACTCCTACCGGGAGTAGGACTCCGCCCCCAATCCTAGTTGGAATAGGATTCCCCGAGGGGGAAAGAGAGAGAGGGGGGGCGGCCACCTCTCCTTGTCCTAATAGGACTAGGGGAGGGGGGAGGCGCGCGGCCCACCTTGGGCTGCCCCTTTTCTCATTTCCACTAAAGCCCACTAAGGCCCATATAGCTCCCGGGGGGGTTCCGGTAACCTCCCGGTACTCCGGTAAAATCTCGATTTCATCCGGAACACTTCCGATATCCAAACATAGGCTTCCAATATATCAATATTTATGTCTCGACAATTTCGAGACTCCTCGTCATGTCCGTGATCACACCCAGGACTCTGAACTAACTTCGGTACATCAAAATGCATAAACTCATAATAACTGTCATCGTAACGTTAAGCGTGCGGACCCTACGGTTCGAGAACAATGCAGACATGACTGAGACACATCTCTGGTCAATAACCAATAGCGGGACCTGGATGCCCATATTGGCTCCTACATATTCTATGAAGATCTTTATCGGTCAGACCGCATAACAATATACGTTGTTCCCTTTGTCATCGGTATGTTACTTGCCCGAGATTCGATCGTCGGTATCCAATACCTAGTTCAATCTCGTTACCAGCAAGTCTCTTTACTCGTTCCATAATACATCATCTCACAACTAACATTTTAGTTGTAATGCTTGCAAGGCTTATTCGATGTGCATTACCGAGAGGGCCCAGAGATACCTCTCCGACAATCGGAGTGACAAATCCTAATCTCGAAATATGCCAACCCAACATGTACCTTTGGAGACACCTGTAATGCTCCTTTATAATCACCCAGTTACGTTGTGACGTTTGGTAGCACCCAAAGTGTTCCTCCGGTAAACGGGAGTTGCATAATCTCATAGTCATAGGAACATGTATAAGTTATGAAGAAAGCAATAGCAACATACTAAACGATCGGGTGCTAAGCTAATGGAATGGGTCATGTCAATCAGATCATTCAACTAATGATGTGACCTCGTTAATAAAATAACAACTCTTTGTTCATGGTTAGGAAACATAACCATCTTTGATTAACGAACTAGTCAAGTAGAGGCACACTAGTGACACTAAGTTTGTCTATGTATTCACACATGTATTATGTTTCTGGTTAATACAATTCTAGCATGAATAATAAACATTTATCATGATATAAGGAAATAAATAACAACTTTATTATTGCCTCTAGGGCATATTTCCTTCACTTCTTCCTCAAGTCCAAGGACGAGACAAAGATCACCTTCATTGATTTTGCCAAGCAAGCTAAATGCAAGTTTGACAAAGAAATCTTGGCAATAAGAAGTGATAATGGCTCTGAGTTCAAGAACTACACCTTGGAATCATTTCTTAGTGATGAAGGGATTGAGCATCAATATTCAGCTCCATACACTCCCCAACAAAATGGTGTAGCAGAAAGGAAGAACCGCACACTTGTGGAGATGGCAAGGTCCATGTTGGATGAATACAAGTCACCACATAGTTTTTGGGCCGAGGCTATCAACACCGCATGCCATGCATCAAACCGGCTCTTCCTCCGCACTATATTAGAAAAGACTCCATATGAGCTCCTAACTAGGAATAAGCCGAATGTCAAGTACTTTCGTGTATTTGGGTGCAAATGTTTTATCTTCAACAAAAGAGAACGGTTAGGAAAATTTCAATCCAAAACCATTGAGGGCATATTTGTTGGCTATGGATCAAACTCTCACGCCTATAGAGTCTACAACAAATCCAATGGATGTGTTGTAGAAAGTTGTGACATGGTGTTTGATGAATTTAATGGCTCCCATGGGGAGCAAGTTGATCTAAGTGATGTAGGTGAAGAAGATTATTCTCAAGATATCTTGACCATGGGTGTTGGTGCACTTCTTCCAATGGAACAAGAACCTCCTAATGATGATGAATAAGATGGAAGCTTCACGCATCATCAAACTACTTCAACACCCATACCACCCCAAGATCCTATTGCTCAACCAATGCCCGTAGACCAAGTACAAGATGATGATCAAGTTCCTCTTCATGATAATCATCAAGAACAAGATCATCCTCAAGGGCAAGAACAAGAAAGTGCAATAATTGACGATGAACCTCAACAAATGCAAGATGAAGAAGAAGATGTTCCACCACACGTTAATGATCCATATGTTGAGGACGTGGATGATGGACATGAAGTTGAACCTCGTGAAACTCTTACCTCCATCATGCCTCGAGTGGCCGGTCGTGTTGATGTTGAAAAAATTCTCACCGGCATATCAGAAGGTAGAGTCACTCGTAAACATTTGACAAACTTTTGTGCTCACTTCTCGTTTGTGTCTAGTGTTGAGCCTCTCAAGGTACAAGATGCACTGATGGACAACGATTGGCTTGTTGCTATGCAAGAAGAGTTGAACAGTTTTGAACGCAACCAAGTGTGGTCTTTAGTCAAGAGGCCAACTACCGAGCACAACATCATTGGAACAAAATGGATTTTTAAGAACAAGCAAGATGACAATGGTGTAATCATCCGTAACAAGGCAAGGTTAGTGGCACAAGGGTACTCACAAGTTGAAGGTTTGGAATTTGGTGAGACCTTTGCCTCCGTTGCCCGTCTTGAATCCATTCGCATCTTACTTGCTTATGCTACTTTCAATGGTTTTGCATTACATAAAATGGATGTGAAAAGTGCTTTCCTTAATGGTCCTCTACAAGAAGAAGTATATGTATCACAACCACTTGGGTTCGTTGATCACGATCACAAAGACTATGTGTATAAACTTCATAAGGCTTTGTATGGCCTCAAACAAGCACCTCATGCTTGGTATGATCATCTTAAGAAGTTTTGCTCGATGATGGTTTTGTGAGAGGGGTGATTGATCCCACTCTTTTTACTAAGAGGGACAAGGGTGATTTGATCCTATGCCAAATCTATGTAGATGATATCATTTTTGGTTCTCCTAACATTCATTTGAGCAAGAAGTTTGCGACTTCCATGACCAAGAATTTTGAAATGCCACTCAATGCGGATTTGAAGTTCTTCCTCAGATTTCAAATTCAACAATTTCAAGAAGGAATTTTCTTGTCTCAAGCAAAATACCTCAAGGATATCCTAGAGAAGTTTGGCATGTTTGATGCTAGTCCATGTAAGACACCCATGCCAACCAAAATTGTACTCGCTGAAGACGCAAATGGTATTCCTTTTGACCCATCTATTTACTGCTCTATGATTGGTTCATTGCTTTATCTTTATGCATCTAGACCAGACATTATGTTTAGTGTATGCATGTGTGCTAAATTTCAAGCTTCCCCTAGGGAAAGTCATCATAAAGCGGTTAGGCATATTCTTAGATACCTTGTTCACACCCCAAAGTTGGGTCTATGGTACCCCAAGGATGCTAAGTTTGATCTCATTGGGCACACGGATGCGGATTGGGCTGGAGACAAAGTGGATTGTAAGTCCAGCTCCGGCGCATGTTAGTTTCTTGGACGCTCCTTGGTAAATTGGGCTTCGAAGAAACAAAATTGTGTTGCCCTCTCCACCGCAGAAGCTGAATACATTGCAACCGCCAGTTGTGCAACTCAATTACTATGGATGAGACAAACTTTGAAGGATTATGGTATCACCTATAGACATGTGCCTCTTCTATGTGGTAATGAAAGTGCCATCAATATTGCTGAGAACCCCAAAGATCATACCCGCACCAAGCACATTGATATTAGGTATCATTTCTTGAGAGATCATGTGGAAAAAGGTGACATTGATATTGCTCATGTTGGCACAGATATGCAACTTGCAGACATTTTCACCAAGCCATTGGATGAAGCAAGGTTTTCTCAACTTAGGTGTGAACTTGGTATCTTGGAGCTTGACAATATTATGTGAAATCTAGTACCCATTCATGCATGAACTTAACGTCTTGTCTTGATGTAGGCATATATTTAGGGGGAGACATTCAATTCATGAGTATTCTCACCCTACATAATGCATAAATAGAACAAACACTCTCAAAGTTATCATGGTTCTCGAACTATGGTACTTTAACATGATGGAGTCATGACTATGTGCCCAAAGTCGACATGTTTGCGTTACTATGTTCCATATGCTCAAACATGGTGACCTCGGTCACCGCTTGTAAATTTCTTATATGGACCTTTCTTTACTCAATATTGTTGGGTTGGTATTAAATCTTAGTATGGCCTTAGATTTCTCTGGTTTTCACCCCTATAAATCTCTACAAAAACTCCTTGGTGGAGTCTATATCATATTATATGTGTTTGGCCCCTTACAAATCTTCCCCTTGCCTAGTCTTTCTATCCAGTGGCCGGACATCCGGCTCCTCAGCCGGACATCTGGGCCGTGGGGCAAATTCCTCTGCTGCTCAAACTTCCAGCAAGGACTCCAGTGGACGGACATCCGGGCCCTAGCCGGACATCCGGTCCCTGAACCTCTTTGCTCGCTGATTTCCACACGCCGGATATCCGGGCTTGTCCCCGGATGTCCGGCCTGATGGCCGTGGTTTTTCTACTCTCTGAACTCTGCACGCCGGATATCCGGGCCAAGACCCCGGATGTCTGGCCCGTCGCCCGCAGCCACATATAACAGGGGAGGGGCTCGGGATTTGGGGGCAGTTCCCCACTCTCTCTCCCATTGCTCTCCCCTTCTCTTCAAGCCACCACCATCGGGTGGTGCTCCGACGCTGCACCGGCCCTCTCCTCCGTCCCCGATCTCCTGCCCATGGCTTCTTCTCCTCCCGGTCTACGTTTCCATCCAATCCTTTTCTTGGGTGGTGGTGTGAATCACTTGGGAGGGACTGGTGTATTGTGGGATTCACCACCGGAGTTCCTCATGGCGCGTACCAAGAACTGCGCCCCCGAGCGCCCCGAGCCTTCTTCCTGGGGTATGGATGCTATCTCTCTTCCATTCTTCTCTTGTTGTGACCAAATCATCTTAGGGCTTCATTATCTCTCTAGAGTTTTGGTGTCTCTTGGCTAAGCCTAAAATCTCTCTATGTACTCGGCTAATCAACTGAATCATGGGGATGTCAAATTTTTGATCTACCACTTGGACTTGTCCTATGGTCATGATCGAAAATGTTCATCCCATTGTTTAATTCGCGTTATCCTTGTTCATACCTTTTGGCTCCTTCTCATCGGGACCTCTCATTATCCATTTCAGTTGCTCCTCGGCAAGGCTCAACCGACTCCAATGAACATGCTCGGCCTAAGAAGAAGAAGACCACCACCAAGAAGAAGAAGCGGACACCATCCACAAGTCCGTCCGCCTCGGATCCGGATGATGAGGACTATGTTGGGGAGGAAGAGGATGACTTTGCTCCAAGACACTCTGTTGGCCAGTCCAAGCCTAGCACTAGGAGGGCAACAGTGCCTCAAGTCCATGGTGCTGCAATGCCTGTCGTCCTTGGTCGTTGCATCTCAATGGAACTTCCTGGCAGCGGGGACCGCCTCACACACGACTTCACCACCGCGGGGGCTAGTCCATACCTTGAGTTCTGTCGGAATACCAACCAATATGAGATGGTTCTTGATGCTGAGGATCCTCGGTTCCGTACTCGGATGCAGCAAGATCTTTACTTGAGTTTCGTCCATGGTCGTGGGCTTGCCCCTCACAAATACTTGGATCTTCAGTTCATGCGTGAGCATCCTGCCATGTTCCCTGACAACACCGTCAAAATCATTGATGACATGACTCTAGGTCAAGCCATGACCTTCAAGTGTGATTGGAATGAAGCTGCCATCCTTTAGTTCTATGACACCTACTTCTTTGGGCCAGACAACACTGTCACATGGATGACTGATGACACTGTGCTGGACATCACCTATGATCGTTTTGTTCAGATTTTGGGCTTCTCCGGTGTTGGTCATCACATTCACATTATGGATCCTCGCTATAGGCCCAAAGGGGTTGATTCATGCATGGCTCTTCTTAAGCCCATCTCTCAGCTCACTGAAGAGGAACGTGCATATCCACCCAATGAGTCATCCATTTTCCAGTCTCCCTACTACATTCTCTATCA
Organism: Triticum urartu; assembly: GCF_056163025.1. Classification (NCBI taxonomy): domain Eukaryota; kingdom Viridiplantae; phylum Streptophyta; class Magnoliopsida; order Poales; family Poaceae; genus Triticum; species Triticum urartu. The sequence goes on along the minus strand of NC_141879.1, from coordinate 353,497,563 downwards.
GTGTGTGCTTTGCACTCTCTATCCGAAGAACGGAGATCGCTCAAGGGCTCGCAACTACTGTATTGATCTGATGGTATGCATGCATGATGCACCTACTGAGCCTCTTGACACCGCTCACTATATTTGGCATGAGATTCGTCTCTCTAGCTTCATTCAGATGCGCCAATTCCCACATGCTCCATTCATTCAGTCCATCATTGATCACACTGCTCCGTTTGAGGTTGCTAAGACCATCGGGCATTCCATTTGGAAGCCGCCCATCCACATGTGCATGGCTGCTCCTGCACCGGCTGCTGCACCTCGACCACCTAGGAAGCCTGCTGGTGGGTCTCAGTCCACTGCTTCCTCCGTGCCTTGTTCCTCGTCTACCCCTCGTGGACGTCTTGCCTCGTTCTTTGGCAAGGCTCAGTCTGCTATCATGAAGGCAATCACTTTCAGCTGTCAGCAGAATCACGATGTTCAGAAGCGCCTCATCATCTCCAAGAATCGGCTCAAGCAGCGCCTCCGTGATCGTGGGAGTCCCGTGAGTGATGATGATCCTCTTCCCGCGGCTCTGTCCACTTCCACCTTTGGTTTCCCATCTCATGACGAGTACCCCGAGTTCTTTGTTGATGATGATGACTTCCGCCAGAAGTGACCGAGTCCATTTAGTTCTTCGCCCCTTTTTCCTTGTTGGTGTCAAAGGGGCAGAAGTAGTATCTTAGTATGGTCATGCTATGATGTGTTTGATATTTGTGTTAGATACTATTATTCAAACTTGTTATGTTGCTACCTATGGTACTTGATTGGTTGAGACTATGTTATTATCTTGTGGCTATGAAATGTTTTTAGTCTATGTATTATGGTGGTTTCATATGTGCATGTCTCTCACATTTATATCTCTTTGAGCTACATATCCTATCATACGAAGTTTGTGTTGTACATCCTAACATATTCATCTCATGCACACAATGAGGGGGAGATAAAAGCAAATAGAAACATAAACATACTTTGTACTTTTGCTCTCATGTTTGTCAATGCTAAGATTATTTATTGCATCTGTGATACTACATGTATGATTGTCATCAACAAACAAAAAGGGGAGATTCAAAGAGCAACCATGCCCTTACATCATATTTTGATGTTGATGACAATATACATGTAGGGGACTAACAATGGTTGTCAAGTAAATCTCAGGTGTTCGTCCCCGGTTCATCAAATTGTGTGGATCAAGAGCATAAAACATGATTTTACTCAAGGATGAACTATAAAAAGTGATTACATGTTTGTTTTCTTGAGTATAGGATCCTGCACTATTAAGAGGGGGTCGATAGGGTGAGTTTAATGCTTGCTCATGCCAAAAACCTCCTTCCCAAGAATGCACATGCTCCATCTCTATACTCTCTTTGTCTTTGTCTCTAGCTGCCAGATGTCCGGGCTTCAAGCGGATGTCCAGGCCTCATGTCGGATATCGGGCCTGCTTGCCGGATATCCAGGCCTAGCTACCCAGAGAACACTTTGTGCTTGTGCTGCTTGCCGGATGTCCGGCCCTCTATGCCGAATGTCCGGGCTCTCCTTGCACCTCGGATTTCCGGGGCTTCTTGTCGGATGTCCGGTTGGTGCTATCCAGAGGTTGTTTTTCATCTTGGTGAAATTGCCGGATGTCCGGCCATGTGCCTGATGCCCGGGGTTACCTTATATGCCGGATGTCCGGGCTTGGCCCCCGGATGTCCGTCCCCTCTGTTTTCTATTCTGCTTCTGCCTTGTTCTTCGAGTGCCTTGCTAGGCCGGATGTCTGGCCCCTAGCCCGGATATCCGGCCTGCCCGTTCACTTGCACTACAACGGCCATATTTGTGCTCACACTATATATAGCCTGATAATCGCCAAGTGATGGGAATCATCGTAGCAATTTCCAAAGGTGGAAGTGATAAGTATGGAGTGTCGAACCCACAAGGAGCTAAAGGTAAGATCAATATTATCTCAAGCCCTATCTGCCACTAATACGACTCCATGTACACCGAACGTTTGCTTCCAACTAGAAATGAGAAATAAAACTACGTTGTGGGTATGAAGAGGATAACTTTGCATGATATCGGAGAGATAAAATATAAAAGTAGGGGCTGTTATCATAAAGTTAGAATATATTACTAAATATTATAAATAGCGAGTGTGGAATAATGATGGGTCGATGTGCAGAATTGTCCTAGGCAATTGTTAACAAGACCGATAGTTGTCATTGCAATTTCATATGAGGGAGAGGCGTAAGCTAACATACTTTCTCTTCCTGGATCATATGCATTTATGATTGGAACTCTAGCAAGCATCCGCAACAACTAAAGATCATTAAGGTAAAACCCAACCATAGCATTAAAGCATCAAGTCCTCTTTATTCCCATACGCCATGTCCCTCTTATCCGTGTTTGTGTTTCAGTCACTCACGCAACACAGACAATAAGCAAACCATGGACATATTGCAACACCCTACAGTGGGAATCCCTCACACTTGCGCGACACGGAGGGCACCATAGGACAGCACCAAAGTAAAACATACAACTCATACCAATCTAGATCATCAATCAACCCAAAGACAAAGGATATCTACTCAAAACATCATAGGATGGCAACACATCATTGGATCAGAATATGTGGCATAAAGCACCATGTTCAAGTAGGGATTACGGTGGGGGGCAGGAGAGTGGACCGCGTAAAAGAGATGAGGGTGGTGATGTTGATGAAGATGATCACCGCGGCGATGATTTCCCTCCCGTTGGCACTCCGGTGCCACCGAGAGAGAGGAGGAGAGGTTCTCCCCCTTGTGCTTCCTCCTCCATGGACTCCCCCTGGATGGGGAGAGGTTCTCCCTCTGGTCCTTGGCCTTCATAACGATGATGGACCCTCCGGGATCCTCCTCCGTGCCCTCTGGTGATGATGCCCCTCGGAAGGGTGCCAGAGAGGGCCTAGATTGATTTCTCATGGCTACAGAGGCTTGCGGCGGCGAAACTTCTGATCTAGGTTAATTTCTGGAGGTTTCTTTATATATAACAGGTTTTGGCATCGAGAACAAGTCAGGGGGGGTCTCCGGGCTGTCCACGAGGTAGGAAGGCGCGCCTAGGGGGCGCGCCTCCCACCCTCGTTGGCAGCCCGGGACTCTTCTGCCCAACTCTTTTATCCCTTGGTCTTCTTCTGGTCCAAAAATAAGCTCCGTCAAGTTTCACGTCAATTGGACTCTGTTTGGTTTTCCTTTTCTGCGATACTCTAAAACAAGAAAAAAAACAGAAGCTGGCACTGGGCTCTAGCTTAATAGGTTAGTCCCAAAAATCATATAAAATAGCATATAAATGCATATAAAACATCCAAGGTTGATAATATAATAGCATGAATACTTCATAAATTATAGATAGGTTGGAGACGTATCAGCATCCCCAAGCTTAATTCCTGCTCGTCCTCAAGTAGGTAAATGATAAAAGAAATAATTTATGAAGTGTGAATGCTAGAAAGTGCTTAAGTTTCATCAATGATAGTTCCAATCACTTTTTCTAGCATCATTATATATCATAACAATAGCTCATCTTCATAAGACTTTTCATGATCAAGTAACAAGCTATTCACACGTTAAAGTATAGATCGTAAACTTTCTTGAAACTAACAAACTATATTCTTAGTCATCAAACAATTGTAATTCATCTTATTTTCAGGAAGGGTCTATGTCAGAGCTTTGATTTAGCAAACTCCACATACTCAACTATCATTTAATCTTTCACAATTGCTAACACTCACGTGATATTTATGGCTTCAAAGTTTTAATTGGATACAGAGAAAGATAGGGGCTTATAGATTCGCCTCCCAACCTTTTACCTCAAGGGTAATGTCAACAATAATAGTTCATGATAACTTACATCCAATTGGATATATATATATATATCAGGATCTTTCCAATACAATGTGCGTGCCAAAGGATAAAATGTAAAATGGAAAGGTTAAGTTCACCATGACTCTTGCATAAGGTAGAAGATAGAAGTAAAAGATATGCCCTTCGCAGAGGGAAGCAGAGGTTGCCATGCGCTTTTATGGTTGGATGCACAAAATCTTAATGCAAAAGAACGTCACTTTATATTGCCACTTGTGATATGGACCTTTATTATGCCTTCCCTCGCTTTTATTTCTTCCACATCACAAGATCGTATAAAGCTTATTTTCTCCACATTAATAGATCATACATATTTAGAGGGCAATTTTTATTGCATGCACCGATGACAACTTACTTGAAGGATCTTACTCAATCAATGGGTAGGTATGGTGGACTCTCATGGAAAAACTGGTTTAAGGAATGTTTGGAAGCACAAGTAGTATCTCTACTTGGTGCAAAGAATTTGGCTAGCATGAGGGGGAAAAGCAAGCTCAACATGTTGGATGATCCAAGACAATATACTTTATTTCAGATATAAGAAAACATAACCCATTACGTTGTCTTCCTTGTCCGACATCAACCTTTTAGCAGGTTATATTTTAACGAGTGCTCACAATTACAAAAGATGTCCAATATAGTATATTTATATGTGAAATCTCTCTTCCTTCAATATTCTTTCATGAATTGTTCAAGTGACCAATTCTACTTTTGCTAACTTTCAATAAGTTTACTACCTATACTTGTTCTGTGTGAAGTCATTACTCCCCATGGTATAAGCATATGAAACATATATAAATTCAGATTTATGATATTCAATTCATTCAACCATTTACTCATAGGATATATATGAAGCACGTGAGTAAATGACAAACTACTCCAAAAAGATATAAGTGAAGGACACTGAGTAGTCAAATAATTAACTAGCCATGGGAGGATTCTTTTTCATTTAAGATTCAGATCCAATGATTTTATTCAAACAGCAAGTAAAATTGAAAATACGCTCCAAGAAAAACACATATCATGTGACGAATAAAAATATAGCTCCGAGTAAGGTATACCAATAGTTTTGAAGACGAAAGAGGGGTGCCTTGTGCATCCCCAAGCTTAGGCGCTTGAGTCTTCCTTGAATATTACCTTGGGGTGCCTTGTGCATCCCCAAGCTTAGGGTCTTTCCACTCCTTATTCTCCTCATATCGATATCTCACCCAAAGCTTGAAAACTTCAATCACACAAAACTTAACGGAACTTCGTGAGATAGGTTAGTATGATAAAGAGTAAACCATTCACTTTGGTACTGTCAAAGACCAGGTTCATAATTGTTCTCACACAAATCCTACTGTACCATATCATTTCTACAATTTATATTGAGAAATATAAGCCATAGAAACTAGAAAACAAGCAAACTATGCAATGAAAACAGAATCTGTCAGAAACAGAACAGTCTGTAATGATCTGAACACCAACCATACTTCTACTACTCCAAAAATTCTGAAATAACTTGGTGGACGTGAGGAATTTTTCTATTAATCTTATGAAAAAATAATCAACTCACTCGCACTCTTCTTTAAAAAATGGCAGCTAATCTCGTGAGCATAAAGTTTCTGTTTTTTACAGCAAGATCACATTAACTTTCACCCAAGTCTTCCCAAAGGTCTTACTTGGCACTTTATTGAAAAAAAATCTATAATACATGATTAATACAGTAGCTTAATCATGAGAACACGCAAAAACAGTAAGGGTAAATATTGGGTTGTCTCCCAACAAGCGCTTTTCTTTAATGCCTTTTAGCTAGGCATGATGATTTCAATGATGCTCACATAAAAGATAAGAATTGGAACATAAAGAGAGCAACGAAGAATATGACTAGCATATTTAAACCTAACCCACTTCCTATTCCTAGGGATTTTGTGAGCACACAATTTATAGGAACAAGGATCAACTAGCATAGGAAGGAAAAACAAGGATAACTTCAAAACTTTAAGCACATAGAGAGGAAACTTGATATTATTGTAACTCCTACAAGCATATATTCCTCCCTCATAATAATTTTCAGTAGCATCATGAATGAATTCAACAATATAACCATCACACAAAGCATTATTTTCATCATCTACAAGCATAGAAATTTTACTACTCTCCACATAAGCAAAATTCTTCTCATTCGGAATAGTGGAATCATTACTAACTAAAGTTGACACTCTTCCAGATCCACCTTAGATTATAGTATTATTCATACTCCAGAAGATATAAGTGAATTTCATGGATAATTCTACAATTAATATAGACTAACCAATATCCAAGATCAAAATATATAAGTGAAGCACATGAAGCATTCTATAAAACCATACTCAAAAGATTTAAGTGAGGCACAAAGAGAAATTCTATAAAATCATACTTAGAAGATATAAGTGAAGCACATGAAGTATTATATAAATTGATGAAGGGACATCTCATACTAACATGGTTCTTAGAGGAAAAATAGAAAAACACAAAGGACACAAATCATGTGAACAAAACAAAAACCGAGGTATACCGATAATTGTTGAAGAAGAAAGATGGGATGCCAACCGGGGCATCCCCAAGCTTAGATGCTTGAGTATCCTTAGAATATTTACTTGGGTTGCCTTGGGTATCCCCAATATTGAGCTCTTTCCTCTCTTTATTCTTCTCACATCGGTAACTCCTCGTTCTTCGAACACTTCATCCACAAAAAACTTTTAACAAAAACTTTGTGAGATCTGTTAGTATAATAAAGCAAATCACTACCTTTAGGTACTGTTGAAAAATCATTATAATTTCATATTAGAACTATATCTACTGTATTCCAACTTATCTATGGTTCATACCCTCCGATACTAGCCATAGATGCATCAAAATAAGCAAACAACACACGAAAAACAGAATCTGTCTAAAACAGGATAGTCTGTAGTAATCTGGAGGTTTAGTAAACTTCTGTAACTCCAAAAATTATGAAATAAATTTGACAATTTGAAAAATTTATACATAATTAATGTGCAAAAAGTTTCAGACCCATTTGACTTTCCAGTAAAAAATTAAAATCACGCGCTACAGCCAAAGTATCTGTTTTTTTGTTCTGCACATAGTAAACAAGCAATCTAATCATCCTAAAACCAAAGCTTGGCACATTATTTGTATTATACAATGGATATATATAAGGGTATAATTATTTATAGAGAAACTTCCATGAAAAATTCTACATTGTTTCTGTGAGCATGAACACGAGTGCTCAAGGTCGACCCTCACTTCTTCAATGCATAACTTTCCAATCACTTCCCTTTTTGAAAAACTTTTTAGGCATGAGAGGCAAGTAAATTTTTTTGTATTTTCATTCTTTTAAAAAATTGTATGTTTCACCCACAACTAAACAGAAACAAAAAAGGAAAAACAAAATCTACTTAGTGAAGAGAGCAAACAAGAACACATGAGAATATCAACCCCACGCTATTGCTCCCCGACAACGGCGCTAGAAAAGAGCTTGATAATCCCCAAGTGCAGGGAGTCATCGTAGAAATTTCCAAAGGTGGAAGCGATAAGTATGGAGTGTCGAACCCACAAGGAGCTAAAGGTAAGATCAATATTATCTCAATCCCTATCTGCCACTCATATGACTCTACGTACACCGAACGTTTGCTTCCAACTAGAAACGAGAAATAAAACTACATTGTGGGCATGAAGAGGATAACTTTGCATGATATCGGAGAGATAAAATATAAAAGTAGGGGCTGTTATCATAAAGTTAGAATATACTACTAAATATTATAAATAGCGAGTGTGGAATAATGATGGGTCGGTGTGTGGAATTGTCCTAGGCAATTGTTAACAGACCGATAGTCATCATTGCAATTTCATATGAGGGAGAGGCATAAGCTAACATACTTTCTCTTCTTGGATCATATGCACTTATGATTGGAACTCTAGCAAGCATCTGCAACTACTAAAGATCATTAAGGTAACACCCAACCATATCATTAAAGCATCAAGTCCTCTTTATTCCCATACGCCATGTCTCGCTTATCCGTGTTTGTGTTTCAGTCACTCACGCAACGCAAACAATAAGCAAACCATGGACATATTGCAACACCCTACAACAGGAATCCCTCACGCTTGCGCGACACAGAGGGCACCATAGGACAGCACCAAAGTAAAACATACAACTCATACCAATCTAGATCATCAATCAACCCAAAGACAAAGGATATCTACTCAAAACATCATAGGATGGCAACACAACATTGGATCATAATATGTGGCATAAAGCACCATGTTCAAGTAGGTATTACAACGGGGTGCGGGAGAGTGGACCGCATAGAAGAGATGAGGATGGCGATGATGATGGTGATGTTGATGAAGACGATCACCGCGACGATGCCTGATGGCACTCCGGTGCCACCGAGAGAGAGGAGGAGAGGTTTCCCCCCTTGTGCTTCCTCCGCCATGGCCTCCCCCTGGATGGGGAGAGGCTCTCCCTCTGGTCCTTGGCATTCATGACGATGATGGCCCCTCTGGGATCCTCCTCCATGCCCTCCGGTGATGATGGGCCCCTCCGGTAGGGTGCCAGAGAGGGCCTAGATTGATTTCTCGTGGCTACAAAGGCTTGCGGCGGCGGAACTTCCGATCTAGGGTAATTTCTAGAGGTTTCTGTATATATAAGAGGTTTTGGCGTCGAGAACAAGTCAGGGGGGTCTCCGAGCTATCCACGAGGTAGGGGGCATGCCTCCCACCCTCGTGGGCAGCCCGGGACTCTTCTGGCCCAACTCTTTTATCCCTTGGTCTTCTTCTGGTCCAAAATAAGCTCCGTCAACTTTCAGGTCAATTGGACTCCATTTGGTTTTCCTTTTCTGCGATACTCTAAAACAAGAAAAAAAACATAAGCTGGCACTGGGCTCTAGGTTAATAGGTTAGTCCCAAAAATCTTATAAAATAGCATATAAAACATCCAAGGTTGACAATATAATAGCATGAATACTTCATAAATTATAGATACGTTGGAGACGTATCATAGCCCTTCTCCCCCCACGGGAGAGGGTTGACCATTCACTTTGAACAAACCCTAGAACACATTTCACTCTCTCTCTCTTACTCCTCCACACCAAATCTTAGATCCCCAAGGGATTTGAGAGCATTTGAGAGAAGTTGTCCAGTCAAGTGATAGATCCACTCCTTCCCCTTCTTTGCACCAAAGAAATTCGTGATTTGAGCAAGTCTTGAGCATTTCCCCATCGTTCTTGTTACTCTTGGAGGTTGGTGACTCCTAGGCGGTAGGAGTCTTTCGGAGAGGAATCGGCCATTGTGATTACCCCCGGAAAAGTTTGTGAGGGTTTGGAGACCACCCCAAGGTCTACCACTAGTGGTTGAGAAACGCCTCCGTGGTGTTGTCTCAAAGGGATAATAGGTTGAGCCTTCGTGGCATTGGTGTGTCTTCGTGGTAACGTCCACCTCTCTAACAGTGACGTAGCTTCCCTCCAAGGAAGTGAACATCGTCATACATCCTCGTCTCCCGGAGTTGCGGTTATTCCTAACCCTAACTCTCTACTTGTGGTTACTTGTCTCTTAGCACTTACCTATATCATATTGTACTTGCTTACTTACATACTTGTGTTGCTTTTTTATCTTGCTTAGCTCTTAGCATCACACCTGCAATTGTTAGGCTCACTTTCATATTCCGCATTATTGCCTAAAATTGCGAAGTAATAATTAAAATTTGTAGTTGTACCTATTCACCCCCCTCTAGGTCCATCTCGATCCTTTCAACCACACCACCCCTTGCATCACCGACACATGCGACGCATCGTCTGTAGCTCATGCGAGCAACAGGGCCTCACCAGCACCAACCTCCTGCCTCACTGTGCTCCTCCGCCATGCCCATGTCTGCAAGGCTCCATGAGCTCATTTATGTCGCTTGAAGCTATGTCGGTTTTTTCTCCAAAGAGGAAGGGATGATGCAGCACAGCGGCGGTATGTATTTCCCTCATATATGAAACCAAGGTTATCGAACCAGTAGGAGAACCAAGCAACACAACGTAATCAGCCCCTGCACACACATAACATATCCTTGCAACCCGACGTGTTAAAGGGGTTGTCAATCCCTTTCGGGTAATGGCACCAGAAATGGCGTGTGGACGGGAGAGAGTTGTAAATATTGATAGACCGAACGACAAATAAAATAAATTGCACCAAGGTATTTTGGGTTTTTGGTTTAATAGATCTAAAAATAAAAGCAAATAAAAAGTAGATCGCAAAGGCAAATATATGAGAAAGAAGACCCGGGGCCGTAGGTTTCACTAGTGGCTTCTCTCGAGAAAAATAGCAAATGGTGGGTGAACAAATTACTGTTGGGCAATTGATAGAACCTCAAATAATTATGACGATATCCAGGAAATGATCATTACATAGGCACGTCCAAGATTAGTAGACCGACTCTTGTCTGCATCTACTACTATTACTCCACACGTCGACCACTATCCAGCATGCATCTAGTGTATTAAGTTCATGGGAAAATGGTGTAATGCAGTAAGAACGATGACATGATGTAGACGAGATCCGTTTATCTATGGCGGTAGATATAGATCCCATCTTTTTATCCTTGGTATCAAGGATACATACGTGTTGGTTCCCTTTCTGTCACTCGGATCAAGCACCGTAAGATTGAACCCACTATCGGGCACTTCTTCCCATTGCAAGATAAAAAGATCAAGTTGGCCAAACAAAACCCAAATATTGGAGAAGAAATATGAGGCTATAAGAGATAATGCATAAAAGAGATCAGAGAAACTCAAATACTTTCATGGATATAAAAAGATAGATCTAATCATAAACTCAAAGTTCATCGATCCCAACAAACACACTGCAAAAAGAGTTACATCATATGGATCTCCAAGAGAACATTGTATTGAGAATCAAAAGAGAGATGAAGCCATCTAGCTACTAACTACGGACCCGAAGGTCTACAAAGACTACTCACGCATCATCGGAGAGGCACCAATGGAAGTGGTGAACCCCTCCGTGATGGTGTCTAGATTGGATCTGGTGGTTCTGGGCTCTGCGGCGGCTGGATGAATATTTTGTCGACTCCAGTAGGGTTTCTGGAATATTGGGGTATTTATAGAGCAAAGAGGCGGTCCGGGGGGGCACCCGAGGTTGGCACAAGCCGCCAGGGCGCGCCTGGACCTCCTGGCGCGCCCTGGTGGGTTGTCCCCTCCTCGGGACTCCCCCCAGGTGCAACCAGGGCCCAAAATCTTCCTTCTGGTCCAACAAAATCTCCGTAAAGTTTCATGGCATTTGGACTCCGTTTGATATTGATTTTCTGTGATGTTAAAAAATGGAAAAAACAGCAACTGGCACTTGGCACTATGTCAATAGGTTAGTACCAAAAAATGATATAAAATGATTATAAAACATCAAAGATTTATAATAAAACAACATGGAACAATCAGAAATTATAGATACGTTGGAGATGTATCAGCATCCCCAAGCTTAACTCCTACTCGTCCTCGAGTAGGTAAGTGATAAAAACAGAATTTTTGATGTGGAGTGCTGTTCATCATGTCATATCATATTCTTTTCTTTATAGCATGGACATTTGGACTTTTATGTGATTCAAAGCAATAGTCTAGTTTTGACATAATAATTTAGATACTCAAGCATATCAACAAGCAACCATGTCTTTCAAAATATCAACGCTAAAATAAGTTATCCCTAGCCCATCATGCTCAAACATTGATCCATTCATGAAACACATTCGAATACTAACTACACCCAATACTTAAGCACGATCATATTGCCTCCTAGTTGGTGCTTTTATAAGAGAAGATGGAGACTCGAAATAAAAATTGCATAAAGTAAAACAAAGGCCCTTCACAGAGGGAAGTAGGGATTTGTAGAGGTGCCAGAGCTCAAAGCAAAAAATTTGAGATAAAAAACATTTTGGGAGGTGTATCCATCCCACCAACGAAAACGACTTAGAGTTCCCAATACTTTCCATGCATAGATATATCATAGGCGGTTCCCAAACAGGAAATAAAGTTTATTCCTTTTTCCACCATAACTTTCATTTTCCATGGCTAATCGTATCCACGGGTGCCCTCCATACCAACACTTTCCAATGAATTTATTATTTGACAACATAAAGTAAATTCATTTGTTTTTGCATTTTAGGACTGGGCATACCTAATACCTTTGCCTTACTCTCGTGCAATGACAAGTGAATAAACACTCATCTTGAGAATAACACATCTAGCATGGAAAATATTAGCCACCCCTCACCGCTCCGCGAGCGAAACAAACACACAAAAGAGAAGTTTATTTTGAAAATTAGAGATGGTACATGCAAATTTGCTTAGAACGGCAAAATAATACCGCATATAGGTAGATATAGTGGACTCATGTGGCAAAACTGGTTTAAAGGTTTTTGGATGCACAAGTGGAGGTCATACTTAGTGCAAAATGAAGGCTAGCAAAAGATTTGGAAGCGACCAACCAAGAAACGAATAATCTCATAAGCAAGTATTAAGCATAATTAACATCGAATAATGCACCACAAGTAGGATATATTTCATTGCACGATTATTGACTTTTGTGCATGCATAGGGAATCACAAACCTTAACACCAATATTCTTACTAAAGCATACTTACTCATCAAGATGACTCACATATCACATCATCATATCTCAAAACTATTACTAAGAATCAAGTTTATTTTGTCCAATGATCTTCATGACATCTCTTTTTTTATTTATCCTTCTTGGATATCTATCACTTTGGTACTAATTATCATGTGTTGCTTTTCATAAGCTCAAACAAGTATAAGTGAAGATCATGAGCATAACAAATTTTCTTTCTCTCAAAATAATTTAAGTGAAGCAAGAGAGAATTTCTTCAAAATTTTACCAACTCTCAAATAAATCTAAGTGAAGCAAGAGAGAATTTCTTCAAAAATAACAAAGCACGCCATGCTCAAAAAGATATAAGTGAAGCACTAGAGCAAGTCCTAGCTCATAAAAGATTTAAGTGAAGCATAGAGAGCAATTCTAACAAGTCATGACATAATTTTGGCTCTCTCAAATAGGTGTGTCCAGCAAGGATCGATGACTTCAAACACAAAATAAAACAAGCAAAGACACATATCATACAAGACTCTCCAAGCAAAACACATATCATGTCACGAATAAAAATATAGTCTCGAGTAAAATACCGATAGATGTTGGAAGAAAGCGGGGATGCCACTCGGGCATCCCCAAGCTTAGTTGGTTGCTCATTCTTGGATAATAGCTTGGGATGCCAGGGCATCCCCAAGCTTAGGCTCTTACATCCTTCCTTCATCCATCGTAAGATAACCCAAAACTTGAAAACTTCAAACACACAAAACTCAACAAAACCTTCGTGAGATCCGTTAGTATAAGAATAATAAACCACTACTATAAGTGTTGTATTAAACCAATTCATATTTTGTTTTTGTATTATATCTAATGTATTCCAACTTTTCTATGGCAAAAACTCATCAAATAAAACCATAGAGCCATCGAAATAAGCACACAACACAAAGAAAACTGTCGGTGTTCTGGGAATGGGGGTCCCCAGACTTGCCTGCCTGCGGCCCACTGCGTGGCTAAGCCAGCAGGCCATACGGCCCATGTTCATCAACAAGGCATCCAAGACCCTCGCAAGGGGCCAAGCCTCACGAGGTGGACGACACAAGACCTCCTCTGGAGTGGCCTAGTCGGGTAGGCTCACGAGGAGCGGAGATATCAAGGCGAGGCAAACCTCACGAGGCTCTCGTGACGTGAGCCATGACGATCGACGCCAGGCAGGCGCCAGCATGCGCAGCGTCCTTGTTTCCTCTTTGGTGCTAAGGATGCCTGCGTAGGCGAGGAGTACCGAGGCATCAGGCAAAGGTTTCCATATCGGTGCAACAAGACCAAGACCATAAGGACGGCAAGACGGAGGTCATCGTGGAGCCCAAGACGGCGTCACCACCAGAGCCTTTGGTAGGCGAAGACCACTTTTGTCAGGATGGCTTGTACTAGTTGTCCCCTTCAAATTAGCCCGCCGTTGTTGGCTCCCTTCCCGATTAATATTTGGGAAGAGGACCAGGGCCTCTATAAATAGGACTAGCCACCACCATAGCTAGGGGATTGACCTCATCTTGGATAGAGAGCCTGAAGATCATCCCCACACACACAAGTTAGCCAAGCACAAGAACACCTCAACCTCAGGAGGCTGTTCTTCCCCTTGTATTGTTCATCATCAGCCCTAGAGGCAATCCACCACCACCGCACTGGAGTAGGGTATTACACCACAACGATGGCCCGAACTAGTATAAATCTTGTGTCTTTTTGTGTTGCGAGTTCGTCGAGTTCGTCCGCAAGATCTTAGTGAGCTAGGGTGTAGATCGATGGGAGGAAAATACTTCGCGCGCACCCTAGTGTTTGAACCTTAAGGGTTTGCCGGAACCCCACATCTGACATTTGGCGTGCCAGGTAGGGGTGCGTCGTAGCTTTCCTTCCATCAGTTCGTCGCTCTGTCGCCCCATTGTCTCCATGGCTGACGCTCGTCGTGCTCGAGCTGAGCGTCGGGCTTCCCTTACCGCCCGCATTGCTCAGACGGCCCCCATCGGCGGGCCACCTCGTCGTTCTCCGTCTCCCGCCGCCAATGCTGCCACCGGCCCGGTGGGGAACGAGCAGCAAGCGTCTTCGCTGCATCTTTCGATACGGCAGGACGGCCGCACTGCCACTCCATCGCTGACCCCGGCCGGTTCTTCGTCCCATGCATGCCACGCTCCCATGGAGGCACGGGCCGCAGTCCTCACCGCAAACGAACTCCTGTGCTACCGCCCAGTCGATGACCTCTACGAGGAGTGGCTCGACCACATCGCCGAGCTCGTCCGTGCCGCAGGGGGCTCCCCGGCGCTGTCCGTCTCTCTGCCTCACCCTTAGCTGGCCACGGGCGACGAGGCCCGAGGCGCGCCTCCACCACCCCAGCCCAAGGACGGCACCTTGGCACCAAGGTGTGCGGCCCCACGGTGTGATCCGCCACGCCCGGTGCCCGCGCGCGAAGAGAGAAGCTACCAAGAAATCCCTCGGCCGTGAGGAGCTGCACCCACGCTCCCCGCACCGCCTCGTCAAGACCATGCGCCGCCTGCGGTGGCGCCACGTGGACCTCATGAAGACCAAGCTCCACCTTCGAAGCGGGCCCCAATAACTACGGCCGGCTGCCGCGCCTTCACCCCCGAGCTGTGCAGCGTCGCCTGGCCAGGAAAGTTCAAGCCAGATCTGCCTCCTTGCTACGACGGCACCGCCGACCCCGCGGAGTTCTTGCAGCTCTACGAGCTGAGCATCGAAGCAGCCAACGGCGATGAGAAAGTCATGGCAAACTGGTTTCCCATGGCTCTCAAGGACGGGGCCCGCTCCTGGCTCCTGAACCTGCAGCACGGCTCGATTTCCTCCTGGGACGAGATGCGCGACCGCTTTGTCACCAACTTCCAGGGCACTCGCGACCGCCCGCCGGCCGCGGGCGACCTGCACTGTATCAAGCAACAGCCAGGGAAGACCCTCAAGAAGTACATCCAGCGCTTCAACAACACCCGCCTCAAGATCCCCAAGGTCACGGACGAGGCCATCATCTCCGCGTTCTTCGACGACATCCGTGACGTCAAGATGAAGGAAGAGCTCTCTATCCACGAGGAGCTATGCATGTCTCAGGAGCTGTTTAGCCTGGCGACCAAGTGCGCAAGAGCTGAGGAGGGGCGCCTCTCCCTCCTTGAGCTGCCAGCCGCGAGCACAGAGGAGAAGAAAGCCAAGGCCAAGGACGTGAAGCGTAAGGAAGCAGTGGTGCTAGCTGCGGAGCCCAACACCAAACGGGGCAGAGATCAGCCCGATTCATCCAAGAACAGCCGACCATTTTGCGCCTTCAACAACCTGAGCACCCACAACACCAGCGACTGCCAAGAGCTCAGAGCCATATGAGAAGGACGCTACGATCGACGCCCCGAGCTAGTGACCGGGGCTATGGACGCGGAGGAGGACGTGGAGGCAGACGCTGGGACGACCGTGGCCCGCGTCAGGAATGGCGCGACAGGCCTCGTGAGGACCGCTGGTAGGACCATCCTCGCGAGGGGCCCTGGAGGGACCAGCCTCGTGAGGATCGCCCCTAGGGCAACGCCGGTCTTCCTCGACTGCCGCCACCAAGAAGGAACGACGACCATCATCGGGACGAGGGGGCTGGGGGCTTCCAGGAGCCGTGTGCAATTGCCCGCATCTTGGGTGGCGCCCAGGCCCCAGCCTCTCAGCGCATCTTCAAATGGTTCGCTCGCGAGGTGAACGCGGTGCTCCCCAAGCTTGAGGCCGCGCCCGCTCAAGTGCTCCCAGTGCACCATCACTTTCGACTCGGCAGATCAGCTCAAGTGCGTGGCCACCGCCGGCGTCCTCCCGATGTTGTGTTCCCCAGTCATCAGCAAGGTGCAGGTTACCAAGACCCTCATCGACGGCAACGTCCTATCCGTCGACACATTCGACAACCTCCAAGTGCCATACGAGCAGCTCCAGCCTACCAAACCTTTCTCAGGAGTGACCGACGGCTCTACCACACCAATAGGGCAGGTCCGCCTGCCTGTCAGCTTCGGCACACGCGACAACTACCACACCGAGCTCATCGACTTTGATGTCACCCACATCCGTCTGCCATACAACGCCATCCTCGGGTATCCGGCCCTGGCCAAGTTCATGGCGGTCACCCACCACGGCTACAATGTCCTCAAGATGCCTGGAAGCGGCGGGGTCATCACGGTCCCATGTGAAGAAAGGGATGCGGTGTGCTCCCTCGAGCATGCCTTCGAAGCTGCAGCAATCGACGACCCCGACAGCAGAAGTGAGGGCCCTCCGGAGGCCATCCCCAAGAAGAAACAGATGCGCCGCACAGGACCTCAGGAGGATGGCGTCACGGCAGGATCCTCGTCAGGATTAGCGTCCGTCCCAGGGACGCCTCCCTCCATCGCATAGAAAGGCACGCCCGGCACCCTCCTTGGGCAGGGCTCGGGGGCTCTCTTTTGGAGGGCCTCAGGCCTTGCCAACCTCACGAGGGAGGCGCTTGGGAACCACATGGAGGTGTGCTATGTGGCACGTCTTCCTCAGGAGAACACAGGGCAAGGGGTGCCCATCACTCAGGAGTTCATTGCCAAGACCACACAGGAACTACAAGACGCAAGAGCCATGTGCGGTGACAGCCACTCACAGGGCGCGGCTCACCACCCGGGCGAGGGTGCTGAGCTGTGTGTCTGCATCGACGTCCCAGGTCTCAACAGGGCCGCGTCTCAGGAGCGCTTCTGGCCTTCGCGTGTGGGCCGTTGCGCGGGCCCGCCACACAGCTATGTTCGCATGCCATTCGGCTTGCCGAGTGTGGCGTCGGCCTATCAGCACGCCATGCGGCGTGACCTGGCGGCTCAAGAGGCCAGGTACCGCGTCGTCCTGGAGGAAACAGAGACGGTCTTTAGGGAGCCTCCTGAGCCCCCAAAGCCTCCCGAGGCTCAGGGCTCCAGTGGCTCAAGAGGAGTTGTTTCTTCGACGCGCGCCTTCAGCTGCACCAACTCTGCTTCGTCTACAGAACCAGGTGACATCTTCCAAGCTCGTTAAGCTGGGAGCACCCCTTGGGCTGCATTATTCCCAGGCCATGTGGGTCCGTCCCTACGGCATGTATCCCTTTTGCTTATGTCTTTAACTTACCTTGCTGGGGGCGCCCCTCGGGCTGCATCATCCCCAAGCCGCTCGGGCCGGACCCTGTGGCATGTATCTTCCTGCATTTACCCAAGCTGGTTTTCCTTCCCTGCTTAACCTGCCTACGGTTATCACCTGCTCGATCATTGTCTCCCACGGGGCCTCCTCACAGGCACGGCGCTGGTGCATGGGTCCGTCCCTGCCACGTCGACAAATCTGGGTGGTCGAGCTCTGGCTCGCGGCACGCCCCGCGCACGTCACCTCACCAAGCCTCAGTGCCTTCACTTCATCCAGACCAACCAGCGGCAGGCTGACGGCTGTAACGACAAACCATGTTCTTCTTGTGCCTATTCACAGGGACCCCGCAGAGAGGGTAGCAGGTGGCACCGCGAGTCTCCTTTTCTCTCGTGCAATTCGCTCACGCATTAAAAGGGGGGCTCCTGAGCATCGCGACTCGGGAGCTCTTACTGGCTCTCCAGCCTTCACCCCCTGGCCTTGACCACGGCATCGCGACCTGGAATACCAGCGGCTGTTGAGCTCGCTCGAGGGCCAGGACCTGAGGACGCGGAGCACTAAGGAGAGCATGGGAGGAGGGAAACTCGTATGGGTCGGCCTGGCTATGCCGCACAAGTTGGCGCGCAGCCCCAGCGCAACATCAGGAATCGCCACGAAGTTCACAAGATAAGTCTCGCCCTCGGATCGGCTAAATGTCTGGGCCTTATGGACACTCACTCCTTGCCGCAATCCCGTTGCGGCCACGTCAACTCCCTTTCTTCCCTTACCATGGCCGCTTGAGCGCTAAAGGGGACCTCCTGAGCATCGTGCCTCAGGGGCTCTTACTGGACCTCGGGACGCACACCTCCTGGCCTTGACCACGGCACGCGACCTGGCATACCAGCGACGGCTGTAGCCTACCTGGGGACCGGGACCTGTCGGCGTAGAGCAACAAGCTATCGCAAGGAAAGAAAAGAGGGACCGAGCCTTAACGGGACGCGCGTTCACCAAATCTTCATAACAGGGAAGATAAGCACAAAAGACATTACAAACCCTTACATGATTCTTCGCAGGGAATGAAAGCTGAGACTAAGAAGGACCCTATCTACACCCTCCTGTGGCAGACACCATCATCAACAATGGGCCGCGGGAGGCCGGCGCCAACCCCATCCAGATCAGCGGCGGCGACGGCGGGACGTGGAAGCACTGCACCGAGCGCGGTGAGAGCTCGGGGGCACATAGCTATCATCGCTTGTCTCCGGAGTCTCGTAGAGCTCAGGAGAGCTGCTGGACTCCCAAGGGTTGCTGCTGCTAGAGTGGTCGCAAGCGGAGCGCACATCAGCCTCGCGCTCCTCTCCGGAGCAGCACTCCAAGCGGCGGCCCTCGGCATCGAAGACCTTGAAGAGGAGCGTGGAGACGCCGTCGTACTCAAGGTGGATCACGAGGTCACCCCTTGCGTAGCAGACCCGAGCGATCTCGCCCAGCCACGAGTCATGAAGATCTTGCTGGTGGGGACCGCTTTGATCTCCGCTCCAGTCGCCGGAGCGCTGCAGTTAGCGTGCTGCAACCAGAGCTCGAGAGGCCCCCTCGGCGGCATCACATTGGAGAAGAACCGCGGGAAGCGGATCCAAGAGCTTGGGGGCATCGGTGCCCACAGCACCAGCTCATGCGAGGAGTCTGCGGCGTGGATTCCTGGGGTGACGGCGCGCTTCGCTGCGGCGCGGCGACCCCGGGCGTGGCGCCGGCGGCGCTGCTCATCGCTCCGCCTTCCTGAGTCCTCGGCTTGGGCGTACAGGGGTAGCGGATACCCTGGGGGCCGCTTGCACCAAGGCCTCGTCACCACCTACATCGTCACTTCGTCACGACGGTGGATCGCCCTTTTCTTTGGCGGAAGTGGCTCCGGGTCATCTCAGGGAGCCTTCCCCTTTTCCTCAGCTGAGAACCTTCTGATAGGCGCCATTGATGTTAGCAGTGGAGCAAGGAGGAAGAAGCAAGCGGGCAAGGAAGAGATGGGCAACGGGGGCTCAACCCCCTTCCCATTTATAGAAAGAGAAGGCCAACCGGCACCTCTCACGATCGCAGGTAATGATGGTTTCCCTTGCATGTCGCAGGGACTCGTCAAGTCATGCAGTTGCCGAGGCAGCGTGGGGAAGCGGAGACGCCCACGTCCAATCAACCGCCACGCGTCAAATGAGGCCGCAAGCTTTTGGGGCCCATGGTGCTCCGTACTTGAACATTGGCTTCGCCACGAAGCCAAGCCCGAGCGCATCATGGGCCCGGGGCCTACTATCGGTGTTCTGGGAACGGGGGTCCCTAGACTTGCCTGCCTGCGGCCCGTTGCGTGGCTAAGCCAACAGGCCGTATGGCCCATCTTCATCAACAAGGCATCAAAGACCCTCGTGAGGGGCCAAGCCTCGCGAGGCGGACGACACAAGACCTCCTCTGGAGTGTCCTAGTCGGGCAGGCTCACGAGGAGAGGAGATATCAAGGCGAGGCAAACATCACGAGGCTCTCGTGACGTGAGCCATGACGATCGACACCAGACGGGCGCCAGGTGGGCGCCAGCATGCGCAGCGTCCTTGTTTCCTCTTTGGTGCTAAGGAGGCCTGCGCAGGCGAGGAGTACTGAGGGATCAGGCAAAGGTTGCCATATTGGTGCAACAAGACCAAGACCAGAAGGACGGCAAGACGGAGGTCATCGTGGAGCCCAAGACGGCGTCACCACCAGAGCCTTTGGCAGGCGAAGACCACTTTTGTCAGGATGGTTTGTACTAGATGTCCCCCTTCAAATTAGCCCGCCGTTGTTGGATCCCTTCTCGCTCAATATTTGGGAAGAGGACCAGGGCCTCTATAAATAGGACTAGCCACCACCATAGCTAGGGGATCGACCTCATCTCGGATAGAGAGCCTGAAGATCATCCCCACACACACAAGTTAGCCAAGCACAAGAACACCTCAACCTCAGGAGGCTGTTCTTCCCCTTGTATTGTTCATCATCAGCCCTAGAGGCAATCCACCACCACCGCACTGGAGTAGGGTATTACACCACAACGGTGGCCCGAACCAGTATAAATCTTGTGTCTTTCTGTGTTGCGAGTTCGTCGAGTTCGTCCATGAGATATTAGCGAGCTAGGGCGTAGATCGGTGGGAGGAAAAGACTTCGCGCGCACCCCAGTGTTCGAACCTTAATGGTTTGCGGGAACCCCACATCTGACAAAAACAGAATTTGTCAAAACAGAACAGTCTGTAGCAATCTGACTATTTCGAATACTTCTGTAACTCAAAAAAATCTAAAAAATTAGGACGACCTGAGAGATTTGTATATTGATCTACTACAATTGGAATGGTTATTTTATCGCTCTCTGGTAAAAATGAAAATTAATTTCCTGAGCACAAAAGTTTCTGTTTTTTCAGCAAGATCAAACAACTATTGCCTTGGAAGATCCTAAAGGCTTTACTTGGCACATACACTAATTAAAACATAAAAAACACAATCATAACAGTAGTATAATTGTGCCAACACACAAAAACAGGAAGCAAAAAGCACAAAATAAATTTTATTCATTGGGTTGCCTCCCAACAAGCGCTACCGTTTTATGCCCTTAGCTAGGCATAAAGCAAGGATCTAAGTTTTGTCATCTTTGTTCAACTCTTCAATCAAACACTTAGAATCCTTCAAATATTTAACATAAAGACTTTCAACAGCAATATTTCTAGGGGTAAATTTAAAGATTTCATTCTTGCAAAAAGGATCTCTTATCCCTTCAACAAAATCAGGGTGGATACTAATCATCTTAAGATCTCCTTTGTTGTTATCACTAGAAGTTGCACCCTTGTTTCTGGATCTCCTACTTTTTATGGGAGTTTCATCAATAATTTTAGTGGTAGTAAAAGTCGTGCTTAGATTACTAAAGATTTCTTCCAATTTATTGATCCGAGACGGACTTTCTTCTATTCTTTCATGGATTAAGGTACCCCTCTCTTTTAACAACTTAAAAATATCCCCCGCTTTTGACCCAAGATTAGTAGAAAAATTATGCATCTTTTTATGTATAATTTCCATATGATCTTAAGTGAGCATTTTCTTTTCTATAGCATCTTGCCTTTCCATAACATGCTCAAGAGTTAAAATTGTTTCACTAACCATAAGAGGTGGTGAACCCACTAAATTTCCCATAGCATTAAGAGCATCAAAAGGAGGACTCACTAAGAAATTTCCATCGGTAATCGTATCAAGGACGAATCTATACCAAGTGGTGATGCCAACATAAAAACAACACAGAAGCACAATGGTAGATTGCTTATCGGACCCCGATGGCTAGCGCAGCGTCATCACCCTCGACGTTTCTAACCTGATTCCCACCATCTGGAGAGATGCCAAGCACCCGCCATGGCCTAGGTACTTGTCACCTTTAAACCCGTCCAGCATCACCTACTCGATGTACTTCAAATATACTAACCGGTCGCTGTTACCTATTATGCAGCTGGCAAAAACTACAAGGATGATGTTTCTTCTGGATCTAACAGCTTGGCCAACCAAGATCCTGGACTGAGGCATTGCTATGATCTTGTAAGCGCGTCTCTCTCTCTTGTATTGTTCTATGCCTGCCAGCGTGCTTTGCTAGGATTTTTGACCAGTAATCCCTTTGTGCAGACAATGATTTCTACTACTGGCTGCTAAATTAGATATGTAGATGTCATACATGATACTACCTCGTAGCTCCGTTCCTAAATATAAGTCTTTCTAGAGATTCCACTATAGGCTACATACGGAGCAAAATGAGTGAATCCACACTCGAAAATGCATCTATATACATCTGTATGTGGTCCATACTGGAATCTCTACAAAGACATATATTTAGGAACAGGGGCAATACATTACATAAAATCATAGGTGGCATGTAGGAATTCCAATGCACTACATTAGGCTCCCTTAGAGTGCCTGCTAGTCCAGCATACAGAGTCATGGCTAGTTTATGGTATGCACACAATCGTTAACTGGTGGTTTAAATATGCGCAAGGGATATGCAATGTAGTATCATGTAGAGATGTCTGAAATTAGCCGTGTCAACTTGCAGATAGGGTTACACAATGAAAAAGTACAAGATGTATGTGGCAATTTCATGGAACATCGCAAAAAAGGAGAGGCATCGGTGAGCCTATACAGTGTGCTATGGTACGTCACTCCTCCATTGCAATCATCGTGACATGTTATTTGTATGCCAGTTTTATTAGCCAAGTTTCTTAGGGACAGTTATTACGAGTTATCCTAAGAAAATAAGCACCTGTGAATATAAGCTCCATGTAATAAGCCAACTAGTTCTTTTCATTGTGTTTCTAGCTTATCTTTGGTATGATCAGTGGAAAGTCTAGATTGCATTATATTTTTTCATTTTGCTGCCCATATGGAAATTAATTTGACTTGCAAACATCACAAATTGAACCCAGTGCAGTAATTAATATGATAGGAAAACAGACCATCACTACTTGCTCGAAATGCAAATATAAAGATACCATCTACTTGGCACAATCTACTTTGGTCAATGTTTTCCATAGAGATCCCATTTCCTAATTTAAACAAAGAACGCATGACCCACATTTAAATGAAGAACAATTATTTATTGAAATTCGATGGTCCAAGTGGCTGGTTATTATCGTATAGCAGCACCACCTGAAAGCATCATATAGCAGCAGCAGCTCATAGCAACTCATCATACAGCAGCAGCAGTCTGCAATTCATCATATAGTAGTAGCAGCTCATAGCAATTCATCATATAGTAGCAGCAGGAGCAGCTCATAGCAATTCATCATATAGCAGCAGCAGGAGCAGCTCATAGCAATTCATCATGTAGCAGCAGCAGGAGCAGCTTGTAGCAACTCAGCATATAACAGCAGCAGCAGCTCGTAGCAATTCATCATATAGCAGCAGCAGCAGCTCATAGCAACTCATCATACAGCAGCAGCAGCTCATAGCAATTCATCATATAGCAGCAGCAGGAGTAGCTCATAGCAATGCATCATATAGCAGCAGCAGAAGCAGCTCATAGCAATTCATCGTATAGTGGATCAGAATGAAAATTTGGTAAAAAATCAGAGGAGATCCTCACCTTGTTGGATGAGCTCATCCTTCAACAGCACCTCAAGGCCATGGCCTGGGAGGAGGGGAGGGGGCATAAGGTGCCTTCTGCCGCAGTGTGGCATCAGCCGTAGTTGTGCAGCGCCTGCCGGAGTAGTGCGTTGGACGAACCACGGTGGAGCAGCTGCTGGAGACCATGAGAATGAGGGGCGGCGCCAGAGGGAGGAGCAGCCAGGGAGATTTTCCCCTACCCGCCGGCCATGTATCCTAGCTGGACATAGCATCATCGAGGACCAGGCCAGATGGGACCAGTGGCGACGGCTTGCTGGAGGAACCCTAGTGCTGCAGGCAGGGGATCGAGGTAGAGGGAAAGGGGAGAGGAGATGCAAGCGGGCAGGGCAATGAATGCTTGCTTGTTTGTTTTTACTTGAGGGTCAGGTGTGACACGGGCGTCAGCAGTTGCATTTTGAGTGTAATATAGGCAGACAATGGAGTCATTTCACTATTCCCCTTCCCTTCAATTTTGAGTGAGGTTCTACCCAAAACACCCCCCTCCAAAGCAAAATTAGTTAAGCCCAAGCCCATAACTCAAAAATGACTTCTTTACATCTTTTATGGCTTATTTTGACAATATGCCCTGAAAAGGCAGAATCAAACTGGCCCTTAACCTGCAATTCAATTGTGTGTGCAATGATGAATCACTCCTGCCTGCTATCTCTACATTTAGGCATCATCATACATGGCATAACCTAATACATGTGCATTCCATTGTAGAATCTGGAATATGCAATGTTTATGTTAGTTCATACGTTGCACATGATGTTTAAATGCCCCTTAAATCTGGTCAGCCAAATGATGGTCTTTAAGCCTCCTTCTTTGCTTCTTTTCTTGATATGTAAGATTTGCTCACACATCTGTTCAATTGCTTGTTTGCATCAGCCAGCCATACTAGGACTATTTGCTTTGATTACTTGTCGTTCTTGACCTAACACTCTAACAGAGCTTGTCAACGATTTAAGCACTAAGAGCTGCTGTAGTGGGGCCTTGTCTAACTCATAGGTGACATAAAGGTTTGGCTGTACACTACAGTAGGCTCTCCAAGAGTACCTGGAGATCTAGTTCAAAGGTATGCCTAGTTTGTACATAGTGCAGACATAGTAAATGCTCATTTCATTGTGTGCAAGTGCAAGAGATGCAGCATGTTTCATTATGTGGTCTTGTTTTGTTATAATCTCATCCTTTTGTGTTCACAGACTAGAAAGTATGCATATTTATCTTCCAAGGAGACGAGTAACTAGTTTGTGTCACCTTGCAGAGGGGGTGCAATGAAGATAAGATTGAGGATTTCCAAGTACAAGATGTTAGGAAGGAGCCTTGCAAGAGAAGTAGGAGCTGCACTGAGCCTCTTCAACCTGCTAAGGTAAGTCACTGTATGCAACTCAACAGTTCAATTCCTTGTTTGTTTCAGGCATAGTTAATTTTCTGTTTTCAATTGCTTTATTTGTCCTCAGTTAATGAGATGCCAAATAATCATGCCTGATGTTTGGTACTTGTATCACTATTAGTTGACATAATTAAAGGCCTTACCATTTAATTACTCTGCCGAAGTGTGCCTGAAGCTTTGAAGTCTATTAACCAACTATTATTGCATGAGGCTCACAATCTAGTTTATACTATGCTAATGATTGCATAGTTTTGCCTACTGTAGTATGTTTGTATGAAACCCTCTGCTGTTCATTATGCTCCCTAAGACTTTAATTGAGGCACAGAATGGCCAACTGCTTGCTTACTTATACACAACGTGCTGTCTAAATTTGTAACTTGTATGTGTTTTCGATTGGGCCCCAACATCATGCTCCTCTGGTGAGCTAAGAGCGATTTCTGTATGCAGGCTGCACAGACTATCTTTTTTACAATTTTTAAAATATCACATGCTTATGCTCCATGACGTGTAATATTTTTTTTGAAAGTGACGTGTAACATTATTGTTAGTCCTGTTTTGCCATGCAGTACAAAATAGTGTCTTGTTCGCTTCACCGTTGTAACTATATTTTTGCCCTAGTCATGTGTACTTACAGAAACAGGATGAAGTGACATCAACACAAAGATCTGTGAGCAGTGCGGCATGGCCGTTACCGAATGATTATGGATTGGAATTGGAATGTGTTGTTGTTCTCGAGCATCAACTAGAGGTGGCAAGACAACATGTACATGATTGTCAACGTATAATCAACAAGTTGAGACTGGACATGCATGTATTAGATGCAGGAGTCAAAAAATGAAACAAGACACTGAGGTAATCATGAAGGAATTGGAGATTTTGCAGACTGAAATTTGTGCTATCTGAATCTGTCCAATCCTATTTTCTGAAGAGATTATAGTTCAAATGGAGTTAAGTTGATGCGCGTCCATGATGTATGAGCTGTATTTGCCAAGTGTATGAAATTTGCTGTTTGTGTATGCTTTATTATCACCTGTGCCGAACCATAATGCCCAGTGGGTATAATCGGCTGTAATTTCTTTATTGTATAGTGTAGGATTATTCTACCTTTCTATGCCTTGATCTCTTTGTTGTATAGTGTATGCTTTTTAGAGGTGATAGTATTGAGTAGGATAATTCTTTAAATGTGCTATATCATTCAAACGGGGGACAACTCGCCCGACCATGGCCCTTCACGGGCCGTCGGATCCATGGGCCTTCTACGTCTCGTAGGATCCATGGGCCTTCTACGTCTCGTAGGATCCATGGGCCTTCTACGCCTCGTAGGATCCATGGGCGTTGTACGTCTCGTAGGATCCATGGGCCTTCTACGTCTCGTAGGATCCATGGGCCGCCGACTCATTTATGGGTCTTGTACGGGCCTTTAATGGGCCATAGACGGGCCTTTAATGGAAATCGTACGTTTTATGGGTTGACCATAACGGGCCGTTAATAGGCCGTATTTGGTGATGTTATGAAAATGGCCCAACAAACTAACGGTCCACAAACGGGACGACTGTAACGACGGGCTGAATTTGGCCCACAAGCAGAAAATGACAGTAACGGGCCGTAAGTAACCGAATGCTGCAAATGAGCCCAAGAATAAATGGGCCCTCAGAAGGCCGAAAGTTAACTTGGGCTGGAAACGGCCCAACGGAATAACGGGTCGTTAATGGGTATAAAGTGATACACTGTTCATTACGGGCCAGTTTCACCACGGGCCGTTAATGGGTGTAAAGTAATACATTGTTCATTACGGGCCAGTTTCAGCACGGGCCGCTAATGGGCCAAGAGTTACAAAGGGCATCATATGGGCCGAAAGACATCATGGGCTATACATGGGCCAGAAGTGAAAATGGGTTGGAATCATATTGGATGGCCCAAATGATGCTATTGGGCCTAATTTGGATAGGGCGTAACGGGCCTTGGGTTAGCGGGCTGTAAATGGGCTATATGCGAACAGGCCATTAACAGGCTTTCCATGGGCCGGCCCGCTAGCTTTTGACCAAGTCAAACGGGCCGGCCTTTTCACAGGAATGGGCCACTATTGGGCTGTGCCATGTGTCGACGTATCATAGGCGCCTTCTGTCCAGTGAGTGGATGACATCTGTCCCAACGATGAGCCGGCACGTGTTTCCTCTAGCCAATGATGATTTTACACGTGGAAAATCCCCATTGGTCGGGGCTGTTAACGGGTTATCGGATCCAAAACCCAACTCGATAGCTTAACGGTGTTCCGTTGCGGTGGATGCCACGTGTCATTCACCCTTGACGAAAGCACTTCTGTGACACGTGATTTATCGTCATGGAAGTGGACACTTCCGTGATGATAATTTTGGTAATGTCGTGGAACACTTCTACGACAGCACAGGTATGACTATCTTGATTCTGTCATAAATTTGTCATGGATGAACATGCATGACAAAAAACGCGACCTACTATGACAAACACGTATCATCACGGAAGTGTATTTTTTTGTAGTGCAAGGGATCACGCACCCGTGTAACAGAGCAGCGTAAATTATCAAAACCCCAAGTTCATTCGGGGTCAACTTAATGATCCCAATTCCCCCATGTACATGGGAATTAAGCCGCAAGACTAGTCTTTATGCCTACCCTGCAACTTAATTCATTCAATTTAGAACTGTCGCATGTACTAAATTTGTCAGTTATGCCTAGTTTTCTGTTGATGTTAGAACCATTAATATGTCGACCTTGATATTCTGTCAGCTCAGGCAATGAGTATGAACTGTTTTTTGTTATTATTATTATTATCATCATCATCATTATTATTATTATATCATAGAGGTAGCACACTCAATTGATCTCACTACAGTATGTGTGAACAAAAATATGCAACCAGGTTTGTAAATAGCACATGGTTCGTTAATGAAAGCTGTGTGTTGATAACCCACAAGTATAGGGGATCGCAGTAGTTTTCGAGGGTAGAATATTCAACCCAAATTTATTGATTTGACACAAGGGGGGCCAAAGAATATTCTCAAGTATTAGCAGCTGAGTTGTCAATTCAACCACACCTGGAAGCTTAATATCTGCAGCAAAGTGTTTAGTAGCAAAGTAATATGATAGTAGTGGTAACGACAGCAAAAGGTAATGGTGGAAAAAGTAATGTTTTTGGTATTTTGTAGTGATGATAACAATAGCAACGGAAAAGTAAATAAGCAAAGAACAATATATGGAAAGCTCATAGGCAATGGATCAGTGATGGAGAATTATGCCGGATGCGGTTCATCATGTAACAGTCATAACCTAGGGTGACACAGAACTAGCTCCAGTTCATCAATGTAATGTAGGCATGTATTCCGAATATAGTCATACGTGCTTATGGAAAAGAACTTGCATGACATCTTTTGTCCTACCCTCCCGTGGCAGCGGGGCCCTAATGGAAACTAAGGGATATTAAGGCCTCCTTTTAATAGAGTACCGAACCAAAGCATTAACACATAGTGAATACATGAACTCCTCAAACTACGGTCATCACCGGGAGTGGTCCCGATTATTGTCACTTCGGGGTTGCCGGATCATAACACATAGTAGGTGACTATAGACTTGCAAGATAGGATCAAGAACTCACATATATTCATGAAAACATAATAGGTTCAGATCTGAAATCATGGCACTCGGGTCGTAGTGACAAGCATTAAGCATAGCAAAGTCATAGCAACATCAATCTCAGAACATAGTGGATACTAGGGATCAAACTCTAACAAAACTAACTCGATTACATGATAAATCTCATCCAACCCATCACCATCCAGCAAGCCTACAACGGAATTACTCACGCACGGCAGTGAGCATCATGAAATTGGTGATGGAGGATGGTTGATGATGACGACGGCGGCGGATTCCCCTCTCCGGAGCTCCGAACAGACTCCAGATCAGCCCTCCCAAGAGAGTTTAGGGCTTGGCGGTGGCTCCGTATCGTAAAACGCGATGAATCTTTCTCCTTGATTTTTTTTCTCCCTGAACACGAATATATGGAGTTGGAGTTGGAGTTGAGGTCGGTGGAGCTCCAGGGGGCCCACGAGGCAGGGGCGCGCCCAGGGGGGCAGGTGCGCCCCCACCCTCATGGCTAGGGTGTGGGCCCCTGGCCTTGATTCTTTGCCAGTATTTTTTATTATTTCCAAAAATAATCTCCGTGGAGTTTCAGGTCATTCCGAGAACTTTTGTTTCTGCACATAAATAACACCATGGCAATTCTGCTGAAAACAGCGTCATTCCAGGTTAGTTCCATTCAAATCATGCAAGTTAGAGTCCAAAACAAGGGCAAAAGTGTTTGGAAAAGTATATACGACGGAGACGTATCAACTCCCCCAAGCTTAAACTTTTGCTTGTCCTCAAGCAATTCATTTGACAAACTGAAAGTGATAAAGAAAAACTTTTACAAACTATGTTTGCTCTTGTTGTTGTAAATATGTAAAGCCAGCATTCAAGTTTTCAGCAAGGATTTTGAACTAATCACATTCACAATAACACTTAGGTCTCATGTTTACTCATATCAATGGCATAATCAACTAGCGAGAAATAATAATAAATCTCGGATGACAACAGTTTCACAAAACAATCATGATATGATATAACAAGATGGTATCTCGCTAGCCCTTTTTGAGACCGCAAAACATAAATGCAGAGCACCTTTAAAGATCAAGGACTAACTAGACATTGTAATTCATGGTAAAAGAGATCCAGTCAAGTCATACTCAATGTAAACTAACAGTAATGAATGCAAATGACAGCGGTGCTCTCCAACTGGTGCTTTTTAATAAGAGGATGATGACTCAGCATAAAAGTAAATAGATAGGCCCTTCGCAGAGGGAAGCAGGGATTTGTAGAGGTGCCAGAGCTCGATTTTGAAATAGATATGAATAATATTTTGAGTGGCATACTTTCATTGTCAACATAACAACCAAGAGATGGCGATATCTTCCATGCTACACACATTATAGGCGGTTCCCAAACAGAATGGTAAAGTTTATACTCCCCTCCACCAACAAGCATCAATCCATG
This sequence comes from Triticum urartu, assembly GCF_056163025.1. Lineage (NCBI taxonomy): Eukaryota > Viridiplantae > Streptophyta > Magnoliopsida > Poales > Poaceae > Triticum > Triticum urartu. The sequence continues at coordinate 353,467,375 of NC_141879.1, read as the reverse complement.
GCTTGCTCGAAACAACGAGTGCCTCCAACTAACAACAGTCTCGGGGGAGTTTTGTTTGCAATTATTTTGATTTGATTTGCATAAAGCATGGGACTGGGCATCCCGGTGACCAGCCATTTTCTCGTGAGTGAGGAGCGGAGTCCACTCCTCTTGAGAATAGCCCGCCTAACATGGAAGATACGGACAGCCCTAGTTGATACATGAGCTATTCGAGCATACAAAACAGGATATTTATTTGAAGGTTTAGAGTTTGGCACATACAAATTTACTTGGAACGACGGGTAGATACCGTATCTAGGTAGGTATGGTGGACTCATATGGAATAACTTTGGGGTTTATGGGATTGGATGCACAAGCAGTATTCCCGCTTAGTACAGGTGAAGGCTAGAAAAAGACTGGGAAGCGACCAGCTAGAGAGCGACAACAGTCATGAACATGCATTAAAATTAATCAACACTGAATGCAAGCATGAGTAGGATATAATGCACCATGAACATAAATATCGTAGAGGCTATGTTGATTTTGTTTCAACTGCATGCGTGAACATGTGCCAAGTCAAGCCACTCGAATCGTTCAAAAGAGGATACCACCCTATCATACCACATCACAACCATCTTAATAGCATGTTGGCACGCAAGGTAAACCATTATAAGCTCCTAGCTAATTAAGCATGGCACAAGCAACTATAATCTCTAATTGTCATTCCAAACATGTTTATTCATAATAGGTTGAATCAGGAACGATGAACTAATCATATTTACAAAAACAAGAGAGGTCGAGTTCATACCAGCTTCTCCCATCTCAATCAGTCCATCATATATCGTCATAATTGCCTTTCACTTGCACGACCAAATGATGTGAATAATAATAACAGTGCACATTCATTGGACTAAGCTGGAATCTGCAAGCATCCAATAAAAAGGAGAAGACAAGGCAATATGGTCTCTTTTGTCCGATCAACAATAATGCATATAAGAGCCACTTTAACAATTTAATTATGGTCTTCTCCTATCGACCCCCAAAGAAAAGAAATAAAACTATTTACATGGGAAAGCTCCCAACAAGAAAAAGAAGAACAGGAAATCTTTCTGGGTTTTCTTTTTAATTACTACTACAAGCATGGAAATTAAAACTAGCTAAAAGCTACAACTAATTTTTTTGGTTTTTCTTAAGGTTTATCAAACACACAAAAATAAAGCATAAAAGAGAAATAAACTAGCATGGGTATTACAATGAAGAAGTATGAGCACCGACATCTAGCAATGAGTGTGTGAACATGAATGTAATGTCGGTGAGAAATACGTACTCCCCCAAGCTTAGGCTTTTGGCCTAAGTTGGTCTATTGCCACGGATGGCGTGGTGAATATCCAAAGTTGTAGTTGGGGTCGTACTGTGATGGACACTCAGATTGCCACTGGCTGGCAATCACCTCCGGATCCCATTGGTAATCAGACTGTCGTGGAGGATCAAATTGTGATTCCGGCTCTGGCTCTGCAGCTGATGTAGGGTTCCGGTAGGCGTTAATGGCCTCCAACGAAACAAGGTACTTGCCTGCAGATAAATCAAACAAGGAAGGAGTAGGTAGGGTAATAGTCTCAAGATGATGTTTATCAAAGATCAATTTGTATTTAAGCTCATTTTCCCTATTCTTAACAATAAAATCATGTGCTACCATACTCTTATAATCTAAATAAACAGTAGGCAGCAATTTTTCTTCCTTTTCGTAGTGCCTAATAGGTATGTTATAGGATGCAGCAAGGCATGAAGCATAGACACCTCCAAAGATGGGGCCCTTTGTACGGTTCAGACTTAACCGTTTGACAATAATACCGCACATACTAACAGAGTCGTCACGGAATAGACCATGGAACAAAATAATAATATCAGGAACACTAAGGTTTCCACAGTTTCCGCGACCAATTACGCAACGGCTAGCAAATATTGCAAAGTAGCGTAAAACAGGAAAATGTATGATAGTGATTCTTGCATCAGAAACTTTCCTAGTTTCCCCTACAGTAATAGTGGCAATAAACCCATCCACATCTCTACGATGTGGTTCCTCTAAGCTACCCTCGAAAGGTTTTCTGCAAAACCCTGCAAAATTCATATAGTGACATCTTCTTAACCACATCATATAAATGAAACTCTACTAAAGGAGGTGATTCCCTAGGGTAATATTAGAAGGTGTGCACAAAAGTATTGGTGAGTAAGAGATACTATTCGCGTTGGTCGTGGAGGAAGTCGGTGAGGCCTGCATTCTTAGCTAATTCATAAAAATCATCATAAATCCCAGCTGCTCTCAAGAAATCATCGGAAGGCCATTCACACGGCCGAACCTCCGCGGTGCGAGGCAGATTATATTTGGGCCTCTCTGCTTCTTCATTTTGCTTTTCCTTCGAGCTTCGGCTCGATGAGCCCCTCAAAAATCTCTTCATTATTTTCTGAAAAATTCTGAAATTTTTATTAACTTCAAATAAAAGTGAACCAAGCTCAACAAAATTGATAGCAACTACTCCTACAAGTGCCTAGGACCTATATCATGCATTAGAACTACTTGGAACCATATAAATTTGACATGGAAGCTCAAGAACATGGTCACCTAGGCAACACAAATTTGCAATGAATAAAGTACTAGAACAAAATCTAATTGGACCAATGGAGGAGTCACATACCAAGGAACAATCCCCAAAGCAGTTTTGTGAGAGGTGCTTTGAGCAAGGAGATCGAAAATCGTAGCAAAATGAGCTAGAACTCGTGCTTGAGATGGATGGTGATTTTTTTGGGAGGAAGAAGAAGTGTGTGGGTGCAGGAATAAGTGGAGGGGAGCCACCATGGGCCCATGAGGCAGGGGGCGCGCCCAGGGGGTGGGAGCGCCCTGGACCTCGTGGCCAGGTGCCAGCTCCCCCTGCTATGTTCTCAGTGCCAAATATTCTCAAATATTCCAGAAAAAAATCATATTTAAATTTAAGGGCATTTCGAGAACTTTTATTTTCGGGGTATTTTTTATTGCATGGATAATTCAGAAAACTGACAGGAAAAACTATTTTTACTTTATTTCAACTAAATAATAGAAAGTAAAAAGAGGGTACAGAGAGTTGTGTTTTCTAAATTCATCCATCTCATGCTCATCAAAAGGAATCCACTTACAAGGTTAATCAGGTCTTGTTAACAAACTCATTCCGAATAACATGGAATCGGAGAATTTTCGAATAACACTAGGTTACCTCAACGGGGATATGCACATCCCCAATAATAAGAATATCATATTTCTTCTTGATAGTAGGAAGAGGAAATTCAAAACCTCCAATAGTAATTGTTGAAATTTTTCCAATAGAATTGATACTGTGGACTTGAGGTTGTTTCCTCGGAAAGTGTACCGTATGCTCATTACCGTTAACATGAAAAGTGACATTGCCTTTGGTGCAATCAATAACAGCCCCTGCAGTATTTAAAAAAAGGTCTTCCAAGAATAATAGACATACTATCGTCCTCGGGAATATCAAGAATAACAAAGTTCGTTAAAATAGTAACATTTGCAACCACAACAGGCACATCCTCACAAATACCGATAGGTATAGCAGTTGATTTATCAGCCATTTGCAAAGATATTTCAGTAGGTGTCAACTTATTCAAATCAAGTCTACGATATAAAGAGAGAGGCATAACACTAACACCGGCTCCAAGATCACATAAAGCAGTTTTAACATAGTTTCTTTTAATGGAGCATGGTATAGTTGGTACTCCTGGATCTCCTAGTTTCTTAGGTATTCCACCCTTAAAAGTATAATTAGCAAGCATGGTAGAAATTTCAGCTTCCGGTATCTTTCTTTTATTAGTAACAATAACTTTCATGTACTTCGCATAAGGATTCATTTTAAGCATATCAGTCAAACGCATACGTAAAAAGATAGGTCTAATCATTTCAGCAAAGCGCTCAAAATCCTCATCATCCTTTTTCTTGGATGGCTTAGGAGGAAAAGGCATGGGTTTCTGAACCCAAGGCTCTCTTTCCTTACCGTGTTTCCTAGCAACAAAGTCTCTTTTATCATAACGTTGATTATTTGATTGTGGGTTATCCAGATCAATAGCAGGTTCAACTTCTACATCATTATCATTGCTAGGTTGAGCATCAACATGAACATTATCATTAACATTATCACTAGTTTCATGTTCATTACCAGATTGTGTTTCAACATCAAAAATAGAAATATCATTGGGATTCTCAGGTGGTTCAGCAATAGGTTCACTAGAAGCATGCAAAGTCCTATCATTTTTATTTTTCTTCCTCTTAGAAGGACTAGGTGCATCAATATCATTTCTCTGAGCATCTTGCTCGATTCTCTTAGGATGGCCCTCAGGATACAAAGGTTCCTGGGTCATTTTACCACCTCTAGTCATAACTCTAACAGCATTATCATTATTCTTACTATTTAATTCATTGAGCAAATCATTCTGAGCTTTAAGTACTTGTTCTACTTGAGTGGTAACCATAGAAGCATGTTTGCTAATGAGTTTAAGTTCACCTTTAACTCTAGACATATAATCACCCAAGTGTTCAATCATATAAGCATTTTGTTTCAATTATCTAACAAAATAAGCATTGAAGTCTTCTTGCTTAACCATAAAGTTATCAAACTCATCCAAACATTGGCTAGCAAACTTAGTAGGAGGGATTTCAGCTTTATCATATCTATAGAGAGAATTTACCTTTACTACCTGTGTTGGGTTATCAAGACCATGTGTTTCTTCAATAGGTGATGGATTAAAACCATATATTTCTTCAACAGGCGGTAAATTAAGACCATGTATTTCTCCAATAGGAGGTAAATTCTTAACATCTTCAGCTTTAATACCCTTTTCATTCATGGATTTCTTTGCCTCTTGCATATCTTCAGGACTGAGAAATAAAACACCCCTTTTCTTCGAAGTGGGTTTAGGAATAGGCTCAGGAGGTGTCCAATTATTTTCATTTGTCAACATATTATTCAATAGAATTTCAGCTTCATCCGGTGTTCTTTCCCTGAAAACAGAACCGGCACAACTATCCAGGTAATCTCTAGAAGCATCTGTTAGTCCATTATAAAAGATATAAAGTATTTCATTTTTCTTCAGAGGATGATCAGGCAAAGCATTAAGTAATTGGAGAAGCCTACCCCAAGCTTGTGGGAGACTCTCTTCTTCAATTTGCACAAAATTATATATATTCCTTAAGGCAGCTTGTTTCTTATGAGCAGGGAAATATTTAGCAGAGAAGTAATAAATCATATCCTGGGGACTACGCACACAACCAGGATCAAGAGAATTAAACCATATCTTAGCATCGCCCTTTAATGAGAACGGAAATGTTTTAAGGATATAAAAGTAGCGAGTTCTCTCATCATTAGTGAACAGGGTGGCTATATCATTTAATTTAGTAAGATGTGCCACAACAGTTTCAGATTCATGGCCATAAAAAGGATCAGATTCAACCAAAGTAATTATATCAGGATCAATAGAGAATTCATAATCCTTATCAGTAACAAAGATAGGTGGAGTAGCATAAGCAGGATCATATTTCATTCTAGCATTCAGAGTTTTTTGTTTAAGCTTAGCTAATAATTTCTTAAGATCACTTCTATCATTGCATGCAATAAAGTCTCTTTTATTTTCTTCATCCATAACATAGCCCTGAGGCACAATAGGCAATTCATATTTATTAGGAGAGCCTTCATCATCACTTTCATCAATATTATCAGTTTCAATAATTTCATTCTCTCTAGCCCTAGCAAGTTGTTCATCAAGAAATTCACCAAGTGGCACAGTAGTATCTAGCATAGACATAGTTTCATCATAAGTATCATGCATAGCAGAAGTGGCATCATCAATAATATGTGACATATCAGAATTAATAGCAGAAGCAGGTTTAGGTGTCGCAAGCTTACTCAAAATAGAAGGTGAATCAAGTGCAGAGATAGATTGCAGTTCCTTACCTCTCCTCGTAGTTGAGGGATAAATTTTTGTTTTTGCGTCTTTCAAGTTCTTCATAGTGACCCGTAGATATAAATCCCAAGTGACTCAAAGAATAGAGCTATGCTCCCCGGCAACAGCGCCAGAAAATAGTCTTGATAACCCACAAGTATAGGGGATCGCAACAGTTTTCGAGGGTAGAGTATTCAACCCAAATTTATTGATTCGACACAAGGGGAGCCAAAGAATATTCTCAAGTATTAGCAGTTGAGTTGTCAATTCAACCACACCTGGAAACTTAATATCTGCAGCAAAGTGTTTAGTAGCAAAGTAATATGATAGTAGTGGTAACGATAGCAAAAGGTAGCGGTAGCAAAAGTAATGTTTTTGGTATTTTGTAGTGATGATAACAATAGCAATGGAAAAGTAAATAAGCAAAGAACAATATATGGAAAGCTCGTAGGCAATGGATCGGTGATGGAGAATTATGCCGGATGTGGTTCATCATGTAACAGTCATAACCTAGGGTGACACAGAACTAGCTCCAGTTCATCAATGTAATGTAGGCATGTATTCCGAATATAGTCATACGTGCTTATGGAAAAGAACTTGCATGACATATTTTGTCCTACCCTCACGTGGCAGCGGGGTCCTAATGGAAACTAAGGGATATTAAGGCCTCCTTTTAATAGAGTACCGGACCAAAGCATTAACACATAGTGAATACATGAACTCCTCAAACTACGGTCATCACCGGGAGTGGTCCTGATTATTGTCACTTCGGGGTTGCCGGATCATAACACATAGTAGGTGACTACAGACTTGCAAGATAGGATCAAGAACTCACATATATTCATGAAAACATAATAGGTTCAGATCTGAAATCATGGCACTCGGGCCGTAGTGACAAGCATTAAGCATAGCAAAGTCATAGCAACATCAATCTCAGAACATAGTGGGTACTAGGGATCAAACCCTAACAAAACTAACTCGATTACATGATAAATTTCATCCAACCCATCACCGTCCAGCAAGCCTACGATGGAATTACTCACGCACGGCGGTGAGCATCATGAAATTGGTGATGGAGGATGGTTGATGATGACGACGGCGATGGATTCCCCTCTCCGGAGCCCCGAACTGACTCCAGATCAGCCCTCTCGAGAGAGTTTAGGGCTTGGCAGCAGCTCTGTATCGTAAAACGCGATGAATCTTTCTCCTTGATTTTTCCCCCGAACACGAATATATGGAGTTGGAGTTGAGGTCGGTGGAGCTCCAGGGGGCCCACGAGGCAGGGGGCGCGCCTAGGGGGCAGGCGCGCCCCCCACCCTCGTGGCTAGGGTGTGGGCCCCCTGGCCTTGATTCTTTGCCAGTAAATTTTATTTCCAAAAATAATCTCCATGGAGTTTCAGGTCATTTCGAGAACTTTTATTTCTGCACATAAATAACACCATGGCAATTCTGCTGAAAACAGCGTCATTCCGGGTTAGTTCCATTCAAATGATGCAAGTTAGAGTCCAAAACAAGGGCAAAAGTGTTTGGAAAAGTAGATACGACGGAGACGTATCATATGCCGACCAAACCCACCATCCCGCCCATGATCAAAGCCGTGCTTTCTGATTGGCCAGAACCCAAACCCCACGGATCGTACGTCTGCACCGTTGGATGCTCCCAAATCGAACGACAATCCTCATACCTTTCGATAGCACATGCAGTTCCGGTTGTAATTTTATTTTATGCACAAAATGCACGTTAATCTCAAAAAATGTCTTAAATATAGCTAACCATACGTGAAATGTGCTAGATAATCAAACCCGTGGTATAATGGTGATTGCGTACCGTGGAAATTTTTATGAGGCCAAACGATGAAGTCACCGGCCACAGGAGTTTGAATTGACATGTCTCCTTTTGGAACACCATGATCCTTCATGTGAGATGCTCCGGTTTGGAAGGATCGGTCATCAAAACTTGTGCCAAACTTTACCAATTTTTTTGCCACGGGGTCGTGAGAGCACGCTACGGGCGCACATTGATTTTGATGATGTCCGAACTCCATCTAAATTTCCTGTAATTAAAATACCAACTAGGCCTACGCAAGTGGCCACACCTCGCGGCTGAAATGTTTGAAACTTCTCCCCGCTTCTCGAACAAACGCATGCAAACTCACAAAGCGACGCACAAATGATCTATACACCTTCTTTTCTAGGCCGATAGTAAGGGGGTATCATAGCTAGTATCATGCATGCCAACTAGGCAATTTTGATGAGCTGTCATAGAATTAATTAAATGAAGAAAGAGAGGGTTAAGTATTGTATCATGAAACCGTATCATAATAAATGCTATGCTACTATGTGTCATGCATGACAATATAAATAAAGTACTACATATGATACTAGCTACTCTATGATACTATGCATTAGAGCAAGTACACAATAGAGTGACATAAGACTAGCCACAATGGGTAGTAACATAGAATGTTACTAGCTAGTCTATGTTACTACCTCTATAGTGGGGAGTAACATATGTGTAGTAACATGCAACACTTCATTTATTAGGCTATAGACTCATCTTGCCTTGAGATGTGTGATGTTACTCATACTACTAGTAACTAGCTATGCTACCACTTTCCTCTCTTTCTTCATTTATTGCTTGCCACATCATCTATTTTATCTAAGTACGTGTGATGGTAATACCTATGTTACTCCCACTGTGGGTAGTCTAAGCAGGCTATAAGGAATAGAATAATATATATGTGCTTATTAGTTGGAGGAAAGAGAAGAGAAGCGGACTCTTGGTTAGTAGATCCAGCTGCAACACGAGACCCAAGACACTTTGTGAGGATGTAAGGTCGGCCAAATATTGATAAACTAGTACGTATTTAAAACTTACTATTGTACATGCCCTCTAAGAGGTTGGTTGTATATGACATGGCAACTTCTTATAGCCGACCCTTGGCTGTATTATTAACCATGCTGTTAGTGAGGTAGATAGTATATCACAGACGACTAGCTAGTATCAGACTAGCCACAATGGGAGTAATACTTCAGTAGTAACATCAACGCCAACTCAGCAAACTTGCTTATGTGGCAATAAGTTAATGAGGAGAGAGATAGTTTCAGTAACTTAGCCAGTTAATATAACATCACATGTCCCAATGCAATATGAGTCTATAACCTAATAAATGAAGCTTTGCATGACACTACACTTATGTTACTACCCACTATGAAGGTAGTAACATAGTCTAGGGATATGTGTATGTTACTAGTGTATGTTACTCTCCATTGTGGCTAGTCTCATACTCCCTCCTTCCCGGTTTAGGCTGGGTTGTAATGGTATAGTATCATAAGCGGTATCATGCATGCCAACTAGACTTTCTGGATGACGTGGCACACAATTAAATGAGGAAAGAGAGGATGTTGTATCATATCATGACACCATGTCATATTAAATGTTGTACTACTACTTTGTGTGATGCATGACAATTAATAAGGCAACCTAAGATACTAACTTATGATACTATGCATTACGGAAGTAGCTAGTATCATACACTATCATATGCATGATACTAGTATACTATGATACTCCCCATTACAACTAGCCTTATATGGCTCAATTCAAAAAGCTCACCAACCAAGGTAGATGGTGAGTGGTGGAATATTTTTTGTAGTTTGCAAAAACACCCAATTAATGCTTTTGCTTTCCTCAAAAATTTATGTTTTCCAATGTATTAATTGCAATACATGCATGCATAAAGTACATGCATTGGTCAACTTGCTCTTAATTGCAACACCCACAATGCGGCTATATCTCCCACGTGTCGGGACATGACTTAGAGGCATAGCCTCATGGTAGGTTTGTCGCAAGAGGGGTAATCTTCACACAATCCCATGTACTGAACAAGAAAGGGATAAAGAGTTGGCTTACAATCGCCACTTCACACAAATACAAGTTAAGCATACATCATCCTGAGTACAATCAAAGGTCCGACTACGGAACCAAAATAAAAGAAGACAACCCCAAATGCTAGATCCCCGATCGTCCCAACTGGGCTCCACTATTGGTCAAAAGGAAACGAAACAAAACAACGACCAAGATCTTCATCAAGCTCCCACTTGAGCGCAGTTGCGTCACCTGCACGGGTATCATTGGCACCTGCAATTGTTTGGAAGTATCTGTGAGCCACGAGGACTCAGCAATCTCACACCCGCGAGATCAAGACTATTTAAGCTTATGGGTAGGATAGGGTAATGAGGTGGAGCTGCAACAAGCACTAAGCAAATATGGTGGCAAACATACACAAATAATAGAGAGGAGAGAAGCAACGCAACGGTCGTGAAGCTATAAGTGATCAAGAAGTGATCCTGAAACTACTTACGCACAACCATAACACAAGAACCATGTTCACTTCCCGGACCCCGCCGAAAATAGACCATCACGGCTACACACGTGGTTGATGCATTTTAATTACGTTAAGTGTCAAGTTTTCTACAACCGGATATTAACAAATTCCCATCTGCCACATAACCGCGGGCACGGCTCTCGAAAGTTTATACCCTGCAGGGGTGTCCCAACTTAGACCATCACAAGCTCTCACGGTCAACGAAGGATATTCCTCTCCCGGGAAGACCCGATCAGTCTCGGAATCCCGGTTACAAGATATTTCGACAATGGTAAAACAAGACCAGCAAAGCCGCCTGATGTGCCGACAAATCCTGATAGGAGTCGCACGTATCTCATTCTCAGGGCACACTGGATGGGCAAGACGTCGGGTTGGCATAGACCCTGGTTGCCCAGGGGGCGCCGGACATCGCCCAGGTTGGACCAACACTCAGAGGAGCACTGGCCCGGGGGGTAAATAAAGATGACTCTCAGACTCCGGAAACCCAAGGGAAAAAGGCTTAGGTGAGGCAAATGTAAAACCAAGGTTGGTCCTTGCTGGAGGAGTTTTATTCAAAGTGAACTGTCAAGGGGTTCCCATAACACCCAACCACGTAAGGAACGCAAAATCAAGGAACATAACACTGGTATGACGGAAACTAAGGCGGCAAGAGTGGAACAAAACACCAGGCATAAGGCCGAGCCTTCCACCCTTTACCAAGTATATAGATGCATTAATTAAAATAAGAGATATTGCGATATCCCAACATAACCATGTTCCAACATGGAACAAACTTCAGCTTCACCTGCAACTAGCAATGCTATAAGAGGGGCTGAGCAAAAGCGGTAACATAGCCAAACAACGGTTTGCTAGGATGGTTGACAAAGGTTAGAGGCTATCATGGCAATTTGGGAGGCTTGATATAACATGTGGTAGGTAGCGTGACATAACAATAGAGCGAACAACTAGCAAGCAAAGATAGAAGTGATTTCGAGGGTATGATCATCTTGCTTGAGATCCCGCAAGGAAGAAGAATGAGTCCATGAAGAAGACAAATGGACGTAGTCGAACAAAACCTCACAACTCTGGATCAGAACCGAAGCTAACGAGAGAAGCAAACCTGAAAGAAGCAAGCAACATGGTAAACGCGCAAGCATAAACATGGCATGATGCACAACCAATGGTGATGCATGTCCGGTTTAAAAGGCATGGCATGGCAAAATGCAACAGACAGTACTACAAATTAAGTGGAGGTCAATATGCAACGAGTTGCACATTGACGAAACACCACATTCATTTATTTAGTTCTCTCCTGTTTATGTACCCAACAATATTAAATGTTGTTAACCATGCCAAGAGGTGAGGCAAAAGTAAACTACACATCTTAGGCAATTTAAGTGAGGCCAGAAACAACAAATAACCTTTTCAGTAAATCCCCACATGTCATTTAGCAATTGAAGCAAACAACAATTTAAACATTCTTGGTGTTGTTATAATGATGCGGATGAAATTTGCATGTTTTATGCAATTTTTATGAAAATGTTGACATGAGGATGTTATGAAGCATCTGTCATCATGGCGGAAACGAAAGGGGTGCCATGGCAACGACAACGGAAATGGTGCCATGGCAACATTCTAACGATCCGGTAGCTCACGAAGATACCGATGCAAAAGGAAGTAGGTGTGAGTGTGTCATGCAAGGATGGTGGGGTGCTCCCGGGAACTGGGTTCTCACGGGTCGACGGCATGGCAAATGAGGAGGAGCATGCATGCGACAAATTCTGACACGGTGCAAACACGAGCACCTCATACAACAAGCATTCGTCCACGGTGATCGTCTCAGCGGTATACCTTCGAAGCGTGCGTTTCGAGGCGGTTCAAAAACGTCGAGGGAAGTAGTTGTTCACGGCCGTCGTGGAAGTAGTGGTTCACGCGACGGTGGTTGAACTTGACGCTTACGTTACACGGGTCTTCGGCGACGGTAGTCGTACATGGTTCGGAGTGGTACTTGCATCTTCGGACTTGTCGGTCTCGATTCTTGTGACGGTAGCGGTACACGTTTTCGTAGAGGGACTTGACGAATCCGAGTAACTTGGGGTCATTGGTGGTCGTTCACGGTCATAGTCGCACAAGGTTCCGTAGATGTTCAGGGTCACGGTGAGGAACTCGGTGTTTCGGTGCGGTGTAGGGGTACATGTCGAAGGTCGTCGTGGTACTTGGTGTAATGCATGGGATGGTAGTTCAATAATTGTCGGAGAGGGACTTGACACATCAAAGGTCCTCGATGCCACGGTACTTGTCGGGTCATCATGTAGACATACTTTCGACGAGGAACTTGGCGCGTCAAAAATGAGCAAGGCAAAAGTCCTCGTTCAGCGGTGCTCGAACTTGACGAAATCCACGAATGGGTCTCGCCGGGGACTTGATGCATCTGAGTTCTTCGGTTTTGTAGTTGTACTTGCGTTCGGAGTCCGGGTCTTGCTGATGGTGTACTTGGTGAACTGAAGGGGCATCGTGGGGCTAGCAAAGGCCCTGCCTTGGGAGGTCATTGGAGGCGCGTGGAGACAGCTCAAGCTGTTGGTCGATCCTTTGATAGGGGGGGAAACAGCGGCAGCAGCAGGCAAGGGAGCTCGGGGCGGCTGCGTGTCTTCAGGAGCGATGCAGGGGTGCAGGCACGCGTGGAGAGGATCCTGGCAGCGTTGCAGCACGAGGACGACGGCGTCGTCCTGCGGGGATCCATGGCGATGCAAGCAACCCGGGTGCAGCGGCGCGATGTCGGAGCATGGCGTAGGACCCGTGGGCGCTGGAGGTGATGCCAGTCATCGGACGATGAGGCGGGGTGAAGGAGCACAAGGAGGCAACTCTATGGACTTCGTGAGGCGGCAGGGAACCGAGTCGGTCCGACCGGAGTTGAGGCAGAGGAGCAGCGGAAGGAGACTCGGTCGGGCGTGGCGGCAGGCTTGGGCTCGCCAGCCGGCGGGGCGCCATGGCGAGGAGGCGGCGATGCTAGCCTTGAGGGGTGGTCATGGCATGTGCGAGGAGGCGCAGAGAGGCGGAGGAGAGGCAGGGACGAGCGGCGGTGAGGTGTGCGCTACGGGGTGAGGGAGAGAGCGAGAGGAAGGGGACGACGCAAGGCAAGGGGATCGGGCGCTTCCCCTATGAGCGATGTGTGGCGTCAGCCTCAGGAACGAGAGGGGGAGATGGGGATCGTGAGAGAGCGTGGCTAGGTTTGATAAGGCAGGGGCCGGCTGGATGTTAGGCCCAAGACGCCATCGGTGGAATTGGGCCTAGGGAGAGGATGGCCTAGGTGGGCCGGCTTGGCTGGCTCCTCTCTCCTCTCTTCTCTTATTTTTCATAGCAGAAAAATAAATGCAAAGAAAGAAAAAGGAGTGAAGAAAAGGTTAAATAGTTTGGGCATGGGATTATTTTCCCAGACTCACAAAAATATGCTTGTCCCGAGAAAATGGAAAAGGTCATGATTGAAAGATGTAAATTCAAACTCATTTGAATTTAATTCAAATGGGTTTGAACTAGGACTTGGTAAAAGGAAGGTCCAAAAATGTTCGGATTTTTGGTGGAGCTCCAGAATATGATGAAAGAATATATGGCAAGGTTGGAGACCAAGAATTAAGATAACAAAGGCGTTGGGATATTTTGCAAGTGTGTTATGGTGAATTCCAAATTGATGAAATATTTAATATAGCTCCCTAATATTGGTAGGATATGTTATAAAGATCACTCACCATGTGAGTCCCCTCAGTTTAAATAGATCAAAAGATCTATGCAATTTATTTAGTTGAGCTTTTAAAAAGAATGACATGATGGCATGATGCAAAGATAAATGCAACGAACCAAACAAATCACATGACGAAACTCGAAAATCATGGAAGGCATCTGAAGCTCCGGTCTTGGGGCGTTACATTAATACTTGCATGCAATGATTTAATGGACCTTGGAATCTGGACAGGTGATGGGGAACAACCAAATTGAACCTTATAAAATGGAAAAACTAAAATTTTGAGATAAGCCTATAAACTGGAAGGGAGGGAGTATATATGCATGATACTAGTATATGATCGGCAATACCTCCGTAATGCGCGCATGCATAGTATCATAAGTTAGTATCTTAGGTTTCCTTATTAATTCCCATGCATGACACAAAGTAGTACAACATTTAATATGATATGGTATCATGATATGATACCACACCCTCTCTTTCCTCATTTAACTGTGTGCCACATCATCCAAAAAGTCTAGTTGGCATGCATCATACCGCTTGATACTCCCATATTACGACCAGCCTTATTAGGGTGGCCATAGTGGGGGTAACATAGCTGGTATCATGCACTCAGGAATAGAAAATATGATGATGTGGAAAAGGAGCAGCAACATAGGTAGATATCGTAACATATATATATAATAAATGATATACTACTTTGTGTCATGAATGGCCATAAATACGGTCATCTATAATATATACTACTCTATGATACTATATATGCACTATGAAGGTACGTACATAGTATCATATGCATGATACTATATATATAGTATATGATACTCCCCACTATATAAGGCTGGCCATAGTGGTGGTATCATAGCCGACGATGTCATGCACTCGAAAATAGCAAGTATGTTGATGTGGCAAAGAATTAAATATATATAAAGAGGGTTAGAGTAACATATAGGTAGATACCATATCATGTTAAATGCGATGCTAATTTGTGTCATGCATGGCAATAAATATGATCTATATATGATACTATACTCTATGTATTATACTGTGCGCTATAATTAATTAAAGGTAGTATCATACACTAGTATCATATATACTGTATATTCATGATACTAGTATATGACACTCTCCACTATACTCATGATTTCTTACCGTGGAAAAAAATTGGAGGTGAAACGATGAACTCATGTTTTCATTCGAACAAAAATATGATGTTAGGTAATGTAAATGTTTTCAAAGAGCACACGGTTCACTCATGAAAGCCGTGTGTCCACTAAACCATGGTCGATGCACCCCCCCCACCCCTCTGCCAAGCGCGCGATCTGAGTCGTGCGTTCTGATTGACCAGAACCCAAACCCCATGGATCGTACGTCTGCACCGTTGGATTCTCCTTGATAGAACGGTGATCCTCATCCCTTTCAAAAACACATGTAAATGTTTTCAAATAGCCCCTCCCAAAAAAATGTTTTCAAAGAGCACACGGTTCACACACGAAAGCTGTGTGCCTACCAAACCGTAGCCGATGCCCCCCCTTGCTGCGCGCGCAATCTGAGTCGTGTGTTCTGATTGGCCAGAACCCAAACCCCACGGATCGTACGTCTGCATCATTGGATGCTCCCAGATCAAACGGCAATCCTCATCCCTTTTGACAAGAAATGCAGTCCGGCTAGGAATTGATTTATATGCCAACATGCACGGTAAATGCCAAAAAATGTCTTACATATAGCACACGAGACCAGAAATGCCCTAGAAAATCAAACTCGTGGTAAAATTGTGATTGGTTTATGTGGGGAAAAATTAGAGGCGAAACGATGAACTCACGTCTTCATTTCAAAATTAGTACGTCTTCATTTCAAACTAAATTATTTTGTTTGTGCACACGAGCGCTAAGAGGCAACCGTTTGGATAGGCCTTTCCGCGCGCGCGGCGACCGGGGATATTTTTCACCCTTTTCACCTAGGACGCCAACACTCGGAGTCCCCAACACCCCCCACTGTCCGCCCGTGTTTCACTCAACTAGTCCACCCAATCTCCTTCGCCAGCTCCCCCCTCCCCCAGATCCACAGCAGAACCCTCTCCGGTGCAGCCATGCTCACCCCGGCCGCGTGCCCGCTCTTCGGCGTCAAGCCTACCTCCACTGTCGTTCCCAACATGCGGCGGCCCGCGCCTCACCGTCTTCGTTTGCTCGCCACCCACCCTCGAGCATATCGATGCAGCAACCCTCGCCTCTCCTGTGGTCCGGCCGGGTTTGCATTAAGAAGCCTGTTAGTTACTGCTCTCCATGGCGGTGAGGCATATTTCCTCGCAATCCCTCTTCCAATTTCATTACGTATGTTCCCAAATTGGCTATGAAATAATGGAGAGCATATATATGTTCATTATCTACCTTCCTTACTACATATAAGCTATATTTGTTCCAATAAGTTATTGCATATTTACAGATCGCGCGCGCCCGAGTCACACAAACTTAACAAATTAGCCGTACATTTTCTAAATTATTGCATGGCATGTTTAGAAAGCTTGATACCAAGTTGTTAGTTTTATGCTTATCCTCCTTTCCTGAGTTTCGCATGTGTTCTCTATAGATGCCGAGTAGCAGCGACATCACTCATTCAGGCCATGTATCTTCATCTAATTTGGACAGCCCTAGGTCTTCAGCAGATTGTGAGGGATCAAGTAGTCTTGAACGGGATATAGCTGCAGCAATTACCCTTCCGGTCAGGACACGGAGGAACGCTCCAAGGAAGCCCACACACCAGCCTAAAGGTGTATATGAAGTAACCGAGATTGATTTAAAGTCCTGGGCTCCAACTAGACCAAATAAAGCACGCATGAGTTTCAGGAGTGTTTGTGGATTTGTTGGTTGGGCAAGGCTCAACATTAATCTGCCTGAGTTTTGGAAGGCTGACACAGAAACACGGCGAAGGATAGTCTAGGAGATCATGGATCACTTCAACGTTCTAGAGCAATGGAGAATGCAGGTGGAACACACTGCACTGAAGAAGGCTAGGGATGCATGGAGAAACTGGAAGCACGTGATGTACAAGAAGTACTTGAGTGAAGGCAAGGACCCAATCCCCACATACCCCCAAATTACAAAGGCAGACTGGGCAGAATTCAAAAGGGTCAGGGCAACTCCAGAGTTTGCTGAGAAGAGTTTCAAGCAATCGGAACTTCAAAAGAATAACATACACCCCCACCGTATGGGTGTGGCAGGATACTACGGCATGAAACTGATATGGGAACAGGAGGACAAAGAAGCAGTAGCGGCGGGTGGGAATCCGTCCTTTAGTGAAATCAGGGGCGAATGTGCCAGAGACTACTTGCGGGCACGTGCAAAGAGGCGTGATGACAGAACTTATTACTTTGAAAACGCACGTGACGCCAAACTGTATGAAGTGATGGTAGAGGCTTCCAAGATCCCTGGAAGGTTCTACAGGAACTCAGGGCCATGTGACATTCTGTCCATTGCTCTGGACACAAAAGAATCCCCTGGCCGTGCAAGGGGTATAGGTGTTAATGTCCCACACAAGAGGGCTTTCACACTCAGCAAAGAAGAGAGGCTCAGCATGAAAAAAGCGAGGAGTGAAATGAAGCAAAATGCATTGTTTGAAAAGTTGAAGAAGGAGATTTATCCGGCTGTTCAAAAGGATGTTGAGGAGTCAATGATGATGCAAAGACTCTAACATTGACAGATAGCCAGGAGATAGGAGGGGAGGCGAGCATGGATGATGATGCTTATTGCGCGACAACACTGCACAAGAGTAGCTGTGCATCAGCTGACCCCAGCGACATTGACACTACAGCTACTCGTGATGATGCTATATCTGATCTATCTAGAATGAAACACAGACTAAAGGGCGTGCTTACACATTATGAAGGTACATTAAAATGTGCAACAGCCTGGGTTTGCCCACCCTTCTTGGAAGATGGCCTCTTCTTGGACAATGTGCCATTGAAGCCGGGCTGTGTGAAGTGTTACGTGACTGAAGTAAAGCATGGATTCAATGAATTTGCCTTGAAGAATGTCCTAGGAGACTTCAATGAGCAAAGACCTTGGGAGAAACACTGTTACATCACATCCAGTGGTCACGAAAGGAAATAGAGTTCATCGATGAGATTCCTGAAGCCCTGCCAAGAGCAACCACTGTCGCCCCTCAACCGGTGACGCTCTCCTTGCCACAGTAGCTCTCGTGGGCTGATGCATCAACCTGTGATCAGCCGGCCCGACTTTGTGGCGTACAGGCCATGTCATCGTTCGCCCCAAAGTAGCCAGTGGCAAGGCCTACAACTGTTGATGACGCACCACAGGTTCATATGCCGGCCGCTGAAGCAGCGGGGGGAGACCCAGCTACAGCACATGCTCAGCAGACCAACCTGGTGGAACAAACTGCTAAGCAGTTCGATGCTTCGGAACTGCCTGCTAAGCAGTCTGTAGGTCCACAACCGACTGCTCATCAGTCCGTCGGTCCGCATGCACGTGATCAGCATACCAATGCGTCAGCACTTCCTGCTCAGCGAAGTAACACGTTGGCACGGCCTCCTCAACACACCGACAAGTTGGCACCACCTGCGCAGAAACCCGACATAGCTTCAATGCATGGTCAACAGTCCGATGCCTCTGCTCCTAGAGCCCAGTAGTCCGTCACAGCAGCACCACCAGCTCAGTGGTCCAGCTTAGATAAACCGTCTGCTAAGCAGTCCATCCAAGCTTCACCGTCTGCTCGGCAGTCTACCTTACAGCCAACCACACATTCTGCCAGAAATACTTCAAGTACCAAGAAGGAAGTGGCCAAAAAGGCTACACCCATGAGGAAGCGCAGCGGGAGAGTGAAGAGGAAAGAGAACAATTGCCTCTTACTTAAAGAACTCATCACCCAGAACCAAATTAACAACAGCTTGTTCGAATCGGGGAGTAATATTATTTCTGGCGCCATGGATGATGAAGAAGTAGAATTGTTGCTTGCTAAAAGTAAAGCAGCTGTACTTCAAGCATGCAAGTACGTCCATGGCCAGCCATTTCTTGTTGGTGAATACTTTGATGAGTGCAGCTCCAGTTGCCGCGAGTTACATGATTATTGCATGGATCAAATGTCAGAAGGTCATCATGGTTTGCTAGTCCACTACAACAGAGATCATTTCCGGCATGATGCTGGTTCCATCAATGTGAGTTTCGAGGACTTACATCTCTTCTTCAACTTCAACGTGCTTGATGCCACTCTTGTTAGATGCCTGATTTTGTAAGTACTTAACAAACTCTGATCAACTTTTCCATACAAGGCTGTAAATGATAAATAGCTAACTGCATTTTATTCCTCTTAGGGGATTGAACACGCAGAGAAGAAAAAGGGAGAGTGTGTATTTCATAGATCCTGCATTAGCAAATGGCACAACATTAGATGGTAAGGACCGGCGGGAATGGGTCGTTAACATGCTAGTTCGTATCTTCGAAAACACGTCCCATGCACAATCATTTCTCTGGCCATATCATGAACGGTAAGTCAAGTAAACAACCACGCATACACTGATTGTCTTTCGGATCTCGACATCATTCGTAAGTTCATTGCTTCCTTAATATGAAGCAATCACTAGATATTGGTATTCATTGTTCCAAACAAGAACACAGTTTACTACTTCGATTCTCTCAAAGAGTCAACAAACGCTCAGGATCCGACACATGTTCAGCAATTCTTGGATGGGTATTGAATTCTATGATGTTGAAATTAATTTGCATTCATATCTGGTTCAATAATTGATGTTTTCAAAATTCATCATCATTTGCAGTGTGCTTGCATTGTGGAAAACTAAACCAGGGAACCTGTTCAAGACAGAACAACCTCTGCAGCATGAGATCGTTTCTCCGGTAACACACCGAAATATGTTGTTTTTGGAAAATTTATCCAACAGTCTGCAAATACCTTTCCTTACGCTAGTCAAATGTTCAAGCTTCTAAATAAACCTCTTTCTATTTTGTCCAAAGAAAAAATAATACATCTAACACCGGTTAGGTTGTTCCTAACAGGACAAATACATGAATAATTTTGTACAAAAAAATTCAGTGTCCTCAGCAAGAAGCAGGGACCAACCTTTATGAAACAATTGCTTGGCTTGTCATCGAGGTTGTGCATGATGAGAGCATTCTTCTGTGACGAAAATGAAACATGACTAAACTATATGATTTTGTAGGGATGAACTTTCTTTTGCCATGTTATTTTGAGAAGACATAATTGCTTAGTTAGTATGCTTGAAGTATTATTATTTTTATGTCAATATGAACTTTTGTCTTGAATCTTTCGGATCTGAATATTCGTACCACAGTTGAGAAAAATTACATTAAAATTATGCCAATTAGCACTCCGCATCAAAAATTCTGTTTTTATCATTTACCTACTCGAGGACGAGCAGGAATTAAGCTTGGGGATGCTTGATACGTCTCCAACGTATCTATAATTTTTTATTGCTCCATGCTATATTATCTATTGTTTTGGACATTATTGGGCTTTATTATCCACTTTTATATTATTTTTGGGACTAACCTATTAACCAGAGGCCCAGCCCAGAATTGCTGTTTTTTGCCTATTTTAGGGTTTCGAAGAAAAGGAATATCAAACGGAGTCCAAACGAAATGAAACCTTCGGGAACGTGATTTTCTCAACAAACAAGACCCGGGAGACTTGGACCCTACGTCAAGAAAGAAAAGAGGAGGCCACGAAGTAGGGGGGCGCGCCTACCCCCCGCCCCCCCTAGGCGCGCCCTCCACCCTCGTGGGCCCCCTGTTGCTCCACCGACGTACTCATTCCTCCTGTATATACCTACGTACCCCCAAATGATCAGAGATGGAGCCAAAACCCTAATTCCACCGCCACAACTTTCTGTATCCACGAGATCCCATCTTGGGGCCTGTTCCGGAGCTCTGCCGGAGGGGGCATCGATCACGAAGGGCTTCTACATCAACACCATAGCCCCTCCGATGAAGTGTGAGTAGTTAGTAGCTAGATGGCTTCTTCTCTCTTTTTGGATCTCAATACAATGTTCTCCCCCTCTCTTGTGGAGAACTATTCGATGTAATCTTCTTTTTGTGGTGTGTTTGTTGAGATCGATGAACTGTGGGTTTATGATCAAGTCTATCTATGAATAATATTTGAATCTTCTTTGAATTCTTTTATCTATGATTGGTTATCTTTGCAAGTCTCTTTGAATTATCAGTTTGGTTTGGCCTACTAGATTGATCTTTCTTGCAATGGGAGAAGTGCTTAGCTTTGGGTTCAATCTTGCGGTGTCCTTTCCCAGTGACAGTAGGGGCAGCAAGGCACGTATTGTATTGTTGCCATCAAGGATAACATGATGGGGTTTTCTTCATATTGCATAAGTTTATCCCTCTACATCATGTCATCTTGCTTAAGGCGTTACTCTGTTTTTAACTTAATACTCTAGATGCATGCTGGATAGCGGTCGATGAGTGGAGTAATAGTAGTAGATGCAGGCAGGAGTCGGTCTACTTGTCTTGGACGTGATGCCTATATACATGATCATACCTAGATATTCTCATAACTATGCTTGTCAATTGCTCAACAGTAATTTGTTCACCCACCGCAGAATACTTATGCTCTCGAGAGAAGCCACTAGTGAAACCTATGGCCCCCGGGTCTATCTTCATCATATTAATCTCCTACTACTTAGTTATTTCCTTTGCTATTTACTTTGCCTTTATTTTACTTTGCATCTTTATCACAAAAATACCAAAAATATTATCTTATCATATCTATCAGATCTCACTCTCGTAAGTGGCCTTATAGGGATTGACAACCCCTATTTGCATTGGTTGCGAGGATTTATTTGTTTTGTGCAGGTACGAGGGACTCGCGCGTAGCCTCCTACTGGATTGATACCTTGGTTCTCAAAAACTGAGGGAAATACTTATGCTACTTTGCTGCATCATCCCTTCCTCTTCGGGGAAAACCAACACAGTGCTCAAGAGGTAACAGCCCTCCATGGTATCTTCAATTGAGGTAGTCATGAAACTTCTCCAAGGCCATCTCAGGTATTATCTCGGCTTTCTGGATAAGTTATGTCATATCGCTGATATTGCCTATGCACCATGTGACTTGTTGTTGATACATGTTCATGGTTTGCTTAATAGATATACTTATATGATAGGGTACTCTATCGATGACTTAGAGGGCATTCTCTCTGTCACTTGTATTGGCTTGGTTGTTGAGTGTTCTTTCAGGTTTATGCTTGTGCACCATTTACTGCGAGTTGACCGAGTTCGAGATGACATTCCCTGGGATCCTGGTGGATTCATAGCATGGTGATGAGGAGAAGCAATGATCACATACGAGGAAGAGAAGCTTGAGCATGTATGTGGATCGAGAAGATCAAAAGGAGTAGAGATGTAGTTTAGAGAGAGATTGACCGAGACCTACATCATAAAAGCCCGGTGAGCTGTTTCATGACCTAATCTGAAATCATCACCCATTGATACATGCTGAAATCAATTGCTATTTGGGTTGCTTAAGCCATTTCTTAAACGTTGTCCCACTAAATTTTACCTTTGACATATGGTGCTTGATGTGAATATGTAAACTGATTTGTGGATGCATTGTAAACTAGTGATCTAAATACTGTTTGCTTTGATGAAATTAGTGAAAGTTATTAGTTTTGAGTGCTCAGATCCCTAGTACACTAGAAAACTCCATCATTTTCTACATTTACTTTGATACACCTAGATCATCAAGTGTTAGATGCTGATTTTGTGCCAAGTGTGTTCCCATTTAGAGCAATCACTTAACCACTATGGATTAGCATGCTATGTTCTCTAGATCGGTAGCATGTGAACTAGACATGGATGAGTGATGATTCTTGTTTCCTTCCTTATGTTTCATGCCATCGTAATTCCTTTGTTCAATATGTTATAATAAATATAAGTCTAATCTACCTACAATAGCATGTCATGTTCCCTGGATCGGTGGCATGTGAAATTTGTTTATCTTGGACATTAATTAATCATTTCATAAAAATGCAATTGTTGAACCAGGTGTATACCATGTTCTCTGGATCGGTGGTATGTTCCTTTGGGGAGACAATAACAAAAAAACTAATAATTGGTCGAGCCAGGTGTATACCATGTTCTCGGGATTGGTGGTATGTTCCTTTGGTGAGACTGATAAAATATTATCATTGCTTCCTTCAAATTCAATAAGTGGTTCTACCACAATGTTGTGTTCCTAGTAATAAGTATCTCTTGGGATCATGCTCTCTTTAGGAACCATTTGGCACAATCATCGTTTGAACTTGTTGATCTTCTTTTATCATTGTAAAAGTTTAAAATGATTAAGTCTACTAGTATCTATTGCTTTGTAGCACTCTTAACCATTAATTTTCACTAGCTAAGTCTGAAGCATGCCTTGTCTGGAGATCTACTTCACTTAGCATTCTCTAGTCGGTTCACTATTCACTATCTAGTTCATGTCATATGCCTTTACTTGAGGACAAGTAAAGATTTAAGTGTGGGGAAACTTGATAAGCACATTTCATATATATAATTTGACACCCAAATATAGCATCTGTTGTGATCTGACAATCAATTCTTGCTATGAATTACTGCATATTTTAATGAGAATCATATAAAGGGTTTATTTACTTGCCACTTGTTTCTTTTGCAGAGAAGTGCGCAAAGGCACTATAATCGTCAAGATTCCGACTATATGGCTAACCAGAAGAGAGAAGGGCATGAAAGAAATACGTAAAGGACTTCAGTGAGAAGAAAAGAAGTATCCAGGGGAGCAAACTAAAAGAAGAAGGGGATCTTCTTGGGATGAAATGAATAGAAGAGGAGGGCCAAATCATAAAAGTGGTAGATCAGATGGGGATCAAAATCCCAAGACGCATCCATTCCCAAATTGGGCCTGGCACATCTCTCCTTCCCCCCGACCTCCTTCTTCACCTCCGTCCGCCGCCACGGCCAGACCAGCATGGTGGTGCGCCTCCGCGCCATCCATCACCAGCACCACTGCACCCCAACGCGCCACCAACACCTCCACCATCACCCTGAGCCTCCATCCACCACCATCCACAGTGCCGCCTCATCACCTCGCACCGCCGCCCATCCATCTCCCTGCTGCTCCTCCACCTTTCTTCTTCTCCTAACCCTGCTGCTGCTCTTCTACTTCTTCTTCCCGCACCTCCGCTGCCCTTCTTCTTTCCTGAACCTGCTGCTGCTACCTCCTCTTCTTTCTTCTCCTTCACCTCATTGATCCTCCTCTTGCTTCGCCCCTGCTGCTTCTCTTCTTCCCCACACCTCTGCTGCTGCATCTCCCTTGTCGTGTCTACGCTATCCTTCTTCTCTTCCTACTGCTACTACTCCATCTCCAGCGCCCCTTGCTGCTCCTCACTTACTGAAGCTCTTCTCTGAATCTTCTCCATTTGCTGATGCTTCTTCTCCTGCCCCGTTGCTGCTCTCCTTCCCTTGCCTCACTGCTCTTGCTCCTCTCAATTTCTCTCTTTTCACCAAAATTGTTGTTGTCTTCTTCTCCATTTGCTTGTTGCTGCATCTCCGCTGAAGCTCTCCCTCTTCAAACTCCCTTGCTGCCTTGTTGAAGCTCTCTTCTCATGCCCCCTGCTGCTGCTCCTTCTCAAACCCCCCCTGCTGCCTCTATTTCTTCTCTGAACCTGAACCCTTGCGGCTCCTATCTCTCTCTCTCTGAAATAACTTGAGACATATATGATGGGTAACATTCAGATTTGTTAAGTGTTAGGGGCCTATTTGTTCAGTTTCATACTTGTGCTTTATTTGTGGATGTGTGAACTAGGCCGTGGCATGTACTATTCAGTTTGTATGCTCAATAATTAGTTATATATATCCCCTATGTGTTGTAGTTACTGTAGTAATTCTCAGTTTGTAATACCTGTGTGATATAAATATATATATATACATATACATATATATATAGTTCTGTGGTGTTAAACATTTATGTCCTTGTCCCTTTATCTTTGTTCTATGCTTTTCTTATAACTACTAGTTATATTTGTGATCATATATTGGTACTTCCTTTTTGTCGATGTTGATGTTTTGTATGTTTATTTTAGTGTCTCAGGTTAAACGAAAATACCAAAAAGATTGTTGAAGATAATCTGAACCTCCCTTTGCTTCTTTGTCATTTCCTTTGTTGGTGATCCTTGTTAGAGTTAGGTTTATTTCATGTCTTCATCACGCAATATCATGTTACCTAGCTTTAGCCGAGCATAGTCTCCGTCGCCTAGTCCCTGTGGAGAACACGACACTCGTAGTTTGTGCGTGAAACCCCACTGTACTTACACTTGACCACTTATGGGTAGGAAAGGTAGTGAGGTGGAGCTGCAGCAAGAACTAGCATATATGATGGCTAACATACGCAAATAAGAGCGAGAAGAGAAGCAGCAAAACAGTCGAGAAGCTAGAAATGATCAAGAAGTGATCCTGAAACTACTTATGTTCATGCATAACACAAGACCGTGTTCTCTTCCCGGACTCCGCCGAAAAGAGACCATCATGGCTACACACGCGGTTGATATCTTTTGCACTTTTGCCATGCTTGTTTGAACCTGCTCTTGGGTGATTTAGCCATAGCTCAGTGTTCATCTTTTGTCAAGCATCTTGAGTAGATCACTGCCATGTGCTTTGTTGCTATGTTGTAGTGCAGTAGCTTAGTTTCTTGGTGCATTCTATATGGCATCATGCTGTTAATCACAGAATTGTGCCATTCTTGTTTTGCTTGCCATTTGCAAACCATGCATCTAATTCCGGTGATATTTATATTGATTTCGACCGAAATCGTCTCATCTTTCCAGCGGCACACTTGGTTTGCCAAGTTGGTGCCTTGATCAACCTTTTCCTTCTGGAGCTCGCATATGCATTGCATATCACATCCCGCATATCATGCCAAGTTTTGCATCATGTTGCTTGTGCATTGCACCGTGATTGATTGTTGTTTCCTTTGCTTGTGTTCTTGCCTTGGGTAGAGCCGGGAGATGAGTACGTGATCGAGGAACCCGTTGAGTACGCTTACGAGGATCAAGCTTATGTCAACTCGGAGAACTTTGCAGGCAAGATGGCCATACCCTCGAAATCACTTCTATCTTTGCTTGCTAGTTGCTCGCTCTATTGCTATGCCGGGATACCTACACTTGCTATATCATGCCTCCCATATTGCCATGTCAAGCCTCTAACCCACCTTTCCTAGCAAACCATTGTTTGGCTATGTTACTGCTTTGCTCAGCCCCTCTTATAGCGTTGCTAGTTGCAGGTGAAGATGGAGTTTTGTTCCATGTTGGAACATGGATATTTTGTGGGGATATCATTATTATATCTTGTTTACTTTAATGCACCAATATACTTGGTAAAGGGTGGAAGGCTGGGCCTTATGCCTGGTGTTTTGTTCCACTCTTGCCGCCCTAGTTTCCGTCATACCGGTGTTATGTTCCTTGATTTTGCGTGCCTTGCGCGGTTGGGTTATAATGGGAACCCCTTAACAGTTTGCTTTGAATAAAACTCCTCCAGCAAGGCCCAACCTTGGTTTTACCATTTGTCACCTAAGCCTTTTTCCCTTGGGTTCTGCAGACTCAAGGGTCATCTTTATTTTAAACCCTCCCGCCCCCCGGGCCAGTGCTCCTCTAAGTGTTGGTCCGAAACGGGCAGCCTACGGGGCCACCTCGGGGCAACTCGGGGGTTGGTTTTACTCGTACCTTGCCTTATCCGGTGTGCCCTAAGAACGAGATATGTGCGGCTCCTATCAGGATTTGTGGGCACATCGGGCGGCTTTGCTGGTCTTGTTTTACCATTGTCGAAATGTCTTGTAACCAAGATTCCGAGTCTGACCGGGTCGTCTTGGGAGAAGGAATATCCTTCGTTGACCATGAGAGCTTGTGATGGGATAAGTTGGGACCCCCTGCAGGGTTTTGAACTTTCGAAAGACGTGCCTGCAGTTATGGGCAGATGGGAATTTGTTAATATCCTGTTGTAGAAAACCTGGCACTTAACTTAATTAAAATGCATCAATCGCATGTGTAGCCGTGATGGTCTCTTTCCGGCGGAGTCCGGAAAGTGAACATGGTTCTCGTGTTATGCTTGAACGTAAGTAGTTTCGGGATCACTTCTTGATCTTTATAGCTTCTCGACCGTGCTTTGCTTCTCTTCTCGCTCTCATTTGCGTAAGTTAGCCACCATATATGCTAGTGCTTGTTGCAGCTCCATCTCACTACCCTATCCTACCTTTAAGCTTAAATAGTCTTGATCTCACGGGTGTGAGATTGCTGAGTCCTCGTGGCTCACAGATACTTCCAAACAGTTGCAGGTGCCGATGATACCAGTGTAGGTAACGCAACTGAGCTCAAGTGGGAGCTCAATGAAGATCTTGTTTGTTGTGTTGTTTAGTTTTCCTTTCGATCAGTAGTGGAGCCCAGTTGGGGCGATCGAGGATCCAGCATTAGGGGTTGTCTTTCTTTATTTGGTTCCGTAGTCGGGCCTTGATTGTATTCTGGATAATTTAATGCTATATTTATGTATTGTGTGAAGTGGTGATTGTAAGCCAACTCTTTAACCCTTTCTCATTCAGTACATGGGATGTGTAAAGATTACCCCTCTTGCGACATGCCTACCATGCGGTTATGCCTCCCGACTTAGGAGCCCCCTGCTTGATCGAATCACTGACATTGTTGAGTCTAGAAAAATGTTTTGCGTCTTTTAGGATTATATATATCGGAGAGTAGGATTCTTTTTACTCCTCAGTCCCTTCGTCGCTCTGGTGAGGCCTCCTGACGTAGAGTTTTGACTATTCTCGCCTCAAATTTCACGAAAAAAAATTAGGATCACGCGGGTATCTTGGAATCGTTCCGATGGTTTTGTGACGAGGACATTGTTCTTGGTGCCTCCTGACATTTAGGGGTTGTGGCAGTGTCCCGGGGAGTTGAGCTCCGAGGTGTTGTCGTCACAATTTTATCATTGCAGTTCTGGAATACCTGAGTTCACCGACATCGAAAATCTCCTTTATGCAGTTGTTGGTGAGATAACCTCGATGCCACCCAGTACTGGGGCGGGAGTTCGGGAGTATTGCCATAACTCGTATAACATATGCTTTTTGAAGGTTGAGGTAAATGATTTCGGAAGGTTTCTTGGTTATGTGTTGAAGGATGGATACAGCTGGATGTAGGATTTGTTAGTTTGGGTGAGATATTATGCTTCCCCTGTATCCCCAACACCTGATTGCATAACCAGAAAGTTTTGGGAGTTTTATAGATGGGAATTCAAGTCGCTCCTAGAATATCTTTCAACAGACACATGATACGATATGGGATCTATCATATGTTTGTTCCGGCTTATCCTGCAAGCCAATCCTTTGTTTTGTTTCATTATGGTATTCGAGTTGGTTCGAAGTCAAGTGTTGATTCCATACCTTTCCTAAGCGGTGTTCTCATACTCCTATGTGAATACCAATCCTTCATGATAATCGAGATTGTCATGTCAATCCTTTTCAATCGGCGTGTTTCTCTTCAAGTGGGTCCGATCATTTCAACATTCGCAAGATCAAATCTCAGTTTTTCCAACGGTGTTCGTTTCATCCGTTCCAAGTTGTCTTTGTTTTTCCCGCCCTCCCACCCTTTTTCTTCGAGGACTCAGATTTCTTAATCAAGTATCCATTTTATTCATGTGAATTTTCTTCATTCTTTTCCTTCAATGTTCTTATCCAGTGATTCTCATGAAGATGATAAAGGGAGCTTTAAGTTCATCATTCTTCGTTCTTTTTCTTCTCCGGTGGATTCAATTAAAGTTTTCAGTGTTGATCATATTCCTTTCCTTGTTTCAAATATTTTATCATGCCGGTGCACCTCTTAATCATCCACTTCTCGCTATTCATTTGTTCCAGAGTGCTGAAGATATCTTAGAATATTTGCGTCTCCATTATCAATCTGTTCAAGAATATCTCGAGGTTGTTATCTCTTTTGAGCCATTTATTTCAACCGGCGCTATCTTCCTTTTAAATCGTTCAACGGTGTATCTTTTGAGTGGGCCCTAACCCACAGGTCTTTTTCCAGGATCTTACCTGACTCTTCTAATCTTTCCGGAGTGATTCTCAAATCATCTTCAAAGTTTGTCGTAAGTATGAATTATCATAAGTCATATGTATTTCTCCAAGATCTTTCAAATTATTTTCATCGTTGATTCAACCTTTCTAATATTCATCCCGGAGTATCTCAATAATTCTTGATGGTGTTTTCGCGTCGTCATTCTCGGATTTGAAGACCGAAGAAGATTTTCTCTGCAATCATATTCGTTCTCTTGAAGATTCATGGTTCTAGCTTGATGCCATCCTCTCATAATTGTTTTCAATTGTGAGAATTATTTTCAACCATCCGAAGCATTTCAGGAGTCTTTTCAGTTTGATTCTCTGGAGGCCATCATCTCAGAATTATTCATTACAGCTTTCAGCTCTCGATCTCCAAATCTTACCGGTGCATCATTCAAATATCCTCTAATCAGTTCATGATCTCTTTGTTCATTTGTATCTAAATTCCCTCAAGTATCTTCATTCGTTCTTCATATTCTTCCCTTTGAATTGTGCCTTTGCTACATTAATTTTCAATTCTTATGGTGGTTCATTCAAGATCCTTCTTTATACGTTATCATATCAGTTCACTCGTTCTTTCCAATCCTACCGGTGGATCACTGAAGACCATCTCAAGTTTGCGCTATATCTATCTTAATCCTTTCTACGAGAATAAGTAGTATGCCAAATCCGTTGTTTGTCATCAATTTAAATTGGTGAAGGATAAGCATAATGTAATTCTTATTCTTGTTTCATCCAAGTGATTAATTCCTTATTTCGGAGGTTCATCAAAATTCTTGATGTCATTTGTTCATCTTTCTTTCCGGAGTTCCAAGTTTTTTCTCGGTTATATCATCTCAATGCTTCATCTAATCATTGCAAGGCTCTTACCGGAGTTCTCATGAAGGCTCAACATGATGGTTCGTCTCTCCTTGTTTGATATCAATCCAATCTATTGTGTCCGTTAGTGGCAGAATTTCACCTCAAATTTTGAGATGTTTTCCATAAGCCCACTACAAGATTATTCTTTTCGTTGTTGATTTCCCAACAACCCCGTGCAATCCTTCCTTGCAAGGATGCTTTTGAAATTCTATTGTGGTAGAAGATGTCATTTTCTTCTCAACTCTTTCCTTTCGAACGATCCAACTTCTATTCTTTTGTTCCGGAGGCATTGTGATGTTGCTCTCTTCAACCCATCTTGTTTGTCAAGATCATGTTCAATTCCTTCCATTTACAATCGAAGTGCTGCCCAAATTATATCATTCTTATTCCTTCGCTATCTTGTTTTAACCGGAGTGTTGTGGCTATCATTCCTTTTCTAACCGGAGTCTCATCCAAGTGCTTTCATATTGCAAAGCTCATATTCTTTACCTTCCATTTCCAACCGGAGTGTTGCCGTAATTGATCTTTATCATTCCTTGTACATCTCGTGTCAACTGAGGTGCTTGCATCTACTTCTTGTCCATTGTAACCTTTTCTTATGTCTTTCAACCCATAAGGTTCTCGTAATGTTCCTTGTTCCTATTTTCTAACGGATTGTTTTCAACTTTGTTCATCTTTGTTGTATTCTTTCTTTCAATTTGTTCAACCTTTCAAGGTTCTTTGGTTTCACTCATTTGTCAAAGAAGCAACTTAGTTTTACCTCTCCTCTTCCTCTTCCGTTTCCCTCCGGTGCCATCCTAGATCTCGGGACGAGATCCTCTCGTAGTGGTGAAGTGTTGTAACGCCCCGGATGCAACTTTCCATATTTGTACTCCGACTCTTGCCTTTTCCAGAGATGCGATATTTCTTTCGTGGTTGGGTTTTGTCTTTCATTTTGCAGTTTGTTCATGTCATGCATTTCATATCATGTCATCATGTGCATCGCATTTGCATTCGTGTTCGTCTCATGCATCTGAGCTTTTTCCTTGTTGTCCGTTTTGCAATCCGACACTCCTTTGTCCTTCGACGCCCCCTTTTGCCTCTTTTTGTGTGTGGGTGTTAAACATTCTCGGAATGGACCGAGATTTTCCAAGCGGTCTTGGTACACCACCGATAGACCGCCTGTCAAGTTTCGTGCCATTTGGAGTCCGTTTGATACTCCAACGGTTAACCGGGGAACCGTAAAGGCCTCGTGTGTGTTGCAGCCCAACACCCCTCCAAAGCGGCCCAATAACCCATCCAAACCCCCTCCATCCTCTCGGCCGTTCGATCACGACCGCGTGGGCGAAAACTACACTCCATTTGGACACTCCTACCTCCTCCCACCTATATATATGTGTGCCTCCCCGAAATTTCGCGCAGATGAAACCCTAGCTTTTCCCCTCACCGCCGCCGGACGAGTCCTTCCCTCGCCGGACATGTATGCCTCCACCTCCACAGCCAACCACGGCGTGCCACGTCACCTCCACCGCCTCCCTCCTCCACTCCGCGGGCGCCACATCATCGACCCTGCCGCCGGTCAACGCCCACCACCGCGCGGGCACGCCATGCCCAGACCCGGCCCGCGCCGGACCGAACCGGGCCTGACGGAGCCCCGCATCACCGCCGCCCGGTCGCCGCTCCACCCACCTGCGTGCTGCCGCTCCTCCATCGCCGGCCGCCACCGCCTCCCGCGACCTCGCCGGATCTGCGAGCCGCGCCGCCCAACCTCCACTTGCTCCGGCCGCCGCCTCCACCACAGCTCCGCCTGGCCGCCGCCCATGCCACAGTGCTCCTCCGCCGCCGCCATCTCCTCCTCGCCGTGCCGCTCTCCGCCGGCCACCTCCTCCTCGCCATGCCGCTCTCCGTCGGCCACCTCCTCCTCGCCTCGTCGGACCCGAGCTCGCCGAGGCCGGATCCACAGCAGGGTGGATCAGATCCACCAATGCGATGAACCAAACAGCTGGATCTGTCCTACACCGCTCCGCCCGATCCCGCGTTGACTTTTTCCGGAGGTCGATTTTTCTCCAAGTCCTTTTCCCCTCATATTGTATTCCCCTATTCATTGCATCATAACTTCATCACCTTAGCTCCGTTTCATGCGCATGATATATCAAAATGTTCATCTGGATGTGCTCTTCATTTTGTTCCATTGTGCCGTGCTTGTTTGAGTCCATCTTGATGCCCAAATAGTTGATGCAAGAGTGCTATAAAATGTTAGGTGTTGATTCTCATCAGAGTATGAGGATTTGTCATTTTTGCTACATTTATTGTGTGTTGCATATGAGCATGAGCTCTACATGTGTTTTGGGCTATGCCATGTCATGTTTACAGGGGTGTATGCCATGTATTTTTGTGATCAATGTGGTGACTAGCACAAGCATGCAAGGTAGCTCTCGTAATATTGCTGATCTCAGGGACTTCGAATTTCACTAAGTCATTTTCCTGCTGTTATTTTTATGCCATGTATTCATGTTGCTACAGAGAGATCCATGCTTCTTTTGAGTATGTTCACTAAGGATGATTTGGACATATGGTTGTGCTCTATCCATCCATGTCCCTGTTTGCATTTATGGAGTGCCCTAGCATGACTCAATCTTGCTCTACTTTTGCTATAAAATGTTCCTGGCAGATTGTTTACGTGTTAATCAATTTTGCCAAGGTTGTTGTAGTTGATCCATGCATGCTATATACTTGTTCTTGCCATGGTTAGCTTGATGATCATGTCTTCTTGCTGGTAGTATGCTTAGCTTGTCATGCAATGCCTTGTGTTGAGTGCATCGAGATCGCAAAGAGGCCTTCATAATTCTGTTTATGCCATGCCCAGTTTTCTGCTAAGTCTGAATCTGTTAAGGAAACTTGCTATGTTTACATGGGTGCCATCATATCTTCTGATCCTTTTTGGCTTATGGTCAGTAAGGGACTTTTGTTATATGCTTTGAGTAGAATCATGTCATGCCTTGTATTGCTATGTTATGTGCCTGTAGCATGTTGTTATCTTGCTCTAAACATTGCTTCCTGATGTTGATTCCTGGCATGTTGTTATTTTCACCAAGTCTGTGATGCTGATATCATTTGCACTTTTGCCATGCTTGTTTGAACCTGCTCTTGTGTGATTTAGCCGTAGCTCAGTGTTCATCTTTTGTGAAGCATCTTGAGTAGATCACTGCCATGTGCTTTGTTGCTATGTTGTAGTGCAGTAGCTTAGTTTCTTGGTGCATTCTATATGGCATCGTGTTGTTAATCGCAGAATTGTGCCATTCTTGTTTTGCTTGCCATTTGCAAACCGTGCATCCGATTCTGGTGATCTTTATATCGATTCCGACCAAAATCATCTCATCTTTCCAGCGGCACACTTGGTTTGCCAAGTTGATGCCTTGATCAACCTTTTCCTTCCGGAGCTCGCATATGCATTGCATATCACATCCAGCATATCATGCCATGTTTTGCATCATGTTGCTTGCGCATTGCACCGTGATTGATTGTTGTTTCCTTTGCTTGTGTTCTTGCCTTGGGTAGAGCCGGGAGATGAGTACGTGATCGAGGAACCCATTGAGTACGCTTACGAGGATCAAGCTTACGTCAACTCGGAGAACTTTGCAGGCAAGATGACCATACCCTCGAAATCACTCCTACCTTTGCTTGCTAGTTGCTCGCTCTATTGCTATGCCGCGATACCTACCACTTGCTATATCATGCCTCCCATATTGCCATGTCAAGCCTCTAACCCACTTTCCTAGCAAACCGTTGTTTGGCTATGTTACCGCCTTGCTCAGCCCCTCTTATAGTGTTGCTAGTTGCAGGTGAAGATGGAGTTTTGTTCCATGTTGGAACATGGATATTTTGTGGGGATATCATTATTATATCTTGTTTACTTTAATGCACCTATATACTTGGTAAACGGTGGAAGGCTCGGCCTTATGCCTGGTGTTTTGTTCCACTCTTGCCGCCCTAGTTTCCGTCATACCGGTGTTATGTTCCTTGATTTTGCATTCCTTACGCGGTTGGGTTATAATGGGAACCCCTTGACAGTTCACTTTGAATAAAACTCCTCCAGCAAGTCCCAACCTTGGTTTTACCATTTGCCACCTAAGCCTTTTTCCCTTGGGTTCTGCAGACTCAAGGGTCGTCTTTATTTTAACCCCCCCCCCCCCCCCGGCCAGTGCTCCTCTGAGTGTTGGTCCGAAACGGGCAGCCTACGGGGCCACCTCAGGGCAACTCGAGGGTTGGTTTTACTCATAGCTTGGCCTATCCAGTGTGCCCTGAGAACGAGATATGTGCGGCTCCTATTGGGATTTGTGGGCACATCGGGCAGCTTTGCTGGTCTTGTTTTACATTGTCGAAATGTCTTGTAACCGGGATTCCGAGTCTGACCGGGTCGTCCTAGGAGAAGGAATATCCTTCGTTAACCATGAGAGCTTGTGATGGGCTAAGTTGGGACACCCTGCAGGGTTTTGAACTTTCGAAAGCCGTGCCCGTGGTTATGGGCAGATGGGAATTTGTTAATATCCGGTTGTAGAAAACCTGACACTTAACTTAATTAAAATGCATCAACCGCGTGTATAGCCGTGATGGTCTCTTTCCGGCGGAGTCCGGGAAGTGAACACGGTTCTCGTGTTATGCTTGAACGTAAGTAGTTTCAGGATCACTTCTTGATCTTTATAGCTTCTCGTCCGTGCTTTGCTTCTCTTCTCGCTCTCATTTGCGTAAGTTATCCACCATATATGCCAGTGCTTGCTGCAGCTCCACCTCACTACCCTGTCCTACCTTTAAGCTTAAATAGTCTTGATCTCGCGGGTGTGAGATTGTTGAGTCCTAGTGGCTCACAGATACTTCCAAACAGTTGCAGGTGCCGATGATACCAGTGCAGGTGACGCAACTGAGCTCAAGTGGGAGCTCGATGAAGATCTTGTTCGTTGTGTTGTTTAGTTTTCCTTTCGATCAGTAGTGGAGCCCAGTTGGGGCGATCAGGGATCTAGCATTAGGGGTTGTCTTTCTTTATTTGGTTCCATAGTTGGACCTCGATTGTATTCTGGATGATGTAATGTTATATTTATGTATTGTGTGAAGTGGCGATTGTAAGCCAACTGTTTAACCCTTTCTCATTTAGTACATGGGATGTGTAAAGATTACCCCTCTAAGTCATGCTCCGACACATGGGAGATATAGCCGCATCCTGGGTGTTACAACACCGGATGAGACAAGCTACGAGTAAAACCAGCCCTCGAGTTTCCCTGAGGTGGCCCCGCAGGCGGCTCAGTTCGGACCAACACTCAGAGGAGCACTAGCCCGGGGGGGTTAAAATAAAGATGACCCTCGGGCTCGCAAAAACCCAAGGGAAAAGGCTTAGGTGGAAAATGTTAAAACCAAGGTTCGGCCTTGCTGGAGGAGTTTTATTCAAGGCGAACTGTCAAGGGGTTCCCATAACACCCAACCACGTAAGGAACACAAAATCAAGAAACATAACACCGGTATGACGGAAACTAAGGCGGCAAGAGTGGCACAAAACACCAGGCAAAAGGCCGAGCCTTCCACCCTTTAACAAGTATATAGGTGCATTAAAGTAAATAAGATATAATAATGATATCCCAACAATATCCATGTTCCAACATGGAACAAACTTCAACTTCACCTGCAACTAGCAATGCTATAAGAGGGGTTGAGCAAAAGCGGTAACATAGCCAAACAATGGTTTGCTAGGAAAGGTGGGTAAGAGGCTTGACATGGAAATATGGGAGGAATGATATAGCAAGTGGTAGGTAGCGCAACATAGTGATAGAGCGAACAACTAGCAAACAAAGGTAGAAGTGATTTCGAGGGTATGGTCATCTTGCCTGCAAAGTTCTTAGAGTCGTCGAAAGCTTGATCCTTGTCAGCGTACTCAACAGGTTCCTGAGTCACGTACTCGTCTCCCGGCTCTACCCAAAGCAAGAATACAAGCAAACGACCAACAATCAAACACGGTGCAATGCACAAGCAACATGATGCAATACATGGCATGATATGCAAGATAAGATATGCAATGCATATGCGTGCTCCGGAAGGGGAAGAATGAACAAGGCATCAACTTGGCAAACCAAGTATGCCGCTGGAAAGATGAGATGATTTCGGTTGAAATCGATATAAAGATCACCGGAAACGGATACACGGTTTGCAAATGGCAAGCAAAACAAGAATGACGCAAAACTGCGATTAACAACACGATGCCACCTAGGCTGCAACAAGAAACTAAGCTACTGCACTCCAACATATCAATAGAACATATGGGAGTGATGTACAAGAGATTCTTGACAAAATATGAACACTGAGCTATGGCTAAAACACACTAGAACAAGTTCAAGTAAGCATGGCAAAAGTGCAAAAGATATCAGCTTCACAGACTTAGTGAAAATACTAACATGTCAAAAATAACATCAGGAAGCACTATTTAGAGCAAGCAAACAACATGCTATAGGTACATATGATAGCAAAGAAAGTCATGGCATGATTCTACTGAACATGAGCCAAAATGCACATAAGATATTATGGCACCCATGTAAACATAGCAAGTTTTATTAACAGTCTCAGACTTGGAAGAAAAACAGAGCATGGCATAAACAAAATTATGATGGCAACTTTGCGAGCTCATGCCACTCACCAAAAAGCATTAAATGACAACATAAGCATACCAATGGCAAGATGACATGTTCGTGAAGCTAACCATGGCAAGAGCAAATTCATAGGATGCATGGATCACTAGCAACAACCATGGCAATATTGATTAACATGTCAACATTTTGCCAGGAACATTTTATAGCACAAGTAGAGTAACAAAAAGACATACTAGGGCACTCCATAATTGCAACCAGGGGCATGGATGGATAAAGCATGAACACATGTTCAAAACATCCTCACTGAAGTATCCCAAAATAAGCATGGATCTCACTGTAGCATCAAGTTTACATGGCATCAAAATAACAGCAGGAAAAGGACTTTGCAAAATCCTAAGTCCCTGAAAACAGCAACATCACGGAGCCTAGTTTGCATGCTTGTGCTAGTCACCACATAGATCACAAAAATACAATACTTGCACCCCTGTAAATATGCCATGTTGTAGTTCAAAACACATGTAGACCTCATGCTCATATGATACACACAACAAATGCAACAAAAATGACAAAACACCATGATCTGATAAGTACCGCCAGTTAACATTTTATAGCACCCTTGCATCGACGAAAATGACATCAAATGGAAAGTAAAATGCATGTAAATGCTTCTAACATGAAGAGATCAATGATACGAACAAATTGACATATCATATGCATGATTTGGAGCTACAGTCACCAAGATGTGATGCGATGAACATGGCATAAAAATATTGCAGGAAATGACTTAGGCAAATTCGAGGACCACCTCACATAATGGATCTAGGGTTTGGTGTGGCACGCAGCTCGAGGTTCGCCGGAGTTCGCCGGGATCTCGCCGGAGCGGAGGAGGACGACAGCCGGCGTGGTCAGGGTCACCGGAGGCCGGATCTGGCAGGAGATGGAGTCGAGGGGCGCGGGGTCGTGCGGGCGGCGACCTCGGGCGATGGGGAGGCGGCGAGCTCGACGACGGCCGGTGAGGGCGGTTGCGGCGGCGCGGCGAAGCCATGACGGCGTCGGGCAGCGAGGAGGAGGCGTGGGCACGCGGGGGTGAAGCGAGCGCTGGGCGGCGGCGGTCTGCCATGTGGCGGGACGGGGTTCGCCGACGGCGTGAGGTGGAGGGAGACTAGGGTTTTGGACCCGAATTGCGGAGGGAGACACATATTTATAGGTAGAGGGAGTTTGGAGTGTCCAAATGAGGTGTAGTTTTCGTCCACACGATCGTGATCCAACGACGGAGGACATGGAGATGGTTTAGATGGGTTATTGGGCTGTTTTGGAGGGGTGTTGGGCTGCAACACACAAGGGGCTTCTGCGGTTACCCGGTTAACCGTTCGGGCATCAAACGGCCTCCAAATGGAACGAAATTTGACAGGCAGTCTACCGTTGGTGTACCAAGGCCACTTGACAAATCTCGGCCCATTCCGAGAACGTTGAACTCCCGCTCACGGAAAGAGACAAGAGGGGTGCGCTGGTGCATGTGGGAGTGTCGGATTGCGAAACGGACAATGGGGAAAATGCTCGGATGCATGAGACGAACACTAATGCAAATGCGATGCACATGATAACATGATATGAAATGCATGACATGAACAAAAAGCAAAACAAAGACAAAAACCCAACCACGAAGGGAATCTCATAACTTAAAGCCGAAAATGGCAAGAGTCGGAGTTACAAATATGGCAAGTTACATCTGGGGTGTTACAACACTCCACCACTACAAAAGGATCTCGTCCCGAGATCTAGGACTGAAAGAACTCCAGATATTCGGAACAGAGGTGGTCCTCCCGTTCCCAGGTGGCTTCTCGGTCGGAATGGTGTGACCACTTCACTTTTAGGAATTTGATTGACTTGTTGCGAGTCTTGCGCTCGGTTTCTTCAAGAATAACAACGGGATGCTCATGATAAGACAGATCTTCTTGGAGATAAATCTCTTCGAAGTTGATAGTGCGCTCAGGAGTCTTGACGCACTTGCGAAGGTATGACACGTGAAACACATCGTGCACGTTTGCGAAGTTGGACGAAAGCTCAAGTTGATAGGCAAGGTCACCTCTTTTGCCGCTGATCTTGAAAGGACCCATGTATCTAAGGGCAAGCTTCCCTTTGATACCGAAGCGACGAGTGCTTTTCATTGGAGAGACGCGGAGGTAGACATGGTCTCCGATCTCGAAAGCCAAGTCACGGTGCTTGCTATCATAGTAACTCTTCTGGCGCGATTGCGCGGCTTTCAGATTTTCACGGATGACTTTGCACATTTCTTCAGCTTCTGTGATTAAGTCGTTGCCAAGAAGTTGGCGTTCACTAGTCTCTGACCAGTTGAGAGGAGTATGACACTTTCTGCCATAGAGAATTTCGAATGGGGCCTTGCCCGAACTCGCTTGGAAGTTGTTGTTATAGGAGAACTCGGCATATGGAAGACAATCTTCCATACGAAGGAGATGGCGCAAGCCCTGAGCATATCTTCAAGGATTTGATTCACTCGCTCGACTTGGACACTAGTTTGAGGATGGAAAGTTGTGCTGAAGCGAATGTTGGTGCCCATGGCCTTCTGAAAGGAGTCCCAGAACTTGGAGGTGAAAATGCTTCCACGATCTGAAGATATCAATTGCGGAATGCCGTGCAAGGAGACAATCCTGGAGGTGTATAGCTCTGCCAGCTGAGCTGCTGTGATAGATTCTTTGATTGGAAGGAAATGAGCCACTTTAGTAAGCTTGTCGATGACAACGAAGATAGCATCATTTCCACGCTTGGACTTAGGAAATACAGTCACGAAGTCCATCTCGATATGGTCAAACTTCCATTCTGGAATAGCAAGAGGTTGGAGGAGAGTCATTGGTGTTCTG
Organism: Triticum urartu; assembly: GCF_056163025.1. NCBI lineage: Eukaryota > Viridiplantae > Streptophyta > Magnoliopsida > Poales > Poaceae > Triticum > Triticum urartu. The sequence goes on along the minus strand of NC_141879.1, from coordinate 353,427,865 downwards.
CTTTCACCCTTCTGCAGACATCACATTCATTCATGAATTGAGCAATTTCTCGCTTCATTCGAGTCCACCAATACGACTGCTTGAGGTCATGGTACATCTTCGTACTTCCGGTATGAATGGAAAGAAGGGAATTGTGCGCCTCATTCATAATGACTTTCCTTAGATCACCTTTAGGAACCACAATCTGGTCCTCGAAGAATAGAGTGTCTTTGTCATCAATGTGATAGCACTTGTATTTGGGTTGGCTCTTGGCAATCCCATGTTTCACCTTCTTCACCATGGAATCAAGAAGTTGTGCCTCAAGAAATTGATCTTCCAAAGTAGGAGAGACTTGGAGGTTGGCAAGAAAGCCTTGAGGAACAACTTGGAGATTCAATTTGCGGAAAGCTTCACAAAGGTCCGGTTGGAAGGGCTTGAGAATTAAGCTATTGGAGTAAGCCTTCTTGCTCAAAGCATCTGCAATGACATTTGCCTTGCCTAGAGTATATTCGATACTTGGATTGTATTCTTGAATCATTTCAACCCATCGAGTCTGCCTGAGGTTGAGGTTGGGTTGAGTGAAGATGTACTTGAGGCTCTTATGATCTGTGAAGGTGTCCACTTTCCTTCCCAACAAGAGATGTCTCCACGTTAATAATGCATGAACAACTGCCGCCAACTCAAGATCATGAGTGGGGTGTTTCCTTTCATTGGGCTTCAACTGACGAGAGGTATAAGCCACAACTTTCTTCTCTTGCATTAACACGGCGCTGAGACCTTGCAAGGAAGCATCACAGAAAACATCGAATGGCTTGGATTCATCAGGAGGAGTCAAGACAGGAGCTGTGACCAGCTTCTCTTTGAGGGTGTTGAAAGCAACATCACCCTCAGGCATTCAGACATACTTGACATGCTTCTGGAGGAGGTTGGAAAGAGGCTTTGCAATCTTAGAGAAATTCACAACGAATCTTCGACAATAGCTTGCAAGCCCAAGAAAACTGCGGAGCTGCTTGACATTCTGAGGAGGTTCCCAATTCACAATTGCAGACACCTTCTCGGGATTAACAGCGATGCCCTTGGCGGAGATGATATGACCAAGGTAAAGAACTTCGTCAAGCCAGAACTCACACTTGGAAAACTTCGCATAGAATTGATGCTCTCTGAGGTTGTCGAGCACCAATCTCAAATGCTTGGCATGATCCTCCTTATTCTTGGAAAATACCAAGATATCATCGAGATACACCAGGACGAAATCATTTGTGTAAGGGTTGAAGATGAAGTTCATCATGCGAGAGAATGTTGGAGGAGCATTGACAAGGCCGAAAGACATGACAGTATATTCATAAGAACCATAGCTTGTTTTGAATGCTGTCTTGGGGATATCTTGTTCACGAATGCGAATGTGATGATAACTCATACGGTGGTCAAGCTTGGAGAATACTTTAGCACCTTTAAGTTGCTCGAAAAGCTCATTGATGTTGGGAAGTGGATACTTGTTCTTAATTGTCTTCTTGTTCAATGGACGGTAGTCGAACAGAGTCATTCCGTTCCATCCTTCTTCTTGACAAAAAGAACAGCACAACCCCATGGAGATGAACTCGGTCTGATTAGACCCATACGCTCTTGTTCATCGAGTTGTTTCTTCAACTCATCTGGTCCAAGCTTATAAGGACGCTTACAAATAGGTTCCGTTCTAGGCTCAAGATCGATAATGAATTCAACTGGCCGGTGAGGAGGCATTCCCGGAAGCTCTTCTGGAAAGACGTCTTGATATTCACAAATGACTGGAATCTGAGAGATGGCATTCAACTCGCCCTTCTCATTGAGAGAAAATAGTCGAATGGTTTCATCACGAGCGTCATAGATGATCACATCCTCAGAAGAGTGAGTCAATTGAATTTCCCTGGCAGCACAATCAAGCTGAGCCTTGTGCTTAGAAAGCCAGTCCATGCCGAGCATTAGGTCAATATCCGAGTCACCAAGAACAATTGGAGAAGACAGAAATTTATAGTTTCCCATCTCGATACCGACATTCGGAACCATCATGCTAGATCTCAAACGCTTAGCCGGAGAAACAACTTGCAGTGCTCTAGGTAGAACCCTTGTGTCAAAATTGTGCTTCGATGCAAATGGATATGACATGAAAGAATGCGATGCACCGGTATCAAATAAGACTTTTGCAGGAAAGTCATTAACAGGAAGATTACCCATGATCACTTCTAAAGAATCCTCTGCCTGAGCTGCGTTCATCATGTTCACCTTTGCAAACTTGGAATTATGCTTGACCACTACATTGCTGGAATATCTCACAAGAGGAGGAAGCATAAGGCGCCTTTGGTTGAAGCACTTGTTTGCATAGTGCCCTTTCTGCTGACACTTGTTGCAAGTAACCTCTGAGAGTGTCCGATGATAAGGAGCACTTGACCTTGGAGTTTGAGACTGAGCTTTGTTCTGATAGCCTGGGTTGGGTGGGTGGGAAGATCCATTGCCACCTTTGCTCTTTTGCTGGTAGGGCTGACGAAACAGAGGAGGAGGAGGAGGAGGGAACCAGAACTTCTGTTGCTTAGATTCCACTTGCGATGAAGAAGAAGATTGAACTGCATCCCTGACTCTCTTCTTAGAAGCCTCACACTTGAGCTGAGCAGCTTCTTGCTTTAGTGCCATGTTATAGAATTGATCAAACTTGGTCGGCTCAAGAAGCACGAGAGCTAACTGCAGATCCTCTCTAAGGCCACCTCTGAATTGATAGATCATACTCTTTTCATCAGGAACGTCTTGTTTAGCGAAGCAAGCAAGTTTCTGAAACTGGATATTGTATTGATACACAGGCATGCTGCCTTGCTTGAGATTGCGGAACTCCTCACGCTTGCTCTCAGCAATGCTTGGTGGGATGTGATGAGCTTTGAAGTTTCAGCGGAAATCATCCCAGGTAATCACACGACCTCCTCTGGAATCTCTGTATTGTTGAAACCACTCAGCAGCTTGGTCCTTGAGTTGAAACGAAGCAAACTTGACAAAGTCCTCAGGTCTGACATTGCTACATTCAAAATGCTTGCAAATGTCCATGAGCTAATCGTTGACGTCCGTGGCCTCGGCACACTTGCTGAAGGACTTCAGCTGGTTTGCAAGGAACTGGTTGAGGGTAGCAAACTGAGGCTGATTGTTGCCTTGGCCTTGATTTCCTTGGTTGCCTTGCCCTTGGTTGCGCTCTTGCAAGAGTTGCAAAAGCATCTGAGTGTTGGCATTGGTGGCTGACATGACAGCTTTCCATGCCTCCGAAGGTGGAGGTAGTGGTGGAGGGTTCGTCTGATCCCCATCATTACGGTCTAGATTCTGACGCGTTGGAGGAGCCATCCTGAAGAGGGTGATATCCGTTAGAATCTTGATAGACAGATATTCAAGCTGAATCAATGGATCGAAATTGCAACATAAAGTCTTCACAACAAACATTCGAACAAGGATGAACGAATGAATTCTAAAGTAAATCATCACACGTCCATAAGGGTGAGAAGCCACTTAGATAAAGGTAGATGAATAAAGCAACAAGGTATGGATATGAACAAATAAGTGGTAAGGATTACCCAAGCACAAACCAAATATCTGCGGGAAGAAATACTAGAGCTACTTGAATTCCCACCTGTAAAACTCCCGAAACTTTCTGGTTATGCAATCGGGTGTTTGGGATACAGGGGAAGCATAATATCTCACCCAAACTAACAATTCATACATCCAACTGAATCCATCCTTCAACACATAACCAAGAAACCTTTGGAAATCATGTACCTCAACCTTCGAAAAGCATCCGTTATACGAGTTATGGCAATACTCCCGAACTCCTGCCCCAGTACTGGGTGGCGTCGAGGTTATCTGACCAACAACTGCATAAAAGAGATTTTTGATGTTGGCGAACTCAGGTATTCCAGAACTGCAACGATAAAATTTTGACGACAACACCTCGGAGCTCAACTCCCCGGGACACTGCCACAACCCCTAAATGTCAGGAGGCACCAAGAACAATGTTCTCGTCATAAGACTATCGGAACGATTCCAAGATACCCGCATGATCCTAAAAAAATTTGTGAAATTTGAGGAGAGAAGAGTCAAAACTTCTACGTCAGGAGGCCTCGCCAGAGCGACGAAGGGAGTGAGGAGTAAAAAGAATCCTACTCTCCGATATATATAATCCTAAGACTCAAAACATTTTGTTCTAGACTCAACAACGTCAGCAATTCGATCAAGGAGGGGGCTCCTAAGTCAGGGATGGCTCTGATTACCAACTTGTAACACCCACAATGCAGTTATATCTCCCATGTGTCGGGGCACGACTTAGAAGCATAGCCGCATGGTAGGCTTGTCGCAAGAGGGGTAATCTTCACACATCCCATGTATTGAATAAGAAAGGGATAAAGAGTTGGCTTACAATCGCCACTTCACACAATACATAAATAATTCATGCAACATCCAAATACACTCAAAGGTCCGACTACGGAACCAAAATAAAGGAAGACAACCCCAAATGCTAGATCCCCGATCGTCCCAACTAGGATCCACTACTGATCATCAGGAAAAGAAACATAATAACGCCCCAGATCCTCGTCGAACTCCCACTTGAGTTCGGTAGCATCACCTGCACTGGTATCCTCGGCACCTGCAACTGTTTGGAAGTATCCGTGAGTCACGAGGACTCATCAATCTCACAGCCGCGAGATCAAGACTATTTAAGCTTATGGGTAGGATAGGTAGTGAGGTGGAGCTGCAGCAAGCACTAGCATATATGATGGCTAACATACGCAAATAAGAGCGAGAAGAGAAGCAGCGCAATGGTCAAGAAGCTAGAAATGATCAAGAAGTGATCCTGAAACTACTTACGTTCAGGCATAACACAAGACTGTGTTCTCTTCCCGGACTCTGCCGAAAGAGACCATCACGGCTACACACGCGGTTGATTCATTTTAATTAAGTTAAGTGTCAAGTTCTCTACAACCGGATATTAACAAATTCCCATCTGCCACATAACTGTGGGCACGGCTCTCAAAATTTTATACCCTGCAGGGGTGTCCCAACTTAGCCCATCACAAGCTCTCACGGTCAACGAAGGATATTCCTTCTCCCGAGAAGACCCGGTCAGTCTCGGAATCCCGGTTACAAGATATTTCGACAATGGTAAAACAAGACCAACAAAGCCACCCGACTGTGCCGACAAATCCCGATAGGAGCTGCACATATCTCCTTCTCAGGGAACACCGGATGAGACAAGCTACGAGTAAAACCAGCCCTCGAGGTGGCCCGCAGGCGGCTCGGTTCGGACCAACACTCAGAGGAGCACTGGCCCGGGGGGTTAAAATAAAGATGACCCTCGGGCTCGCGAAAACCCAAGGGAAAAGGCTTAGGTGGAAAATGTTAAAACCAAGGTTGGGCCTTGCTGGAGGAGTTTTATTCAAGGCGAACTGTCAAGGGGTTCCCATAACACCCAACCGCGTAAGGAACGCAAAATCAAGGAACATAACACCGGTATGACGGAAACTAAGGCGGCAAGAGGGAACAAAACACCAGGCAAAAGGCCAAGCCTTCCACCCTTTACCAAGTATATAGGTGCATTAAAGTAAATAAGATATAATAATGATATCCTAACAATATCCATGTTCCAACATGGAACAAACTTCAACTTCACCTGCAACTAGCAACGCTATAAGAGGGGCTGAGCAAAAGCGGTAACATAGCCAAACAACGGTTTGCTAGGAAAGGTGGGTTAGAGGCTTGACATGGCAATATGGGCGGCATGATATAGCAAGTGGTAGGTAGCGCAACATAGCAATAGAGCGAACAACTAGCAAGCAAAGATAGAAGTGATTTCGAGGGTATGGTCATCTTGCCTGCAAAGTTCTCAGAGTCGTCGAAAGCTTGATCCTCGTCAGCGTACTCAACAGGTTCCTCGACCACGTACTCGTCTCCCGGCTCTACCCAAAGCAAGAACACAAGCAAAGGACCAACAATCAAACACGGTGCAATACACAAGCAACATGATGCAATACATGGCATGATATGGAAGATAACATATGCAATGCATATGCGTGCTCCGGAAGGGGAAGAATGAACAAGGTATCAACTTGGAAAACCAAGTATGCCGCTGGAAAGATGAGATGATTTCGATTCAAATCGATATAAAGATCACCGAAAATGGATGCATGGTTTGCAATGACAAGCAAAACAAGAATGATGCAAAACTGCAATTAACAGCATGATGCCAGCTAGAATGCAACAAGAAACTAGCTACTGCAATCCAACATAGCAAAAAAACATATGGAAGTGATGTACAAGAGATGCTTCACAAAATATGAACACTGATCTACGGCTAAAACACACTAGAACAAGTCCAAATAAGCATGGCAAAAGTGCAAAAGATATCAGCTTCACAGACTTTGTGAAAATACTAACATGTCAAAAACAACATCAGGACGCACTGTTTAGAGCAAGCAAACAACATGCTAAAGGAACATATCATAGCAAACAAAGGCATGGCATGATTTTACTAGAAGCATAGATCAAAAGTCCCTTACTAAACATGAGCCAAAAATGCACAGAAGATATGATGGCACCCATGTAAACATAGCAAGTTTTATTAACAGTCTCAGACTTGGAAAAAAACAGAGCATGGCATAAACAGAATTATGATAGCAACTTTGTGAGCTCATGCCACTCACCAAAAAGCATTAAATGACAACATATGCATATCAATAGCAAGATGACATGTTCTTGAAGCTAACCATGTCAAGAGCAAGTTCATAGGATGCGTGGATCACTAGCAACAACCATGGCAATATTGATTAACATGTTAACATTCTGCCAGGAATATTTTATAGCAAAAGTAGAGCAAAAAGAAGACATGCTAGAGCACTCCGTAATTGCAACCAGGGGCATGGATGGATGAAGAATAACCACATGTTCAAAACATCCTCACTGAAGTATCCCAAAATAAGCATGGATCTCACTGTAGCATCAAGTTTACGTGGCATCAAAATAACAGCAGGAAAAGGACTTAGCAAAATCCGAAGTCCCTGAAAACAGCAACACCACGGAGCCTAGTTTGAATGCTTATTCTAGTCACCACATAGATCACAAAAATACAAGACTTGCACCCCTGTAAAGATGGCATGTTGTAGTTCAAAACACATGTAGACCTCATGCTCATATGATGCACACAACAAATGCAACAAAAATGACAAAACACCATGATCTGATAAGTACCAGCAGTTAACATTTTATAGCACTCTTGCATCAATGAAAATGGCATCATAACAGAAAGTAACATGCATGGAAATGCTTATAACATGAAGAGCTCAACGAGATGAACAAATTGACATATCATATGCATGATTTCGAGCTACGATCACCAAGATGTGATGCGATGAACATGGCATAAAAATATTGCAGGAAATGACTTAGACGAATTCGGGGTCAACCTCACAGAACGGATCTAGGGTTTGGTGTGGCACGCAGCTCGAGGTTTGCTGGAGTTCACCGGGATCTCGCTGGAGCGGAGGAGTATGACGGTCGGCGTGGTTAGGGTCACCGGATCCGGCCCTCCCGCGGCCGGATCTGGCCGGAGATGGAGTCGAGGGGCGAGGGGATGTGCGGGCGGCGAGGAGGCGACCTCGGGCGGTGGGGACGCGGCGAGCTCAACGACAGACGGCGAGGGCGGTTGCAGCGGCGCGGTGAAGCCATGGCGGCGTCGGGCGGCGAGGAGGAGGCGCGGGCGCGCGGGGGCAAAGCGGACGTGGGGCGGCGGCGAATGGGCTCGGCAGGCCCGCCACGGGCTCACGGGCCGGCGGCGGTGGGCAGTGGCGGGCTGCCATGTGGCGGGACGGGGTTCGTCGGTGGCGGCAGCGCAGACGCGTCTGGCCGAAACGGACGTGTCCGGTGGCACGAGGTGGAGGGAGACTAGGGTTTTGGACCCGAATTTCGGAGGGAGACACATATTTATAGGTAGAGGGAGTTTGGAGTGTCCAAATGAGGTGTATTTTTCGCCCACACGATCATGATCCGACGACGGAGGACATGGAGATGGTTTAGATGGGTTATTGTGCTGTTTTGGAGGGGTGTTGGGCTGCAACACACAAGGGGCTTCTGCGGTTACCCGGTTAACCGTTCGGGCATCAAACGGCCTCCAAATGGAACGAAATTTGATAGGCGGTCTATCAGTGGTGTACCAAGGCCACTTGACAAATCTCGACCCATTCCGAGAATGTTTAACTCCCTCTCATGAAAAGAGACAAGAGGGGTGCGCCGGTGCATGTGGGAGTGTCGGATTGCGAAACCGACAACGGGGAAAATGCTCGGATGCATGAGACAAACACTAACGCAAATGTGATGCACATGATGACATGATATGAAATGCATGACATGAACAAAAAGCAAAACGAAGACAAAAACCCAACCACGAAGGGAATCTCATAACTTAAAACCGAAAATGGCAAGAGTCGGAGTTACAAATATGACAAGTTACATCCGGGGTGTTACAATGAGCTTCTATGTTTCTGTGCAGCTGTGGTTTGAAACCAATCTATACTTCCCTTGCAAAAGTGGAACCAACGCTCTTTAACCCGAAAGGCATGTGTACAAAGCAATATGTGCCACATGGAGTTATTAACACGGTCTTCTCTTCATCTTCCTTGGACATGAATATCTGATGGTATCCGGAGTACGCATGCAAAAAGGAAAGCAGATCACACCCAGAAAGTGGAGTCTACAATCTGATCAATGCGCGGCAGGGGGAAGGGGTCCTTCGAGCATGCCTTGTTCAAGTCTGTGAAGTCAATGCAGAGCCTCCATTTCCCATTTTCCTTGCGCACTACCACTGGTTCGCTAACCATCTTGGATGCAGCACCCCTCTAACCAAACCAGTTGCTTCGAGTTTCTTGATCTCCTCGGCAATGAACTATTGCCGCTCCAAAGCTTGTATTCTGACCTTCTGCTTGACAGGCCGAGCATGAGGACAGAGAGCAAGGTGGTCCTGAGTTACCTCCCTGGGAACACCGGGGATGTCAGATGGTTGCCAAGCAAACACATCGACATTCACCCGCAGGAAGGCAACACACACGCTTTCCTATTTGTCATCAAGGGAGGCGCTGATGGTGAACGTACCGTCAGTGCCATCCATCCTTGTCGGGGCCTTCTTCACAACAGGTGAAGCAACCTTAGGCCTCTTGCTAGTGGAACTCTCCAGCAGGTCCTCAACAGGTGTGACACACTCCGGAGAGGCCTGCTTGCCGGAGTCCTTGTCGGCGTCTCTGCTAGCCTTCTTCCCCTTCTTTGTTTCTTTGGCGGGAGCTGACGCTTCAACTGCCTCAGCTGCTACCGCATCTCGATACATCTGATCTACACATATGATTGCATCTTTCTTGTCTAATGGGATGGAAATGACGCTCGTTGGCCCTGGCATCTTCAAGGTATTGTAAGCATAGTGGGATGTTGCCATGAACTTTGCCAGGGCTGGATGGCTAAGAATCCCATTGTAAGGTAGAGGAAGATCAACGACATCAAACACAACTCTCTCGGTCCGGTAGTTCAATTCCCTGCCAAATGTTACCGGCAGCGTAATCTTTCCCTTAGGCCGGCTCCTGCTGGGGTTGATTCCTTGGAACATACTAGTAATCTTGAGCTCTTCATCAGGGATCTGTAGTTTGCTGACCACCTTAGGGGAGCTCAGATTCAGCCCAGCACCACCATCAACAAGCATCTTTGTGACCTCGAGGTTGCGAATTGTTGGTGAAACCAACAACGGCAAACACCCTACCGCCATAGTGTTGTCGGGGGGATCCTCTTTGTCAAAGATGATAGGCGTGCAGGACCATTTGAGTGGCCTCTAGGAATCCGCAGTTGGCTCCACGGCATTGAATTCTCATGCCCACTACTTTTGCTGGCAGTGAGAGGAGTGCAAAGATGCACCCCCGTCAACACACATGGCTTCGGTTGCTTTCTGAAATTCTTGCTCGCTGGTTTCTTCCTCATCCCCTTCATCACTCTTTCCATCTCCTTCTTTCTTCTCACGTCCTCTAGCAGGTTTCTCCTTTTGCTACGGGGCCTTGCCACGGTGGCCCCCTCTTCCTCCGCTGCCTTTTCCACCAGCACCCCCTTGATCTTTCTCTCTGTCGCGCTTCTCATACTCAGCCTTCTGTTTCTTAACAAGCTACTCGACTTGGTGGCACTCTTGGAGATCATGGCCCTTGGTGCGATAGATCTTGCAGTATGGCCCATCGGACTTCCCAGCTTTCTCTGCCACCGCGGCCTCCCAGCAATCAGTGCACGCGGCAGCTTCCTTGCCGGGGGCTTCAGTTTTGGCCTTATTACAGGGGCCGAGATAGCCAGAACTCTCAACGGCCAATACTGACTTATCTTTTCGCTTCCCTAATGCGCCTCTAGCTTCTCCCCTTTGGGTTAGTGGTCCTGTCGTCATCCTTCGAATCAACCTCGACACCATCCTCCTCCCCGGGGAGTCGCCTTCCTTCCTCAGCCCGAGCACATTTATCCGCCAGGGTGTACAACTCATTAACGGTCTTGGGCATCCAGACGTTCATTTTGGAACGTGCCCTTCTGTTGTGCACGTTTGAATGGAACACAGCAATCACAGCTGTTGGATGTATCTCTGGGATATTACGGTGCACTCGACTGAACCTCTGCATGTACTTCTGTAATCTCTCCCCTTCTACTATGGAAGGACTTGCAAGTCACTTGGCCACCCGGGCTCTTGATGGCCACCCATGAATGCGCCAACAAATTCATTGCACAAGTCAACCCATGATGAAATGGAGTTCTCTGGCAGGTGAATCAGCCATGACCTCACATCTGGCTTGAGCGCCAAAGGGAAGTAGTATGCGAACACCTTCTCATCCCTGCCTCGGTGGCCTGAACAGCGATTGTGTAAATGCTCAGGAACTCTGCCGGGTTTAGTTTTCCATCGTATTTTTCTGGTAGCTCTGGCTTGAAGATGCGGGTAGATGGCCAGCGGACCTGCCGCAGCTCACGAGTGAAGGCAGGGCACCAACCTCGTAAGGTAGGTACCCTCCGGCACCGGGCGCGAGCTCATCATCGTCTGGGCCATTGCGCATGTCGGATTGATGGCGTGCCTCACGCCGTCTCTCTATACTGACGCGCAGATCGTCCTTTCGCCAGTCTTCCAGAACTCGTCGCTGATCACGAAGGGTTTGCAGGCCAGACAAGGCCATCGACGTCTTGTTGGGCTCACTGACACGCTGGTCTTGCTGTGGCCGCCTGATACGTCTCCAATGTATCTATAATGTATGAAGTATTCATATTGTTATATTATCATTCTTGGATGTTTTACAATCATTTTATAGCAACTTTATATCATTTTTGGGGACTAACCTATTAACCCAGTGCCCAGTGACAGTTGTTGTTTTTTGCTTCTTTTTTACATCGCATGAAATCAATATCAAACGGAGTCCAAACACCGCGAAACTTTTTGTGGATTTTTTATGGACCAGAAGACATCCAATGGGCCAGAACAGCACCTGGGGGTGCCTCGAGGGGGGCACAACCCACTAGGGAGCGTCTGGTCCCCCGAGCGCGCCTAGGTGGGTTGTGCCCATCTCAGTGGCCTCCTGTACCCCCTCTCCACCCTATAAATCGTCAAATATTCCAAAAACCATCGAGGGTCACCCTAGATCAGAAGTTCCACCGCCGCAAGCCTCTGTAGCCAGGAAAAACCAATCTAGACCCTGTTCTGGCACCCTGTCGGAGGGGGAAATCATCTCCGATGGCCATCTTGATCATCCCGGCGGCCACCATGATGAGAAGGGAGTAGTCCACCCTCAGGGCTGAGGGTTTGTACAAGTAGCTATGTGTTTAATTTTTCTCTCTCTCTCGTGTTCTTGAGATGTCACGATATTGATGTATCGCGGGCTTTGTTAACATAGTTGGATCATATGGTGTGTTCCCCTCTCTATCTTGTTGCAATGAATTGAGTTTTCCCTTTGAGAATTCATTCTTGTCGGATTGAATACTTTTATGGATTTGAGAACACTTAATGTATGTCTTGCATATGATTACTCGTGGTGACAATGCGGTATCATATTAATTCACTTGATATGTTTTTGGCACTCAACTCATGGATTCTCGTGGTGACATTGGGGTAATCTATGCATAGGGGTTGATGCATGTTCTCGTCTTTTGTTTCTCCGGTAGAAATCTTGGGGCACTCTTTGAAGTTCTTTGTGTTGGATTTAGTATTATGAATCTGAAATTATTTGGTGTTATTTTAGTACGAACTCTTCGATAGATCGATCAGAAAGAATAGCTTCGAGGTGGTTTCGTACCCTACAAACGATTTCTTCTTATGTTCTCGGCTAGATAGGAACTTTGGGGTGATTCTTCATCGCACTTTGAGGGATGGTTATATAATCCAGTTAGATTGGCATTGTTGAGAGATTGCACTAGCGAAAGTACGGACCCTAGTCCTCATTTTCAAGCATTGCAATACCGTTTGTGCTCCGTTTTATCAATTGCTACGTTGCTGTTTTTTACTGTTCTTATTACAAAAATCAATATCTACTATCCATATTACACTTGTATCACCATCTGTTCGCCGAACTAGTGCACCTATACAAATTACCATTGTATTTGGTGTGTTGGGGACACAAGAGACTTTTTATTATTTGGTTGCAGGGTTGTTTGAGAGAGACCATCTTTGATAGAGGCAAAGGTGTCCCGTCTTTCGACGAGATGGTGATTATCGTTTCGGAGGAGTAGACTTTCACGATTTGACTACGAACGTGCGAGGACGTCGCGCCTTAGAAATTGCTAAACCAACTCCGAGAGGTTATTGACCATGCCGGAGCATGATCAACCTGACCACGAAGGTTTATTTCCTACAAGCAAACGGAGAACAAGCAAGAAACTAAGATTGCAATCTGGATATTGTGAATATAAGATGAAAGCTTTATTGATCAAGGTGGGGTTCTGTGACACCTTGGTCTGGTCGTTGAACACAAATGAAGTACGCGAAGTTGCAGAAATGGCGAACTTTTAATCTAAACAAAACCCGAAGTCTAAACGACGCCCTAAAGGTTGTATATATGTAGGAACAGGGGGGACTTCGTGGCCCTTAGAGGAGGGGTCCGAAACCAACCATATCTCTTGTTTCCCCACACATACGGACTATAAAAACAGCCTATACTTATGTATTTTGAAACTACATGGGCCTGGCCTAATAATAAGGTGACGCAACACCTAGAATAGCCTCTGGACAAAATTTATGAAGTGGCATCTTGTATATTTCATCCAAGGCTTCATGCACTCATTATGGTGGCTTCAAAGTCCTGAAATCATCACTTGTAACTCCATTCTTGTTCCCCTTGCGCATACCATCATCTCCATGCTTGAACTTGCTCCAAGGTTCATCTTTCTTGTCCAAGCTAGGCCCTTCATTTGTAATCAAAACAAATGCATCCAATTTAGGCAGCATCATATTCTCATGAACATTAGAATCATTACCAGGAAACGGAAGTACCTGGTAATTCAATTGGCATGCGCAAGCTCTAGTAATTGGTCCAGTATGTATAGCAGCAGGGGGTGTAACAATGGTAATGATGTCCTCATCATCCTCCCCTTCTTGAAATGATACCTCTTGATAGATGCAAAGGTGTCCCATCTTTCGATGAGATGGTGATTATCATTTCGGAGGAGTAGACTTTCACGATCCGACTACGAATATGCGAGGACGTCGCGCCTTAGCAATCGCTAAACCAACTCCGGGAGGTATTGACCACGCCGGAGCACGATCAACCTGATGAGTACATGACTACCTTGGATACGACCAAAAATATTGCATACATGCATATTTGTCAGGTGATTTCTAATGCAAACTATTCAATAATCTATTTATGTTATCCAGAACAAAAATACTTCACACACTTTTGTGTTTTGTCTAATTGCAGGTGTATGGGACATTTGTACAATCCACATATGAAGACAAGGGAAAAGGAGAAGTTTAGGTTGTGTTCAAAAAGTCCTCTCACGTCACTTTTGGGCCAAGAGAAGATAGAGTCCAAGTCTCTCACGTTTTGGATTCAGATTCGGACTGCACAGACATACCTGACTCAAAACGCCAACAACTTTTTCATACGGACTCCGAATTGGGTGATTCTTTTTTTGTTGGAAACTAGATTTAGTGCTCTTTCCAACCCAATTGGATTCACCTTCAAATTCATCCGGAGCGTTGAGTCACGGACGAAACAATCTGACGTTGCAGCAGAATCCGAGTCAAACTACAAGCCCAAAGGTGTTGCATCACCTCCACTTGGGCCCATGAGCCTTGTACGACCTAGGGTTAGTTTTAGGCTGCCTTGAGACGTCCTCCCACCTCCTTGGCCGCCACCCCTTGCTCCTATATAAGTAGATCCATCTAGTAGCTTTTTCCTTGGGATTTGTTTAGTTAAAAGTTAGCCATTGCAACTTCGTGTACTTCGTTTGTGTCCAACGACCAGACCAAGACCGCTTACGGATCCCCACCATTATCAATACTTCATATATATTTGTAATATTCAGATTGCTTTATCATATTCTTGCTCGTTCTTCGATTGCTTGCAGGAATAGACCTTCGTGGTCAGGTTGATCGTGCTCCAGCATGGTCAATAACCTCTCGGAGTTGGTTTAGCGATTGCTAAGGCGCAACGTCGTGTACGTTTGTAGTCGGATCGTCAAAGTCGTCTCCACCAAATCGATAGTTATCATCTCATCGAAAGATCGGGACCCTCGCCTCTATCACAACCTGACCATGAAGGTCTATTTCCTACAAGCAAACGAAGAACAAGCAAGAAACTAAGATTGCAATCTGGATATTGCGAATATAAGATGAAAGCTTTATTGATCAAGGTGGGTTCTGTGACACCTTGGTCTAGTTGTTGAACACAAACGAAGTATGTGAAGTTCCAGCAATGGTGAACTTTTAATCTAAACAAGACCTGAAGTCTAAACGACGCCCTAAGGGTTGTATATATGGAGGAAGAGGGGGAATTTCGTGGCCCTTGGAGGAGGGGTCCGAAACCAACCCTATCTCTTGTTTCCCCACACATATGGACTCTAAAAACAGCCTATACTTATGTATTTCGAAAATACATGGGCCTGGCCCAATAATAAGGTGATGCAGCACCTATAATAGCCTCTGGATGAAATTTATGAAGTGGCATCTTGTATATTTCGTCCAAGGCTTCATCCACTCATTATGGTGGCTTCAAAGTCCTGAAATCATTACTTGTAACTCTGTTCTTGTTCCCCTTGTGCATGCCATCATCTCCATGCTTGAACTTGCTCCAAGGTTCATCTTTCTTGTCCAAGCTAGGCCCTTCATTTGTAATCAAAACAAATGTATCCAATTTAGGAAGCATCATATTCTCATGAACATTAGAATCGTTACCAAGAAACGGAAGTACCTGGTAATTCAATTGGCGTGCGCGAGCTCTAGTAATTGGCCCAGTATGTATAGCAGCAGGGGGTGTGACAATGGTATTGATGTCCTCATCAATCTTTATCCTACGCCTCCCACGGATTGATAAATCTTAGGTCATCCACTTGAGGGAAAATTGGTACTGTCCTACAAAACTCTGTGCTTGGAGGCCCAACACGTGTCTACAAGAATAAAGTTGTGTAGTAGACATCACCGCCCCTGGGTCTGGTGTCATGGAGGGGATTGCACCATTGGTGTGGCCCCCTCGACAAGGCCATCAGCCCGGGTTGCTGTTGCTATTCATGGGTACCGCGATGGCTCTGCCTGCTATGATTTTCCAGCTTTAGCGAAGCTGATCAAACTCTGGATGGTGGCCTCCACTCATCCATTTGATTAGCTGCCGGTGGGAATCTCAGTAGGAGTTGGGCCCGTGCCATGGCTTCTATAGCCGTGCTCAGCATAGCTGACGAGGCAGACCACAACGTTGCTCGACTCCTGGTAATTCCAGCAGGAGCATTGCCACTTTCTTGCCGTCACAGACCGGTCGTCAAGACAATTTGGTGACAAGGATGCCGCGCTTGGGAGCCGACGGCTTTGTCCGGCACCTCGTCTTGCCTGCCTTGCTCCGGACAAGGTGTGTCTCTGGTAGCTACGCCCGTGGTAGGTGAAACTAGAGGATCTCAGCTTGCACTGGAGCGGGTGTCACTGCAACGACTACGCCCACTGGTGCGGTGGGGAGGTGGAGACTAGGTGTTCTCCCCCCACAGCTTCCGGGTCAAGCTCGCCTGGATGCTGTTGATGAGGCTCGCGGGGGACACATCGACGGCGCCACCTGTACCGGTCGTGTCGCCCATAGTACCCGCCTCACCCAACGCTGCCATGGTGCCTACGGCATCCGCGGCTGCGTGCGAGGGGGCCTTCGAAGTGGAAGGATGTGTTGTCACGCCAGATTTCTTCTTGGGCGCCATGGATGAAGAAAATGACGATAAAGAAGACGATGATGAAGATTGATGCGTTGTTCACAACTTCGGGTTCACGCGAGCGATCCCCCCTACCTGGCACGCCAAAGATGTCGTGGAGGAACACGATCACCTATGGGGCCATCGGCCCCTTGTGGTTCGGCAAGGGGGAGATCACGTTGCACAAAGAGCGCAAGCCATGAGGCAGCACAACGATGACACTGGTGGATTTTACCCAGGTTCAGGCCGCTGTGAAGCGTAAAACCCTACTCCTACTTTTGGTGGATTGGATGGAAGAAACAATGAACAGGCAATGCTCAAGCCCGACAAGGTGGCCTTGGGGAGAGCTCCTACGCGCGTACAAGTGTGCAAGGGTCCGAATCACTTTCTACGTTGCCTTGGACCTCCTTTTATAGCCAAAGGGGTAACCATAGTGGCAAAATAGTCTTTATCTAGTGATTAGAGAGCTAAAAGTGCTATCATACCTAACTCTGGCAGTTAGGAAAAAGCACATTAAATGCACTACTAGGCATCATGCAGAAGGTGAAGCCCGGTAAGCCTTTCGTGCCGCTTAATCATATTCTGCTTATCTATTCGACACGCCTCTAGACGGGTGTCATGTGAGGATAATCTGTCTCCCAACGGGCTGCCACGTGCTTAGTGGAAGCCACTTAACCATCTGGAGGCTCGACATTGCATTGATAAGTGATTTGCGTTGCGGTGGAGCGGTGGTGCCTTGGCGGGATTTCCTGCCCTTGGTGGCCCCGGCAAGCCTGCCGGCCAATTTTGCACTTGCCCTTGGGATGGTCTCGACCTGACCGGGTCCTCCTGCCCGTCAAGGGAGGCCTTCCCAAGGTGGTGCTCTGCTGTCTTGTATGTTGACTTGGTCTTCTTGATCCGCTCCTTGATCTCATGAAGAGTGGTTTCTCTGGCTTGGTCTTGCTTTGTGAGTTGGTGTTGGGCACGTGATGCCCGTAGGCTTGTGTATAAGTATGGGCAACAAATGTGAATGTTTGTTGCACCAACATCAAGCTTCGCATCTATTTTTATAGGGACAACTGTGTGCACTCTTACATCGAATCGCATACAGTCGAGGAAAAGTAAATATGTGTGATTGTCTGCTTATCTTATACGTTCTATATTCATGAACTATTTGTGATGGGTTGCTCATCATAAATATAGCACCATGGAATACCGACTGCGATGGTAATGCGAGCACAAACGAGTAGCAAGGATGGAGCATTTGGGATATTCGACATGTTGTCTGAAGACTCGCATTTGGGATAGATGTTGGCGTCGCATACGCTTAGTTAAGCAAAACGTATGCATTGCTACTCCCTATCCCCAGGGGTTTCTAGGTCGTGTGGGAAGGACCCCCCTATCGCACACACAGGCAAGGTGACATTTTAAAATGCCGTTGCAAAAAGGGGTTAAAAATTGTTTGTATAGCAGCTCGCTGTACCAGTGTCAAATCCAATATTCAATCCGATAATAATGAAACCTCAAAGGGAAAGACTCAATTCATGACAACAAGATAGACAGGGAAAAACACCATATGATCTGGCTATATTAACAAAGCTCGTGGTACATCAAGATCATGCTAAATCAAGATCACAGAGAGCAATGAGGTCGCCCGCACTCAAGCCACCACTCACAATGTATAGATGATGATGGCAGTGCAAGCGATTGCGGACGAGAACACCATCAGTTGCGTGTCTTTCGTGTCGTCAAACAGTATTTGGCTGCGCTGGTAGGACGATGAGTGTGTCGACCCTCCACTTCCATCGTGGACCGCACATCTACCAATGGCAGATAGGGCATCGACTCTGATGAGGATGAGTAGGGCATGGGAGGTGGCGGGGCTTCGACTCCCAAGTGGGTCGCCATCTCCCATGTTCTTCTCTTCCTCATCAGCGACAGTACCTTCACTTTGCAGGTCTTATCGCCGAAAGGGAACAACAAGGACATGGGGGCGGGCACCATCGTAGGCTAGGTTTAGGTCCGGTCGCTTTTTTAAATTAAAATATGTCAAAAACTTAATGAGTGTGCTTCATTTTAAATGAAAACCATCTAGTATGCACGGAATTCGTCGGGTGTATGCGGCTATGGTTGGTGGCCGGCTTCCGTATTAGTGTATGTGGGTTGTTCCATCCAATCTGTGGATGGTTATTGTTTCCGGTTTGTGGTCAGCATTGGAGATGCCCTAAGCTTTTTCATCCATGTGGTTGGCTAGCTAGCTAGTATTGTTGTTTTGCGTGCAAGGGTCGTCGGTTATTTTTATGTCGATGCATACAATGCTGACCAAATAAGTTGTCTCTGTATATTATACTCTAAAAATACTTTAATAGTATGTAAAAGCTACATATCTCATACCAAGAAAGTAAAAAAAATGTAGTTTTTCAATACTTTGGTTTTTACGATGCTTTATTCTCAGACGTAACCTAATCGTTTCCCATCCCAATGCATTTTTATCATGTTTCACATGACAACCTTTACTTTAAGGTAAATGATTTGTGCCGGGCGACCGGCTAGGCTCCACGTTGGGCGCATACTTTTTGCTTGATCACGCCTTATAGAAGGGACAAAGACATGCCACACGCAGCTTCCTGGCCCACACATGCCCCCCCTTTTCCTTTATCCTC
Organism: Triticum urartu; assembly: GCF_056163025.1. Lineage (NCBI taxonomy): Eukaryota > Viridiplantae > Streptophyta > Magnoliopsida > Poales > Poaceae > Triticum > Triticum urartu. The sequence continues at coordinate 353,408,825 of NC_141879.1, read as the reverse complement.
TTCACATGTGAGTTGCACCGCTCCCCATTTCTTCCTTATCTCTTCACAGGATCAAGCAACACACTATTCTCCGCCGCACCCCCCTCGCCTCCACGGGCGCGGTCATATCGCACGCTATTCTCGACCAACCCCCTGCTGCATGAGAAACACCCACACACAACTGCAATAGGGCCGGACACGAAGCCAGGGGACCCACATGCTAGCCAATTTTCTGGTGCTGGCTAGGAGAGGGGGTTGTTGGTGTTGGGTCAACTGATACGTCTCCAACGTATCTATAATTTTTGATTGCTCCATGCTATATTATCTACTGTTTTGGACTATATTGGGCTTTATTTTCCACTTTTATATTATTTTTTGGACTAACCTATTAACCGGAGGCCCAGCCCAGAATTGTTATTTTTTGCCTATTTGAGTGTTTCGAAGAAACAGAATATCAAACGGAGTCCAAATGGAATAAAACCTTCGGGAACGTGATTTTCTCGCCGAACGTGATCTAGGAGACTTGGACCCTACGCCAAGGCACCAGAGAGGCGGTCACGAGGGTGGGGGGCGCCCCCCCTAGGGCGCACCCCCTGCCTCATGGGCCCCTCGGAGCTCCATCGACGTACTCCTTCCTCCTATATATACCTACGTACCCCCAAACGATTAGAACAGGAGCCACAAACCTAATTCCACCGCCGCAACTTTCTGTATCCACGAGATCCCATCTTGGGGCCTGTTCCGGAGCTCCGCCAGAAGAGGGCCGTCATCACGGAGGGCTTCTACATCATCATAGCCTCTTCGATGAAGTGTGAGTAGTTTACCTCAGACCTTCGGGTCCATAGTTAGTAGCTAGATGGCTTCTTCTCTCTTTTTGGATCTCAATACAAAGTTCTCCCCCTCTCTTGTGGAGATCTATTCGATGTAATCTTCTTTTTGCGGTGTGTTTGTTGAGATCGATGAATTGTGGGTTTATGATCAAGTCTATCTATGAATAATATTTGAATCTTCTCTGAATTCTTTTATGTATGATTGGTTATCTTTGCAAGTCTCTTCGAATGATCCGTTTGGTTGGGCCAACTAGATTGGTAGTTCTTGCCATGGGAGAAGTGCTTAGCTTTGGGTTCGATCTTGCGGTGTCCTTTCCCAGTGACAGAAGGGGCAGCAAGGCACGTATTGCATCGTTGCCATCGAGGATAACAAGATGGGATTTATTTCATATTGCATGAATTTATCTCTCTACATCATGTCATCTTGCTTAAGGCGTTACTCTGTTTTTAACTTAATACTCTAGATGCATGCTGGATAGCGGTCGATGAGTGGAGTAATAGTAGTAGATGCATAATCATTTCGGTCTACTTGTCACGGACGTGATGCCTATATACATGATCATGCCTAGATATTCTCATAACTATGCTCAATTCTGTCAATTGCTCAACAGTAATTTGTTCACCCACCGTAGAATACTTATGCTCTTGAGAGAAGCCACTAGTGAAACCTATGGCCCCCGGGTCTATTCTCATCATATCAATCTCCATCACTTTAATCTTGCTTTGCTTTTTTACTTTGCCTTTACTTTTTACTTTGCATCTTTATACCAAAAATACCAAAAATATTATATCTATCAGATCTCACTCTCGTAAGTGACCATGAAGGGATTGACAACCCCTAATCGCGTTGGTTGCGAGTAGCTATCGTTTTGTGCAGGTACGAGGGACTTGAGCGTGGCCTCCTACTGGATTGATACCTTGGTTCTCAAAAACTGAGGGAAATACTTACGCTACTCTGCTGCATCATCCCTTCCTCTTCGGGGAAAACCAACGCAAGCTCAAGACGTAGCAAGAAGGATTTCTAGCGCCGTTGCCGGGGAGTCTACGCAAAAAGTCAACATACCAAGTACCCATCACAATCCCTATCTCTCGCATTACATTATTTGCCATTTGCCTCTCGTTTTCCTCTCCCCCACTTCACCCTTGCCGTTTTATTTGCCCTCTCTCTCTCTCTATCCTCCCTCTCTATTTGCCTCTTTTGCCCGTTTGCTCTTGTTTGCTTGTGTGCTAGTTTGCTTGCTTGTCGCGATGGCTCAAGATAATACTAAATTGTGTGACTTCACCAATACCAACAACAATGATTTTATTAGCACTCCGATTGCTCCTCTTACCGATGCTGAATCTTGTGAAATTAATACTACTTTGTTGAATCTTGTTATGAAAGATCAATTCGCCGGCCTTCCTAGTGAAGATGCCGCTACTCATATGAATAGCTTCGTTGATTTATGTGATATGCAAAAGAAAAAAGATGCCGATAATGATGTCGTTAAATTGAAGCTATTTCCTTTTTCGCTTAGAGATCGTGCTAAAGCTTGGTTTTCATCTTTGCCTAAAAATAGTATTGATTCTTGGAACAAGTGCAAAGATGCTTTTATCTCTAAGTATTTCCCTCCCGCTAAGATCATCTCTCTTAGAAATGATATTATGAACTTTAAGCAACTTGGTCATGAAAAAGTTGCACAAGCTTGGGAGAGAATGAAATTAATGATACGTAATTGCCCTACTCATGGTTTGAATTTGTGGATGATTATACAAAAAATTTATGCCGGATTGAATTTTGCTTCTAGAAATCTTTTAGATTCGGCCGCGGGAGGCACTTTTATGGAAATCACTTTAGGAGATGCTACTAAACTCCTAGATAATATTATGGTTAATTATTCTCAATGGCATACTAAAAGATCTTCTAATAAAAAAAGTGCATGCGATAGAAGAAATCAATGTTTTGAGTGGAAAGATGGATGAACTTATGAAATTATTTGCTACTAAGAGTGTTTCTTCTGATCCTAATGATATGCATTTGTCTACTTTGATTGAGAATAACAATGAATCTATGGATGTGAATTTTGTTGGTAGGAATAATTTTGGTAACAACGCTTATAGAAGGAATTTTAATCCTAGGCCATATCCTAGTAATCCTTCTAATAATTATGGGAATTCCTACAACAACTCTTATGGAAATTATAATAAGATGCCCTCTGAATTTGAGAATAGTGTTAAAGAGTTTATGAATTCACAAAAGAATTTTAATACTTTGCTTGAAGAGAAATTTCTTAAAGTTGATGATTTGGCTAGAAACGTTGATAGAATTTCTCTTGAGATTGATTCTTTAAAGATTAGATCTATTCCTCCTAAGCATGATATCAATGAGTCTCTCAAAACCATGAGAATTTCCATTGATGAGTGCAAGGAAAGAACCACTAGGATGCGTGCTTCCAAAGATGCCTTTATTAAAGCGTGTTCTTCCAATACCTATGAAAATCAAGATGAAGATCTAAAAGTTATTGATGTGTCCCCTATTAAATCTTTGTTTTGCAATGTGAATCTTGATGAAACTGAATATGATCTTCCTTTACCTAGAAGGCGTTCTAAAAATTCGGAGTATTTAGATCTTTATGATGAAATTGATGAAAGTGGGATTGAAAGAAATAAAAATCTAGATGTTGCTAAACCCACTATATTGGATTTCAAGGAATTTAATTATGAAAGTTGCTCTTTAATTGATTGTATTTCCTTGTTGCAATCCGTGCTAAATTCTCCACATGCTTATAGTCAAAATAAAGCCTTCACCGAACATATTGTTGATGCCTTGATGCAATCTTATGAAGAAAAACTTGAGTTGAAAGTTTCTATCCCTAGAAAACTCTATGATGAGTGGGAATGAAATATTAAAATTAAAATTAAAGATCATGAGTTTTATGCTTTGTGTGATTTGGGTGCTAGTGTCTCTACTATTCCCAAGACTTTGTGTGATTTACTAGATTTCCGTAATTTTGATGATTGCTCTCTAAATTTGCATCTTGCGGATTCCACTATTAAGAAACCTATGGGAAGGATTAATGATGTTCTTATTGTTGCAAATAGAAATTATGTGCCCGTAGATTTCATTGTTCTTGATATAGATTGCAATCCTTCTTGCCCTATTATTCTTGGTAGACCTTTCCTTAGAACGGTTCGTGCGATTATTGATATCAAGGAAGGGAATATTAGATTTCAATTTCCATTAAAAAATGGCATGGAACACTTTCCAAGAAAGAAAATAAAATTACCATATGAAACTATCATGAGAGCCACTTATGGATTGCCTACCAAAGATGGCAATACCTAGATCTATCCTCACTTTTATGCCTAGCTAGGGGCGTTAAACGATAGCGTTTGTTGGGAGGCAACCCAATTTTATTTTTATTCCTTGCTTTTTACTCCTGCTTAGTAATAAATAAATTATTTATCCTCTGTTTTGGTTGTGTTTTTTTGTGTTTAATTAGTGTTTGTGCCAAGTAGAACCGTTGGGAAAACTTGGGGAAAGTCTTGTTGAACTTGCTGTAAAAAACAGAAACTTTAGCGCTCACGAGAACTGCTGTCATTTTTTATTTGAAGAGTGATATTTAGTTAATTCTTTTTGAATATGATTAATAGATAAATTCCTCACGTCCAGCAATTTATTTTAGAATTTTTGGGGTTCCAGATCTTGCGCTAGCTACAGATTACTACAGATTGTTCTGTTTTTGACAGATTCTGTTTTTCATGTGTTGTTTGCTTATTTTGATGAATCTATGGTTAGTAAAATAGTTCATAATCCATAGAGAAGTTGGAATACAGTAGGTTTAACACCAATATAAATAAAGAATGAGTTCATTACAGTACCTTGAAGTGGTCTTTTGTTTTCTTTCGCTAACGGAGCTCACGAGTTTTCTACTTTAAGTTTTGTGTTGTGAAGTTTTCAAGTTTTGGGTGAATTCTTTTGATGGATTATGGAACAAGGAGTGGCAAGAGCCTAAGCTTGGGGATGCCCATGGCACCCCCAAGATAATCCAATGACACCAAGAAGTCAAAGCTTGGGGATGCCCCGGAAGGCATCCCCTCTTTCGTCCACTTCCATCGGTAATTTACTTGGAGCTACATTTTTATTCACCAACATGATATGTGTTTTGCTTGGAGCGTCTTGTATTATTTGTGTCTTTGTGTCTTAGTATGCCACAATCATCCTTGTTGTACACACCTTTTGAGAGAGCCATACATGAATTAAAATTTGATAGAATACTCTATGTGCTTCACTTATATCTTTTGAGCTAAGTAGTTTTGCTCTATGTGCCTCACTTATATCTTTTGAGTTAAGTAGTTTTGCTCTATGTGCTTCACTTATATCTTTTGAGCTAAGTAGTTTTGCTCTATGTGCTTCACTTATATCTTTTGAGCGTTATAATTTTGCTCTATGTGCTTCACTTAGATCTTTTATAGCATGGTGGTGGATTTGTTTTAAAGAAACTATTGATCTCTCATGCTTCACTTAAATTATTTTGAGAGTCTCTTAATAGCATGGTAATTTGCTTAATAATAATATTCTTGGTATTCAAGATTTGTGAAACTTTCTTTTGAGTGTGTTGAATACTAAGAAAATATTGAAACATGATAATTGTTTTGAGATATGGAGGTGATAATATTAAAGTCATGCTAGTTGAGTAGTTGTGAATTTAAGGAATACTTGTGTTGAAGTTTGTGATTCCCGTAGCATGCACGTATGGTGAACCGTTATGTGATGAAGTCGGAGCATGATTTATTTATTGATTGTCTTCCTTATGAGTGGCGGTCGGGGATGAGCGATGGTCTTTTCCTACCAATCTATCCCCCTAGGAGCATGCGCATAATACTTTGCTTTGATAACTTCTAGATTTTTGCAATAAGTATATGAGTTCTTTATGACTAATGTTGAGTCCATGGATCATACGCACTCTCACCCTTCCACCTTTGCTAGCCTCTCTAATACCGCGCACCTTTCACCGGTATCATACACCTACCATATACCTTCCTCAAAACAGCCACCATACCTACCTATTATGGCATTTCCATAGCCATTCCGAGATATATTGCCATGCAACTTTCCACCATCTAGTTCATCATGACACATTCATCATTGTCATATTGCCTAGCATGATCATGTAGTTGACATAGTATTTGTGGCAAAGCCACCGTTCATAATTTTTTTCATACTTGTCACTCTTGATTCATTGCATATCCCGGTACACGGCCGGAGGCATCCATATAGAGTCATACTTTGTTTTAGAATTGAGTTGTAATCATTGAGTTGTAAATAAATAAAAGTGTGATGATCATCATTTAGTAGAGCATTGTCCCAAAAAAAGAAGAAGAGAAAGGCCAAAGAAAAAAAGAAGGCCCCAAAAAAATAAAATAAAAATAAAAAGGGGCAATGCTACTATCCTTTTACCACACTTGTGCTTCAAAGTAGCACCATGATCTTCATAGTAGAGAGTCTCTCATGTTATCACTTTCATATACTAGTGGGAATTTTACATTATAGAACTTGGCTTGTATATTCCAATGATGGGCTTCCTCAAATTGCCCTAGGTCTTCATGAGCAAGCAAGTTGGATGCACACCCACTTAGTTTCTTTATGAGATTTCATATACTTATAGCTCTAGTGCATCCGTTGCATGGCAATCCCTACTCACTCACATTGATATCTATTGATGGGCATCTCCATAGCCCGTTGATATGCCTAGTTGATGTGAGACTATCTTCTCCCTTTTGTCTTCTCCATAACCACCATTCTATTCCACCTATAGTGCTATATCCATGGCTCACGCTCATGTATTGCGTGAAGATTGAAAAAGTTTTGAAAAAGTTAGAGTATGAAACAATTGTGTGGCTTGTCATTGGGGTAGTGCATGATTTAAATACTTTGTGTGGTGAAGATAGAGCATAGCCAGACCATATGATTTTGTAGGGATAACTTTCTTTGGCCATGTTATTTTCAGAAGACATAATTGCTTTGTTAGTATGCTTGAAGTATTATTATTTTTATGTCAATATAAACTTTTGTCTTGAATATTTCAAATCTGAATATTCATATCACAATTAAGAAGATTTGCATTGAAATTATGCCAAGTAGCACTCCGCATCAAAAATTCTCTTTTTATCATTTACCTACTCAAGGACGAGCAGGAATTAAGCTTGGGATGCCTGATACGTCTCCAACGTATCTATAATTTTTGATTGCTCCATGCTATATTATCTACTGTTTTGGACTATATTGGGCTTTATTTTCCACTTTTATATTATTTTTGGGACTAACCTATTAACCGGAGGCCCAGCCCAGAATTGTTATTTTTTGCCTATTTGAGTGTTTCGAAGAAACAGAATATCAAACGGAGTCCAAATGGAATAAAACCTTCGGGAACGTGATTTTCTCGCCGAACGTGATCTAGGAGACTTGGACCCTACGCCAAGGCACCAGAGAGGCGGTCACGAGGGTGGGGGGCGCCCCCCCTAGGGCGCACCCCCTGCCTCATGGGCCCCTCGGAGCTCCATCGACGTACTCCTTCCTCCTATATATACCTACGTACCCCCAAACGATTAGAACAGGAGCCAAAAACCTAATTCCACCGCCGCAACTTTCTGTATCCACGAGATCCCATCTTGGGGCCTGTTCCGGAGCTCCGCCAGAAGAGGGCCGTCATCACGGAGGGCTTCTACATCATCATAGCCTCTCCGATGAAGTGTGAGTAGTTTACCTCAGACCTTCGGGTCCATAGTTAGTAGCTAGATGGCTTCTTCTCTCTTTTTGGATCTCAATACAAAGTTCTCCCCCTCTCTTGTGGAGATCTATTCGATGTAATCTTATTTTTGTGGTGTGTTTGTTGAGACCGATGAATTGTGGGTTTATGATCAAGTCTATCTATGAATAATATTTGAATCTTCTCTGAATTCTTTTATGTATGATTGGTTATCTTTGCAAGTCTCTTCGAATTATCCATTTGGTTTGGCCAACTAGATTGGTAATTCTTGCCATGGGAGAAGTGCTTAGCTTTGGGTTCGATCTTGCGATGTCCTTTCCCAGTGACAGAAGGGGCAGCAAGGCACGTATTGCATCGTTGCCATCGAGGATAACAAGATGGGGTTTATTTCATATTGCATGAATTTATCTCTCTACATCATGTCATCTTGCTTAAGGCGTTACTCTGTTTTTAACTTAATACTCTAGATGCATGTTGGATAGCGGTCGATGAGTGGAGTAATAGTAGTAGATGCATAATCATTTCGGTCTACTTGTCACGGACGTGATGCCTATATACATGATCATGCCTAGATATTCTCATAACTATGCTCAATTCTGTCAATTGCTCAACAGTAATTTGTTCACCCACCGTAGAATACTTATGCTCTTGAGAGAAGCCACTAGTGAAACCTATGGCCCCCGGGTCTATTCTCATCATATCAATCTCCATCACTTTAATCTTGCTTTGCTTTTTTACTTTGCCTTTACTTTTTACTTTGCATCTTTATACAAAAATACCAAAAATATTATATCTATCAGATCTCACTCTCGTAAGTGACCATGAAGGGATTGACAACCCCTAATCGCGTTGGTTGCGAGTAGCTATCGTTTTGTGCAGGTACGAGGGACTTGAGCGTGGCCTCCTACTGGATTGATACCTTGGTTCTCAAAAACTGAGGGAAATACTTACGCTACTCTGCTGCATCATCCCTTCCTCTTCGAGGAAAACCAACGCAAGCTCAAGAGGTAGCATCAACCAATGGCGAGCTTGATCTTATCGTTCAGTGAGACTGACCGGTGATGCTGCTCAGCTGAGAGCTGCAACTCTGTGCGCTGAGATGCAACGGCGCCAACGACATGATCCAATCAACCACTACGATCGTCGCAACCACGGTTGGTGGAGTTGCAACCATCTATGGGTCAAACTGCATCCAACGACGTCCACCCGACGGCGAGCTACAACCAACGACTATTGCAACCGCCGGTTGGCAGAGCTGTAACCATGTAGTACAAAGTTGAATCCAACAACGAAGCTGTAACTGGGGCAAGATGCAGGCCCGTGGTGCTGGAACCAGCATGGAATCGGCCAACCAATTTGCTACGACGTCTGAAGACTGCCGGACCAGCATGTCAACTAGCTACAATCGTCGCCCCGTTTTGCTGGAACCAGCGAGCAAATTTGTTGCAACCGATCAACGTCGGAGATGGAACCAGCAACTTGGTTTACTACAACCGGCGAAGCCCGAGCTGGAACCAACATTTGGTTTTGATACATCGACTGGAGATGTTTCCTGGTGACGGCAATGGAGAGTCCTGATTTGTTGCAACTGGCAATCGAAAAAACTTCTACCGGCAAGGCTTTTTGGTACAATGGAAGCTGCATCCAGGAAAGGAGAGGCTGCAACGGGTGCATGACTGTGTCGTTGCAGTGCACGACGATGTTATGATGGCAAGTGGTGCCGGTGAGGCTGCAAGCGGTGATCCGAGGGGGTGGGGAGTGTCTGCGGCTAACTGTAGTCATGGCACTGGGCGTTAGCACAGGGAAGAAGGAAGCGGGTGGAGAAAGCAGGGAAATGACAATGATTTTTTTAGCTGCAGGACCAGATCCAGCGGATAAAAATGGCTGAATCTGACTGTTGCGCGGCGCCCAACCAAAATTTGGGCTAGTTGGCTGTAGGGCTGCAAGAAAAGCTTGAGGCTCGCGAGCCATTCGAGATCGATTTGTTTCTTTGGCTTGACTCAAGACCGAATCAAAAAGAAACAAGCTGAGTTTGAACATTTTATGTAGATTGACCGAGAAACGAGCCGATCTTGAGCTAATATTGGCTCGCTTGATTTTAGCTCGATATCTCAACAAAATATCATTATGTTAAATAATCATGCCATCCATTAAATGTAAATAAGATAAATTGTTACCATATATGCTATCCATGATTTTCTTCCATTTTATTTACGAGCAAAATGGAAGCTTAGTTAAGTGCAGAGAAGATTTAGGCTTAATTATGGTACGTGGTCGATTACGTGTTAAATATGCTTTTGTTTTTGGCGAAAATTTCCAGGATATGCACGTTCATTTTTTTGTTTTTGGTCCATGATGAAGACCACCATCTATTTCTAGTTTGCCCAAGAGATCAAGATGAGCTCTCCCGAGCACTACTCGATGATGTGGCCATATAAAGTTGTGTCGTGTTGTGTCTTTATTTAGTTGGAATAATCATCATAGAGTTATAATTTTTACCATCTCATTTAGCTCGGAACTAACTCGAGGTCGACTAAAGATCATTACAAGTTGATCACAAGTCATTTTCTAGAGCTCAATCTTGAGCTTCACTCAGTTTAAGCTCGCTCAAATTTTAAGCGAACTCCAACTCGACTCGTTTGCAGCCGTAATCAGCCGCCTAGCGTCGCCCTTGCTTTAATTCTCACGGCAATTTCTCCCCCTAATTTTGCGCTATCGGTTCTGTTTCACCACCCCTCTCCCCCGATAAACCTGCCGTGCTTTCCATGAGTTACAACCCACTCCCTGGATAAAATCAGTGCTTCCATACAGTCTCGTGCTTTCCATGAGTTACAACCCACTCCCTGGGTAAAATCAGTGCTTCCATATGTCAGCGCCCCAACTATACAGGAGCAGGACACCGTGGCAGCGCTAGGTCAGCAGCCTGCCATGGCGATCAACCCAGGAGGAACGCAGGGCTACACCCCATGGCGCATCGCAAGCAGGCCAGCCCGCATCATGCAGCCCAACAGGAGGTTCGTTGGGCCAGACTGGACTCGCTAGGGTTGGCCTGGTGTCGCCACCTACTTACACCCACTAGCGAGTCGAGGAAGGCATCCAATAGGATCAGAAAGGTGGCGGCTCTCTCTTCCTCATCCCCCTTCTCCTCACAAGAACAACTTGGCTGATTGTATCTGGATTCGAGCTTGTATCTGTAATTGAGAGATAGATCGACCGATACCCTAACATCCTGGTATCAGAGACCACTCCACCACCCCTCTCCGTCACGCCAACCCTGGAGACTCGCCACCGTGTTCAAGCGCGGCAAGTTCTTCTCGCCACCATGGATCCAGTCCTCAAGGAGTACCTGGACAAGCTACACCAAGACGCCAAGGCCGACTCCGCCCACGTCCTCAAGCAACTGTAGACCCAGTCGTCACAGATCGAGGATCTCCTCCGCTGGAAGCCTGATCTGGAGGCGAGGTTCGCGAAGCTGGAGACCACCGTGGCGACCCTGCAAGCTGCGGCGCCATCTGCAATCAATGGGACGGCGCACACCAGCGCCCTCCCACCGCTACTCCAAACGCGCGGACCACCTCTCAGGCCCGATGGCCGCGGCGTCGCTGATCTCACTAGGGGGGCCCCGTCGGCGACCTCCGTGTCGCCGGTGGCACTCCCGGTTACAGGTACGATCCCGCTTTCGATTGTTCCTGCCGCTCCAGTCCCGTTTTCCTCGGCAGTTCTCACCACATTGGGCCAGCCACCTTCATCCATGAGTTTCCCTGTTTTCTCCGGCGACAACCCACAACTCTGGAAAACGCTGTGCGAGCAGTACTTCCAGATGTTCCCCGTCCACGATTCTTACCGTGTTCCTATGGCCATCCTACATTTCTCTGGTCCAGCGAGCATCTGGCTCCAATCAGTCCAGAAGAAACTTATCGGGTTGGACTGGGATTCTTTCACATCACTGCTCTGTACACGTTTCGGCCGAGACAAACACCAAATGCTCATCCGCCAATTCTATGCCATCAAATAGACCACATCTGTTGCTGATTTCATCGAGCACTTCGAGTCCCTAATGAATCACCTGATATCATATCCAGAGTTAACTCACCCATATTTCTTTTTGACTCGTTTTGTCGAGGGCCTGTGACCGGACATTCGAGCGGTGGTACTCGTGCAACGCCCACCGAACCTGGATACGGCTTGTTCGCTGGCCCTACTTCAGGAGGAAGTGGCCGACGGTGAACTCTCGATCGGTCGCACCATCACCAACTGCGGCCAGGGGAGCCATCAACGCACGACGACGCCCTCGTTCTTCGGTCGACCTGCTACACCAACTGTGGTCTCCGAGGATCGACGCGGCACCGATGCCGCACGCGCCAACTCCGAGAGCAGCAAGGTCGCGTCACTCCGGCAGTTTCTCCGCGCGAAGGGCCTCTGCTTCAAGTGCGGGGAACGGTGGGGCAAGGATCATGTGTGCCCACCTACCGTACAAATGCACGTCGTCGACGAACTCCTCGCCATGTTCGCCCAAGACGACCTCGCCATCGAGTCGCCCCCTCCATCGCCAACTTCTGAAGAAGAGAACCTGTGCACACTCTCTCGCCAGGCAGAGGATGGTTCGTCAGACCCGGGGGTTCTTCAGCTACATGCATGGCTCCAAGGGCACGAGATCCTGCTGCTTGTTGACTTAGGCAGCTCTACATCTTTTGTCGACACTACTCTGGCCACCAAGCTTGAAGGAGTAATGCCGTTACCGCGACCATGCAAGGTGCGTGTCGCCGATGGCAACACCATACCCTGCAACCGTTTCATCCTAGCTTGTTCGTGGATCACGCAAGGGCACGAGTACACAACGGATTTCAAAATCCTGAAGCTGGGCTCCTACGATGCCATCCTCGGGATGGATTGGCTGCGCCAACATAGTCCCATGAGCATCGACTGGGTTGCGCAACAGTTGAATGTGACCACCCCCGCTGGCCGCCTCCACCTATCTGCAATCTCTTCAGATCAAACTCAGTGTTCTGTTATCTCTGCCCCAGAGTTGCTCAAGGCCTGTAAGCAGGGATCAGTTGCTCACATTATCCACCTCAACTCCCTTGATGGCAGCAGCGAGCGCGATGCACAGATGTCGGTCGAGGTCCTGCGGCTACTTGAGCAGTTCACTGACATGTTCGAAGACCCGCGTGGCCTCCCGCCGCGGCGTGAATGCGACCATCGCATACCTCTGATGGCAGGCGCGCAACCTGTCACATCCAGGCCCTACCGGTACAAGCCAGAACTAAAAACAGAGATAGAGCGGCAAGTTCAGGAACTGCTTGATGCCGGGATAATTCAAAAAAGCTCCAGCCCCTTTTCATCCCCAGCTCTGTTGGTCAAGAAGAAGGACGGGACTTGGCATCTGTGTGTCGACTACCATCGCCTCAACTCCATGACCGTAGTGGGCAAGTTTCCTATACCGATTATTGATGAACTACTCGATGAACTTGCCAGTGCCAAATGGTTTTCGAAGCTCGATCTTCGCACTGGATTTCACCAGATCAGGATGGCCGGGGGAGAAGAATACAAGAAGGCATTTCAGACTCATTCAGGCCACTGGGAATTCCGTGTCATGCCCTTTGGAGTTGCTGGTGGCCCTTCAACCTTCAACGGTGCCCTTACCACAACTCTCAAGCTGCCAAACCGTGTCTGCGTCATCTCATTCTTCGATGACATCCTTGTCTTCAGCAAGACCTTCTATGACCATCTCCAGCACCTCACCCTCGTGCTGCAACTGCTACACAAAGATCACTGGCAAGTGAAGCAATCAAAGTTTTCTTTTGCCCTGCGCCAGATATCCTACCTCGGGCATGTCATTAACGAGAAAGGTGTCTCTACGGACCCAACCAAGATCCAGACAATTCGGAACTGTCCTGTTCCTGAGTACGCAAAGGACGTGCGCGGCTTCCTCGGACTGGCGGGGTACTACCGCAAGTTCATCAAGCACTTCGGGATCATTGCCCGCCCTCTTTTCACGTTATTGAAGAAGAACCAACTATTCATTTGGACGAGTGACACACAACAAGCATTTGACACACTCAAGGAGAAACTGATCTCTGCGCCAGTTCTGCAGCTGCCAGACTTCAGCAAGAAATTCGTGATCGACACCGATGCCTGTGCCTATGGGGTAGGAGCTGTACTACAACAGGAAGGGCACCCAATCGCATACTTAAGCAAAGCTCTCGGTCCCAAGAATAGAGGGTTGTCCACATACGAGAAGGAGTGCATGGCGATCCTCATGGTTGTCGATCAGTGGCGTCCCTACTTGCACACGGACAAGTTCATCATCCACACCGATCAACGCAGCCTGACCCACCTCGACGACCAGCACCTGTCAACACCCTGGCAACAAAAAGCCTTCACCAAATTGCTGGGCATGAGATACAAGATCTGTTACCGAATCGGTGCTTCTAACACCGCGGCAGACGCGTCCTCTCGACGTGCCCCTGATGCATGACTAGCAGCTATTTCAGTCTGTACCCCCACTTGGTTGGCTGACATTCAAGCCAGTTATGCATCAAATCCTCAAGCTCAGAAGATCATCACAGACCTCGAGCGTCGACCAGACCCCAAGCAACGCTTCACCTTGCGAGATGGGCTACTCTATTTCCACAACAGGCTCTGGCTGGGAGGGTCCCCATCCATGCAGCAGCATGTGCTTCGCGCCTTCCATGACAGTACAGTCGGTAGTCACTCGGGTGCACCAGCAACTTATCGGCGTCTGCGTCGCCTGTTCGCCTGGCCTAAAATGAAGGAGCAGACACGCCAGTACGTGCAGTCATGCACTGTGTGACAGCAGGCGAAGCTGGAGCATGTGCATTACCCCGGACTCCTCGAGCCCCTGCCTATCCCAGACCGCGCCTGGAAGGTGATCACCATGGACTTCATCGACAGGCTTCCCACTTCTGGCAAGTTCAACTGCATCCTCGTGGTGGTCGACAAGTTCACGCGCTACGCTCACGTTCTACCTCTGAGTCACCCCTTTACTGCCGCCAAGGTGGCTCACTCATACTTGGAGAATGTCTACAAGCTCCACGGGCTGCCCGCTGCTATCGTCTCCGACAGGGATCCAGTCTTCACAAGCACCTTTTGGCGCGAGCTGTTCAAGACCATTGGGACTGAACTGAACATGAGCACGCCATACCATCCCCAAACAGACGGACAGACCGAGCGCGTCAACCAGTGTTTGGAGATCTATCTGCGCTGCTTCATCCACGCCTGCCCACACAAATGGCACCAATACTTGGCCCTCGCAGAATTCTGGTACAACTCTAGCTATCACTCTGCCCTCGACACACCTCCTTTTGCAGCACTCTACGGCCATGAGCCGCGGCACTGGGGTATCGAGGCCGTGTCCACTTGCAAGCTTTCCCCGCTCAAGGAATGGCTCGAGGAGCGCAAGCACATGACAAGTCCTCGCCGAGCATCTTCGTTGAGCCTGCGACATCATGAAGAAGCAAGCCGACAAGAAGTGCTCCGAGCGCACGTTCGTTGTCGGCGACGCGGTCTTCGTCAAGCTCCAACCCTACGTCCAGACAACAGTGGCTCGCCACACCAACCACAAGCTCGCCTTCCGCTACTTCGGACCTTTCAAGATCATCCGCGCTGTCAATCCTGTGGCGTATGAACTGCAGCTTCCAGAAGGCGCCAAGGTGCATCCGGTCTTCCACGTTTCTCAACTGCGCCGAGCCATCCCCGCTGCCACATTGGTCGAGCCAGAGCTGCCAGCGTTCACAGATGAGCCTCTCCAACCCGTCAAGATCATGGACACGCGCTGGCGGCAGACACCACAAGGCCGACGTGAACAGATGCTGGTGCGCTGGTCCGATCCTTCGGTCCTCGACGCCACCTGGGAAGACGCCAAGTACCTCTTCGACCGCTTCCCCACACTGGCTCGAGGGCGAGTCAGTACTCAAGGAGGGGGGATGTTAGCGCCCCAACTATACAGGAGCAGGACATCATGGCAGCGCTAGGTCAGCAGCCTGCCATGGCGATCAACCCAGACGGAACGCAGGGCTACACCCCACGGTGCATCGCAAGTAGGCCGGCCTGCATCGTGCAGCCCAACAGGAGGTTCGTTGGGCCAGACTGGACTCGCTAGGGTTGGCCCGGTGTCGCCACCTACTTACACCCACCAGCGAGTCGAGGAAGGCATCCAGTAGGATCAGAACGGCGGTGGCTCTCTCTTCCTCACCCCCCTTCTCCTCACAAGAACAGCTTGGCTAATTGTATCCGAATTCGAGCTTGTATCTGTAATTGAGAGATAGATCGCCCGATACCCTAACACCATATAGCCCCTCAGCGTTAAGAAATTGGTTAATTGATAAAGATACATGAATTTGGTGCCCCGCCCAAGAAAGAAGCCCCGGCACCAAACCTTTTTCTTTAAAGCCCCTGAAACAAGTCGACTTCCACGGCCACGCGCCTGCTCTGGCGCCTCCACCTTCCCAGACCGGAGAGTTCAACCCTAATGCCGCTGCCGCCGCAGGTCTGAGGTCAGCGAATATGGGTGGTGTGACGTCCTCGGTGGCCGCTAAGTTCGCCTTCTTCCCGCCCGACCCACCGTCTTACGGCGTGGTGGACGAGGAGCCGCCTCCGCCGGGCGTGGCCCCGGCGGGGAGTGACGCTGCAGCACTTTCTAGGAGGGTGTTGATGATGGGGGTTCTGTGGAGGGAGGGGGTGGAGGCACGTCGCCTCCGGACGCGGCGGGGCACGGAGATCATTGCCATGTATGTAGGGTGTCCCAAGGCGAGTCTCACCGTGCTGTACTCGCACGGCAATGCCGCTGACCTCGGCAAGATGTATGAGCTCTTCATAGAGTTCAGCGCTCGCCTCCACGTCAACATCATGGGGTAAGTGTTCGTGTCTTCACTTGGCCCATTTATCTCATCTTGATTTGCATTAGTTGAGGGAGCAAGAATCTTCAGTGATTGGGTCATCTTAGGAGCAAATGGTTAGATTCTGACTTGATGCATGAGTGGTCGTGCACGCTAAAAGTAGTGCCTTGGGAATTTATCAGAAAAAAAACTACTCCCTCCGTCCACAATAAAAGATGTCTCCCTATTTTAGCTTGAAAAACGATCTTATATTGTGAGACGGAGGGAGTAGTTTGTTGTTTCTGATTTTTTTTCGTTTATAGAAAGTACTTGGTGCTTCCTCTGTCCGAAAATACTTGTCATCAAAATGAATAAAATGGGATGTATCTAGACGTATTTTAGTTCTAGATACATCCCTTTTTATCCATTTTGATGACAAGTATTTTCGGACGGAGGGAATATTATATTTGGTTGTGGCCGGTGGCTATAATGGCCATGACCTATATATATTAAATTACATTTCTATCGCAGAATTCATTTTATTTACAGAAACATAGGTACTTGTCCGTGAGTTGCAACGGGGCTATAAGGACCGTGATCAATAAGGCTCGACAAGAACATCAAGACCCTTTGTCACGACCAGACGAGTGGATCTGGGGAATTTTGGGGATGAACAGACGCTAGGGTTTCGATCTGGAAGTGAGGATATAGAATATGCTATAGAATATACCTCTCAGAGGAATGTTTAGGTATACATTGTTTAGAGATAAGTCTCAGAATGATTCCATGCTTACACGCGCTCTACGCAGGCTCTTATATAGCCATGGCACTAGCTAAACGGGAAACAGTAACAAGCAACTAGGTGAAACGGTACAGTGACAGGTGAGCGATGCGAGCCGTCCGATCTTCCTAACTCTGAAGCATCCCAGCCGCATGATAACTGAATCTTCAGAATAGATAACTGAACTGCACTCTGCACCTGACAATGCCCCTCCGAAGAAACAAACTTGTCCTCAAGGAGTACTAAACAGCCATGACGCCAGCCTTCGACTGTTTGTTTGAAAAATGCAGGGAATGTGTGCTTAATAAAATCCGCATCTTCCCAAGTGGAGTCGCCCGGAGGAAGGTTTTCCCATTGTACCAGCCATTGAACCACAGGTAGGTTGTTTCTTGGAATCTGGCGTGTCTGTAACTCCAGCACCGGTTCTTGTTTGATGCTACCCTTATCGGTCACCAACCGTAAATCTGCACAAGGAACTACATTGGGACAAATATGACCCTTGAGCTGTCTGACATGAAAAACTGGATGGATCTTGGTCCCAGCTGGAAGCAGAAGGTGATAAGCAACATTTCCCACTTTGTGGAGCACTCGAAAAGGGCCATAGAACTTGCTTTGGAGTTTAATGTGAGATTTAACTCCAAAGGCATTTAAACGATATGGTTGCATCTTTAGATAGACCATGTCACCCTCCTGAAAAACTTGTTCAGTATGTTTTCTGTCAGCAAACTTGTTCATCCGCTCTTGTGCTTTCTGCAAGTTGCTTCTCAGATTAGACAACAGCTGTTGTCTGTCAGTTAACAATTCCTTGGCCTCATTATCATGTATGACATATTCACTGATTTGTGGAGGTGGATAACCATAAAGAGCTTCAAATGGTGTCTTTTGCCGAGAAGAATGAAAGCAACTGTTGTACCAGTATTCTGCCATTGGTAGGTGTTTCACCCACTGAGTTGGATGAGATGATGTTAAACATCTTAAGTAGTTTTCAAAGCATTGGTTGACCCTCTCGGTCTGCCATCTGATTGAGGGTGATAAGTAGAACTATATCTGAGTTCAATTTTCAGTGCAGAGAAAATGTCTTTCCAGAGCTGACTAGCAAAGATTCTGTCCCTATCAGATACTATGTCAATAGGAGGACCATGCAGTTTAATGATGTTATCAATGAATACCCGAGCCACTGTCTTGACAGTGAAAGGGTGTGATAGAGAAAGGAAATGTGCAAACTTTGTTAATCTGTCCACAACAACAAAGATTACTTCCTTCCCTTGTGACTTTGGCAATCCTTCAATAAAGTCCATGCTCAAGTGTGTTGGTCAGGCCCGTACATGCACATGTGCAAGCGGAGCCGCTGCACAAGGCCCCCAATTTTGTATAAGTACTGCATATATCATTACTCATCAGGCGATTATAGCCTAAGGAAATCAGGGGATTAAAGACTGAAACATTAAACTGCAAAGAGGGAAAAAAAGGCTGCCAACATCTCATATAGTAGATGCTAATGTTGATGGTAATGTTGACAACATTTATGTTGAGAATAAATGCGATAGACTTGTAGCTCAAAGTTCTGAGAATTTTCTTTTGGTATGATTAAGTTCTTTGAGAAATTTGTACTATTAATAAAAAATATTTTTAATGGCCTAATTGATATTCTTATACATGGGTCCTAAATTGTGACTTCGCTTCGGGCCCCGAATTGCTGGGGTACGGCCTCTGATTATTGTAGGTGCAGTCTTCTGTAGGTTCAGCAATAGCAATATCTGTATTTTTCTTAGGCTTGTCCCTTGTATTGTTTATCAGGTACAATGCAAAACCAGGTGCCCCCTTAAGAATGAGTTTGTTCATTTCCTTCTCATCCACTTCAATAGCATTGGCAAGAGTGTCACAGGCAGGAATAGTGACAGGTAGTTGTCTGTCCTTATAAACAGTGATTGATCTTTGTATGTGATCAAAAGATGTAGGGCTATGTTTAGCTAACCAATCACATCCCAAAACTACATCATGACCAGGAATTTCCCGGATTCTGAAAGTTTGAAGAAATTTCTGTTTTGCTGCAGTAAAATATGTGTTTGGGATGTAAGCTCCAGACCATAACTTGCCCCCACCAGCTACTGCTACTGATCTGCTTTTGTCCTTCAAAATGGTGCAAGAAGTTTTGGGAGCAAATTGGAGGTTCATGAAAGTAGAATTGCTTCCAGAATCCACAAGAGCAACAGCCTGTTTTCCTCCAACTTGAATCAGGATAGAAATAGTATTAACACTATCAGGGTGCTTGAGCAGATATTCTCATGCATTTGTCTTGTGCAGCAGGTGCATTCTCTTGTTCCTCTTCTGACCCAGAGTCCTGTTCTTCACCTTGATCTGTCGGTTCTTCCCCTGTTAACATGTTTATAACAGGGGCTTGTTTGCAGTTGTGCCCATGAAACCAGTTATCACCACATCTCCAACACTTTCGAGGCTCTCTTGCCTTCTGTGCTGTTGCAGGCAGTTTTTGTTCAGGCAACATTGTTTCAAACCCTGGAGTTTTGAAAGAGTTGTAGTTATTCTTCTGATAACTACTTTGGAAGTTTGATTTCTTTGGAGGAAGAGACTGCTCCATATCTACAGCTAGCCAATATGCTTCAGTTAATATGGGAGGTCTTAAAAGTCTGAGCTGAAATTTGATGTGAGATCTCATGCCATTGACATAGCATTTTATAAACCACTGTTCGGATAATGAAGGATTTTCTTCTTGCATTTCTCCCATCAAGGACTCAAACTGGTCTGTATATTCAGATATAGACATATTTCCTTGCTTGAAAGCATTAAATCTATCAGCTAGATCATAGGAGCTTGTAGGAGAGAACCTCTTGAGCACTTCATCACAGAATTGTGACCAAGTAGGGTGTTTCTTCAGTAGACCTGATCTCCTCAACCATACATCAGCTCTGTCAACGAAATAAAGTTGTGCAAGTGACACTTTATAATCACTAGGTGCACCAGACGTTTGAAAATACTTCTCACACTGTCTGATCCATCCACCAGGATTGTCCCCATCAAATCTAGGAAATTCCATTCTAGGGCCCTTGGTTTTGTTTTTGACAAATTGTGTTCTCATTTCCTTTTCATAATTCTTGTAGTACTCATCCCAAATCACATTTACTTCTGGTGAATTTGCCAGGGGAAAAGCTGTGGTTCAGGCAGTTTTCATTTGAGCAGTAGGACTTGCAGCTTCAGACTGATTCTCCTGAGGATTAGTCCTGTTAAAACCAGGAGGGCCTGATTTCTGTCCCACCTGAATAGGTGGCAGTCTTGCAGCATTGAAGAGAGTAAACTGTCTAGTTTTCTCTTGTTCCAACAAAAGACGCTTCCTCAATTCTTCAGTTAGTGGTCTTGTAGCTGGATCTGTTGCCTCCTTTAGTTGTTCTGACAATTGTTGGTTTGCAACAGGCTGTTCCACTCTGGTAACTGGTTGATCCGTGGGTCTTGGAATTTGCTGAGCTGAGCCTGAAACCCCTTGAGTGCCAAGTGTCTTGAGCACATCTGTAATGGTAGATAGTTGCTCACTGAGAGAAAAAACTGCTGTCTGCACTGTGGACAAGACTCTATTCATTTCCTCATGCTTGGAGTTTGAGATCTGAACTTCCTTCCTCAGCAAATCAACTTCATCACGCAAACCTGTGGTCTCCTCACGATTTGCCAGCACATCTTCTTTGAGATGAAGCAATTCAGCGAGCTCTGTGTCGTCGATACTCTGCTTCGATCGCCCCATGATCTAATTCAGTGGAGAGGAATTTTACTACCGCAACAAGGCAGCAACCAGAACCACTTACTAGATCCTGATGCCGCCACAGAAATCCGCCTCCAAATCAGCACCACCCAGGCATGTACCTGGAATTTCACCACCAGAACAGTGTGTTCTGGCAACCAGTACTGCCGTCCAAGCTGCCGACGAATTTGCTCCGCCGCCTGCGCCGCCTTCACCGCCGCCGAACGCCGCCAACGCCTCTGAATCAGGGTGGGAAAGGGAGGGAAAAAATTTCAGCACTGCGCCTTGCGATCGCGCCGCCGAGAGAACGTATGGCTCATGATGCCAATTGTCATGACCAGATGAGTGGATCAGGGGAATTTTGGGGATGAACACGCGCTAGGGTTTCGATCTGGAACTGAGGATATTGAATATGCTATAGAATATACCTCTCCGAGGAATGTTTAGGTTTACACTGTTTAGAGATAAGTCTCATAATGATTCCATGCTTACACACGCTCTGCGCAGGCTCTTATATAGCCATGACACGAGCTAAACGGGAAACAGTAACAAGCAACCGGGTGGAACGGTACAGTGACAGGCAAGCGATGCGAGCCGTCCGATCTTCCTAACTCTGAAGCGTCCCAGCCGCATGATAACTGAATCTTCAGAATAGATAACTGAACTACACTCTGCACCTGACACCCTTTGGCCTGAAGCTTCGTAATACTTCCTTTTTTAACTCATTCAGTTTATCTTTTCCGAAAGATACATGGTATAACTCTGTTCTTGTGTTTGATTATGACATGGCAAGAGTGTTGGCGGGTTCAACACACGTAACAAACTCAGTTTAAGGCTATTAGCCTTCACCATGAGCAGCCTGCACCTGATGACAAATGAAAACAACATGGGTCATCTAAAAAACCGTGGGCTAATACTATGGTGAGAACGTATTCAGTGCACCAGAGCTTCTGGTGCAACCATCTTTAGAACTTCAAAGAGCTCAACAAAAAAATAGAGTGCATAGACACAGTGACAACGTAACATTCTACTAAATCCAAATTTGAAACATAACTTGTGAAACAAAGATCATCCAAAAAGAAAAAAACAAAGATGACAAATACACTATCAATTGAGATAATGGGCCAATTCACACCCCAATTTAGAGTAGCAACTATTCACTAAGAGATTCGTCTTTTTAGAGTTCTTGAGTTGTGTTTTAAGTTTTGAATTGAAATTCTAGCATGGTTGGTGTATATTGTGCTCACACGCTATTTCTTTTTCCACAGAATGTTTTTCGACTTCTGGATGAGTGCACTGAGACTGGGTACACCTGGAGCACCACAGGCTCGGGTGCATTGGATACTCTCATAATACAGGGTATGAAGGCATGCATTACTAATCTACAAGTTAATAATCACACAAATTGATGGAACTATAATATTTTGGGTTCGTATTACTAGATCAAGCTAAGTCAAAATATTTACCGAAAAAGGCTTCTGGCCCGCTTTATATATAAAGCAATGATCACCAACATCCCGATACAAACGCATGCCATCACAACAAACGCACACACCCAAGGCATGATACACAGGCGCTGAGCGCAACAACACCATCCCTATCTACGAAGAGATGAAGCCGCATACGATGATCCGTGGGCTCCAAGGCGGCACCTTCAGGAAGGATACGGCACTGGAGTGCCGCCACTGCTCGATCCGAGGATCAGAGTTTCCCCTGGAGCAACACGATGGGCGATGAGAGCCACGACGACGCCTTCAAGAAGGGAATGAGTTTCGCCGCCGCCGGTCTGTCCGAAGAAAGAACAGGTTTTCACCCTGGCCAACACTCACCGCCACCGAACGCCACACCCCGGCTGCCACGCCGCCTGCATGGCCATGGCCACCGGGCAGCACCAAGTCGCAGGCTCTGCCCAGAAGCACCGCGCTACCACCACCAGGGCCGCCGCTCCGGCATCCAAGACCTAGGCACCACCTGACCCGAGACCTGTCGCTACCCCAACCGAAGAGACGAGCGGAAAGGCCCCGCCTTTTGCACCCCTGGACGGCCCCCAGCGCCGAGATCCAATAGGCCAGCCAAAGCTAGCGTCCATTGTCCCGTCCTGCAGCCCCGAGCGCGAGACGAGCGATGGACCGCAGCTGGGAGAGGGCCAGCCCTTGGATTGAAGTATTGCCCGGACGACGAGGAGATGGAGCGAAGGTCGAAGCGGTTTGACCGCAAACGAGCTGGTGCCGGAGAAAAGCCGGCCGTCGCCGCAGGCAGATCCGCCAAGCCACCGTGTAGCCGCCGTGCCCCTGGGAGGCCACTACCATGTGCCGGACCTCCGCGCGCCGCCGCCCCACCCACGCCACCCACCCGGATCCCAGCGCCAGATCCAAGACGGACGCGCTGCCACCCGCCTCGCAGCCGCGCAATCCTTAGACATTAGAAACTCGAGATGGGCTTTGATTATACACAAAATCGATGGAGTTATAATATTGGGTTTATGTTTTATCATGATGAAAGGATCGATATGGTTGACTAGAGGGGGGTGAATAGGCAACTAACAATTTTTAGCTTTTCTTTAACAATTTAAACTTTGCATCAAAGTAGGTTGTCTAGATATGCAACTAGGTGAGCAACCTATATGATGCAACGAGGATAGGTACACAAGCAAGCAAGAGATATGAAACAAGTAAGCTTGCTCAAATAAAGGCACGAGATAACCAAGAGTGGAGACGGTGGAGACGAGGATGTGTTGCCGAAGTTCCTTCCCTTTGAGAGGAAGTACGTCTTCGTTGGAGCGGTGTGGAGGCACAATGCTCCCCAAGAAGCCACTAGGGCCACCGTATTCTCCTCACGCCCTCACACAATCCGAGATGCCGTGATTCCACTATTGGTGCCCTTGAAGGCGGCGACCGAATCTTTACAAACAAGGTTGGGGCTCTCTCCACAACTTAATTGGAGGCTCCCAACAAAAACCACGAAGCTTCACCACAATGGAATATGGCTCCAAGGTGACCTCAACCGTCTAGGGTGCTCAAACACCCAAGAGTAACAAAATCCACACAGGAAAGTATGAGGGAAGCAAATATCCTTTGGTGGAAGTGTAGATCTAGGTCTCCTCCTTCAATCCCTAGCAAATCAACAAGTTTGAGTGGCTAGAGAGAGAGATCGGGCAAGAGAGCTTGAAGGGCATTAATGATGGAGTGAGAGAGGTCAAAGGTGGGAGTGGTAGGTGGGAGAAGCCCCCTTAAATAGTCACCCCACATTTCCAACTGTTACTGCGTTTTTTGCACTGCAGCGGTACAACCGGTCCTCGTCCCGGTACAACCGGGACTCACGGTGTAACTGCAGAACCCTACCAAGCGGTACAACCGGACAGGCGGGCGGTAGTACCGGCTAAGAAAAATAACTGGACTAACCGCCTGGCTACCGCACAACCACCGTATCAAAACAGGAGCTTGACCGGTACTTGGGCGGTGCCTGGCCGGAACAACCGCATGGCCTTGAGCTCTTGGGCGGCTAAGTACTGAGCGGAAGAACCGCTCGGACCACCGGTGGTACCGATCATCGTGGAACGACCGGACCAACCGGGCCACTACCGCCCAAGAACCGCATCAAACCAGAAGCGAGAGCGGTACTTGACTGGTGCATGGACGGAACCATCGCCCCAGCTGTTGCAGAGCATGGTGGCGGTACCACCGCCCGGAGGCAGCGGTACAACCGCTCGAGCAAAGCTGGTGAGCGACAAGACCTAGCGGTACAACCGCTCCAGAGAGCGGTACAACCGCTGGGCAGACACAGTGAGCAGAAAAGAGGGGAAGAGGCAAGGAAAACTCTCTCTCCCACACACACCTGAGGAAGGCAAAGAGAGGGTGAGAAAAGTGTACGTGAACTGATTCTCCCAGAGCTTCCTAATGAGGATTCCCTCTTGATAGTACGGGTACTCTATGACCAAAGAAAATAAAAGCGTAGAGGACACGTCTTCGATCTTTTCCTTCGAGAGGCAATAGCAATCCGATGTAAGCCTAAGCATCGAGAACCTGAAACATATAGCACACGATTAGACCACAAAGGGTTGTCATCATCATCCAAAACATAAAGAAGGGAAATGCCCTTTCAATCTCTCCCTTTTTGGTGGATGATGACAACAACACGATTTGTAAGAGATAAGTCAATGAAATCTAGACGGAACTCCCCCTGAATGTGTACCCCAACAAGTACTAGCTGATAGAAAGCATGGGCACACTTTCAGGACTAGACTCCCCCTAGATTTTATAGACTCATCACTCTGAGCTCAAAAGGATAGACAATATAATACTTAGAGGCAATAATAACGATAATGACCTACGAACGGAAAGGTAAACGGAGTAACAAGTCTCACACACAGCACGGAACGAAACAGGTCCACAACCAAACACAAAACACGAGAACAAGAGAAAAACCCAAGCAAATCCCCGAGACCTATAGACCCTCTCCCCCTTTGGCATCAAGACACCAAAAAGGAAAAGAGCGAAGCTAGCAACCCAAAGCTCAGCGTCCTCCTCTGACTCCTCGGTTGCATCTGGATCTTCATCATCAGAGTCGTCATCGTCGTCGTGATCAGATTCTTCCATGGCATTGTCAGCTGCTGCAAACGAGGATGATGGCTGGGGAGGGGCTTCATCATCAGTCCAGGTGCTATGGGTAGAGATCCAACGCTCCTTTGGGGTGATGCTCTTCTCAGAGCCACTCTGAACCTGCATGTTGAGGTGCTTCATCATTGCAATTTGGCGACGTCGTGCAAGCTTCTCATTGACATGTGCCTCATACATCTTCTGGATGTCAGCCTGGAGACAAAAGGTCTTCTTCACCTTGGCAG
Source organism: Triticum urartu (assembly GCF_056163025.1). Lineage (NCBI taxonomy): Eukaryota > Viridiplantae > Streptophyta > Magnoliopsida > Poales > Poaceae > Triticum > Triticum urartu. The sequence goes on along the minus strand of NC_141879.1, from coordinate 353,383,064 downwards.
TAAGTTTGGCCACCCACGAAGGCTGGGCCCCTGGCTCCAGCGGACTCGTCAGAAGTAGCATAGACATCCTCAGGAGCATGTTCAGGGAAGCGAGGCTCGGCATGCTTCTTCTTCTTAAGGAGCTTGACCTCATGAACCATGAGATTGTCTGGAGAAGTGAGGAGCTCTCCAGGACGACGAACAGCCCACACAGAGTTCAGAAAGCACATGACAAACGGAGCGTAGATTGGGACTTTATGGTAGATGACCATGTTGTACATCTCATGCCACAGCCAATTTGACACATGAAACGTTGCCCCTGTCCCCACCATGGTCTTCATAGCAACCATCAAATCAACCAGATAGCCAAGAATCTCGTCTTAATTGCCCACCTTGGGCAAGAGCACATTGCGGAATACTCGATGCATGATTTCATAGACCTTCTCCAAATCCTTGGATTCTCCAATAATCCCACGGCCCCGAATGTACAGAAGGGCAAGCTTCTCCTTAGGCATGGACTCAGAAAAATCATGAAGGTGAATGCCACCCCTTCCTTCCAGACCGGTATCCTCGTATCCAATAGCATTGCAGAAAGCCCTCCAGGGAACGTGAAACAATTCATCGCGACACATGAAGGTGAGAGTGCGCGCATCATCTTCCCCAAAATGAACCGTGACATAGAACTGATGGATAAGTTAAACATAAAAGTCACAATTGACTGACATGATCTTGACAAGATCAAACTCCTCGCAGAGAGATAGCGCCTCACCAAAATACTCCATGTTGTTTCTCCAATGATCAAAATCAATTGTCCACTGTTTGGCATATCTATTCTTATTGTGCTCAAAGAGTTCATGAACAATCCGCACTTGCATCTCATTCCGGAACTGAACAGTGGTCCAACGGGGAGCAATGGGAACCTCATACGGATTCTTTGAGCGGAAGGCTTCCCAATCCTTGGCTTTTCAACGATGTAACGGCATAACCACACGTTGCTTAGCAGCTGCAGACTTTTCACGGCGAGTGGGCTTGGTGGGAATCACAACTTCTTCTTCATCATCAGACACAACCGGGCGCAAGGTCCTTCGTGCCCTCTTCTTGGTCTTGCGAGGAGCAGAGCGAGAACTAGAGCCACCTGAACACACACACAAAAAGAACACACAAAAACCCAATAAGGATGAGAGGATTGCACCCACTAGCAGAAAAGGAACAAGTTGCAACAACAGAGAGATAGAACAGTGCTTAGTGGTTGATATACTCCGGTCGTACCGGATCTTCCGCCGGTCGTACCGCTCCAGCGGTTGTATCGCCCGTAGGGGCGGTAGTACCGCTCCAGCGGTTGCACCGCCCGTAGGGGCGGTAGAACCGCTGACAGTGGCACTACCAGGAAAGATAGATCTAACCCAGGCATACGAATCACACAAGTAATATTCCGAATTCTAAGTGCTGCAAACAAGACAGGAGGCTAACAAAGAACTCTTCTAAGCCATAGATCGAACACTAAACGCGGAAAGATAAGTAAAGCCCTAGACAAGGAAGAACCCTAAAAAAAGTCTAGAGGCAAAGAACACGAGGCATTACCACCATCCATGGGAAGAGATCGGGAGGCCTCCACGGAGAGAATTCACGGAGAGCCAAGGATCCGAAGCGCGAGACGCACTCCGGGGCAGGGGCAGAGATGGCCGGCGGCTAGGGCAAAAAGAAGAGGAACGAGGATGAAGAGAAAAAGACAACCCTTCAGCCCCGTCGAGTATATATAGGCCCGTACACACGCCCCGGTAGAACCGCTTAGGGGAGCGGTTGTACCGCTCGTCTGGTACAGACCGGTGGATGGAGACGGTACTTCCGGTGCCTGGGAGGCAGCGGTAGTACCGCACGGCATCAACCGGTAGTACCGGACGTGGGTTACCATGGGTTTGTGCGGTGGAACCGCCCAAGCACCGAACGGAGACCCTTGGGACGGCACAACCCGGTACCAGCGGTAGAACCGCTCGTGGTACCGGTTGTACCGCCCGACCACCTAAGCCCAAGCCAAGATCAAATGGGTGCAATCTGAAGGGAGGAAGAAGGGGCACAAAACAGGAGAGAAACAACACCCTAGGAGAACCTAACACAAAGAGCAAAGAAAAAAAGAGAGAAAACAATACGAGAACAACAAGGCTAACTCCATCCTCCCGAAGAGAGGACAGTGGCCGAGGCCACATATGTTTGAGTCAATTGGTATGGCACCGCGAAGAATTATCCTTGGGTCCATGACCAAAGCTCGTCTTTGAAGCACAAGTACCATCAAATATGGCTAATGTGAAAGACACAATCAATTTATGCATAATGGGGGGAGGGAGAGTTCATTGAGAGAACAACACTCCCCCTATGTCCATGCCTACACCTAAACTAGACAACAAATTGAGCGTGGTAGGGTGTGCAAGGGTTCAAGACACATTGCTCGAATCAATGATATTTAGCTCATGCCTTAACTCGCGAAATCTTACTTCATCCAAGGGCTTCGTGAAAATATCTGCAAGGTTGTCATGAGTGTTGACATAGTTGAGCTCAATCTCTCCTCGTCTAATGTGATCCCGGATGAAGTGATACCGGATCTCAATATGCTTCGTCTTGAAATGTTGCACCGGATTGAGAGAGATCTTGATGGCACTTTCATTGTCACACCAAAGAGGCACTTTGTCACAAGTGACACCGTAATCCTTTAAAGTTTGCCTCATCCATAGGAGTTGAGCACAACAACTACCGGCGGCAACATACTCCGCCTCAGTGGACGAGAGAGACACACAACTTTGCTTTTTGGAAGACCAACTTACCAAAGAGCAACCAAGGAATTGGCACCCTCCGGAAGTGGACTTCCTATCCACTTTGTCTCCCGCCCAATCGGAATCCGAGTACCCTACAAGCTTGAAGTTTGATCCTCTAGGGTACCATAGGCCAAAGTTTGGGGTATGAGCCAAATATCGAAAGATTCGTTTGACCGCCACATAGTGACTTTCCTTAGGTGCGGCTTGAAACCGTGCACAAATTCCCACACTCAACATGATGTCCGGTCTAGATGCACAAAGGTAAAGCAAGGATCCAATCATGGAACGATATACCTTTTGATCCACCACTTTACCATTGGGATCTAAGTCAAGTTGGCACTTGGTGGGCATTGGAGTGGAAGCCGGCTTGACGTCACTTAGCTTGAATCTCTTGAGCATGTCTTGAGTGTATTTGGATTGATTGATGAAGGTTCCTTCTCTTCTTTGCTTCACTTTGAACCCTAGAAAGAACTTCAACTCTCTCATGGAGGACATCTCGAACTTTGAGGTCATGAGAGCGGCAAATTCCTCATTGAAAGCTTTGTTAGGAGAACCAAAGATAATATCATCAACATATAATTGGCACACAAACAACTCCCCTTTTACCTTCTTAGTAAAAAGAGTGGGGTCGATTAGCCCAACTTCAAAACCACGGTCTTGTAACAACTCGGTAAGGTGGTCATACCACGCACGTGGGGCTTGTTTAAGGTCATAGAGCGCCTTATCGAGTTGATACACATGATCGGAAAAGTAGGGATCCTCGAACCCGGGGGGTTGCTTGACATAAACCAATTCATTAATGGGACCATTAAGAAAAGCACCCTTCACATCCATTTGTTGTAACTTAAAATTATGATGAGAAGCATATGTAATCAACATGCGAATGGATTCAAGACGAGCAACGGGAGCAAAGGTTTCACCGTAGTCGATACCCTCGACTTGGGAGTAGCCTTGTGCTACCAAACGAGCCTTGTTGCGAATGATAATCCCATGGGCATCTTGCTTGTTCTTGAATATCCACTTGGTTCCAATGACATTGTGGTTCCCCGTTGGCCTTGGCACCAATCTCCACACTTTGTTGCGCTCGAAGTTGTTGAGTTCTTCGTGCATGGCATTGAGCCAATCCGGATCTTTTAGCGCCTCATAGACCTTGTGGGGTTCCACACAAGAGACAAACGCGTGATGCTCACCATAATTTGCTAATTGTCTACGAGTGCTTACCCCCTTTCTTAAGCTTCCAAGCACATTCGTCATGAGATGATCCTTGGTGGAGAGCTTGGATGCAATCTTGGCGGCACGACGCTCTAATTCCTCCTTGGTGGTGAGTTGAGGAGCGGTTACTTGATCATCTTGAGCGCCGTCATGAACTTGTTCTTGATCTTGAACTTGCTCGGGGGAGAGAACTTGACCTTGGGCATCACTTGATGTGTCAACACCGTCTTGAGTATGATCTTGCCCTTGGTCTTGTTCATGAGGTTGAGGTCCTTCACTTTGTTCTTCGGAAGCGTGTGGGCCTTGGGTTGGTGATGGCTCCACTTGAGTGGAGCATTGTCCTTCTCCTTCGGCCACAAGGGGTTCCTCAATGGGTAGGATAAAACCAACACCCATTCTTCTTATGGCTTGAGGAAGAATTTCATCACCTACATCACAAGTGCCACTTTGCTCCACTTGGGAGCCATTATTCTCATCAAACTCCACGTTACACGTCTCCTCAATAAGTCCCGTGGATTTATTAAGGACACGGTAAGCATGAGAGTTTGTAGCATAACCAACAAATATGCCCTCATGAGCTCTAGCCTCAAATTTAGACAACCGAACACCTTTCTTGAGAATGAAATACTTACACCCGAATACCCGGAAGTACTTGAGGTTGGGCTTGTTACCGGTGAGTATCTCATATGGAGTCTTGTTCAAGCCCTTGCGAAGGTAGAGCCGATTGGATGCATGACACGCGGTGTTGATGGCTTCGGCCCAAAAGTTGTACGGAGACTTGAACTCCGCCATCATGGTCCTTGCCGCATCCATCAACGTCCGGTTCTTCCTTTCCGCAACACCGTTTTGTTGAGGGGTGTATGGTGCGGAATATTGATGCTTGATTCCCTCATCACTAAGAAATTCATCCAAGGTGTAGTTTTTGAACTCGGTACCGTTGTCACTTCTTATTGTCAAGATCTTTGCATTGTGTTGACGTTGTGCTTCATTTGCAAAGTCAATGACGGTTTGTTGGGTCTCGCTCTTTCTCTTGAAGAAATACACCTACGTGTACCTTGAGTAGTCATCCACAATCACCAAGCAATACTTCCTACCTTCAAGACTATCGAAGGATGGAGGCCCAAAGAGATCCATGTGAAGGAGCTCCAAAGGCCTCTTTGAATAAATGATAGTCGTGGGAGGGTGAGCCTTCTCATGTAGCTTTCCTTCGATACAGGCACTGCAAGCACGATCTTTAGCAAAACTAACATTCGTTAGTCCATGGACATGGCCCCCCTTGAGGAGACTTTGCAAAGATCTCATATTGACATGGGCTAAACGGCGATGCCAAAGCCATTCCACATCAACTTTAGCCATTAGGCATGTCGCGGTCTTAGTGGGTCGCTCCGAAAAGTTAATCACATATAGACCGTTCTCGACATGCCCCACAAAGGCTACCTTAAGAGTCTTGCTCCACAAGAGGGCCACGGTATCGATATCAAAGAAAGTGGCAAAGCCCATGATTGCAAGTTGACGAACGGAAAGTAAATTGTATGCAAGGGACTCAACAAGCATGACCTTCTCGATCGTGAGATCATGAGAGATGACCACCTTGCCAAGTCCCAATACCTTAGAAGATGAGGCGTCACCCCACTCGACATTGGTGGGCATAGATGGAACCTTGTGCACGTCCACCACCAAGTCCTTGCTTCCGGTCATATGATTTGTAGCTCCGCTATCGAGAAACCATGATCCACCACCGGAAGCAAACACCTACAAGAGATCAATGCTTGGTTTTAGGTACCCATTTTTTAATGGGTCCTTTGATGTTAGTAACAAGGGTCTTAGGAACCCAAATAGACCATTCAATGTATTCATGAAGAGAACCAACAAATTTGGCATAAACATGCCCATCACTAGCACGGCATAACACATAAGAAGGATTAAAATCGCCGGCTTTGTTGGGAGGGGTGACATTGCCCTTCTTGACATTGTTCTTCTTCTTCTCCTCGGGGGCACTCTCTCCCTCCCTCACAAAGGTTTGCATGAGAGGAGGAGGTCGTTTGGTCTTGTCATTCTTCTTATTATTCTTGGAGTCGGGCACGTACCCAACCCCTTCCTTGGCCACAACTCCCTTTTAGTTGATCAAGAGATCGTTAAGGTTCTTCTTGCCTTGTATGCAAGTCGCAAGACCTCTCTCAAGTTGCTCCTTCAACTTAGCATTTTCCTCAACAAGATGTATATGCTCACAACACGGGTTAGTAGCATTTGCATTATCAATTAAAACCATATGAGGAAAAGTTGCTTTCTCCTTAGTTAGCTTCACTTGGAGTTGATCATGAGACTCCTTGAGACTAGCGTGAATACCCTTCAAGGCCTTGTGGGCCTTGTCAAGTATATCAAACTCCTCTTTGAGTCTAGCAAGATCAACCCCAAGTTTGGCCTTCTCGGAATTTAGCACACGAGAACCAATGAGGTCATGATCATAATCTTTCTTTAACTTAGCATGATCAACGTTGTGTGACTCCTCAAGAGCCAAACGAAGACCACGCTCTTCCTCAAGAGCATTGGAAAGATCCGAGATCTCATCGGCATAGTCACGACTATGCCCTTCCATCTTAGAGATGGTGTCCTCGTGAGCCTCGATCATGTCATTGGCTTCACCAAATTGTTCCAAGAGAGCAACAAAGTGCTTCTTGGATTTTCCCTTGAGTTTGCCCATAAAGGCCTCAAACTCGTTAGCCTCCACATTAGCTCCCTCAAGTTCATTAATGCAATCCGTCGGGGAAGGATAATTAATGATGGTAGTTTTGATGTTGGAGGTTACCTTGTTGGTGGCTTTAGCCGTGAGGCACTTGGCGGTGATGCTCTCGTTGGATGAGTCGAAGAGAGACACCCGTGACGTTGTTGCAATGGCAACGGAGGCCATGGCAACCGACTCATCATCTTTATCATCGTCATCATCCTCATTGTACTCTTCTTGCACAACCAAAGCCTTGTGAGGAGTCTTCTTGGAGAAGTTGTTCTTGTTGGGGAACGACTTGGCCTTGTCCTTTCGGATGAGCTTGCCACCATTGTCTTCCCTCTTCTCATACGGGCATTCCGCAACGAAATGACTCACGTTGCCGCAATTGTAGCAAGTCCTTACACGTTGCTTGCCCCTTGTATCACTTGAGTTGTTTTTGCTAAAGTTTGGCCTCGAGTTTTTCTTGCTCCAAAATTGCCTTGAAGCAAGTGGCATGTGTTCATGATATGCATACTTCGTATCTTCGGGGTTGCTCTCTTCTTCTTCCTCTTCTTCGTCTTCCACGATGAGCTTGGCCTTCAATGCAAGGTTAGGCTTCTTTGCCCGTTGAGAACGGAGCACCGCATTGTCGGCGGTCTTGTCCAAAATGTTCATGGCCACAAACTCATCCAACATTTTGCTTGAGGTCAAAGTGTGGAAGTCCGGTCTTTGACGAATGACGGAGGACATGGCCTTGTGATAGGGCATCAATGCCTTGAGGAATTTGCGCTTGATCCAATTGTCATCCGTGTCCTTGCTCCCATGATCTCGTAGTGAGACCGCGAGTTTGGTTACTCTCCGATAGAGCTCACGAGGTTCTTCATCTTCCTTCATTGCAAACTCATCGGCCTCATCTTGTACCACTTCATAGTTGGAGCGTTGAATGCTTGCGCTTCCCCGGTAGAGAGACACGACACAATGCCATGCATCTTTGGCCAAGGCGAAAGGACGAAGATGAGGTAGGTCTTCGGGTGGAATTGCATCTTGAATGATGAAGAGAGCATTCTCATTGAATTGATTGTCCGCGGCTTCTCGAGGAGTGAAGTTGCTTGGATCATGTGGATAGAAACCTTCTTCAATGATTCTCCAAAGGTTAGTGTTCACATGATTTAAATGACGTTTAAAGCGGTAAACCCAAGAATCAAAATCCTCATTTTTCACAATCTTAGGGGGAGGACCGGCATGATTCAAATGAGTGGAAGGAACCGGTCCACCATAAACAAGTGGTGGTTCCACATGGGCAAAGATGCCGGTGCCATTCTTGCCACTAGAAGAAGGAGCCTTTTCACTACTAGCTTCCCCCTTGTCGGGGATAGCATCTATCACCTTGTTGGCGGGATCACCCACTTTCAACGGTGCGGTGGATAGTTTAAACCCCTCAAGAAATTTAGTAAACATGCTTTCGACTTCGGTTGTCATGGAGGTTTTCAATGTCTCCAAGGCCACATTGAACTCCTCACGAGAGACCGAAGTTCCCCCATCTCCGGTAGACGAGATCGGATTCACACAGGAGTGTTCCTCCACACCGTCTATGGTATCAACCATACTCTTTGGACGGTAAAGTCCTTAATAAAAAGACGAGGCTCTGATACCAATTGAAAGGATCGATATGGTTGACTAGAGGGGGGGGGTGAATAGGCAACTAACAATTTTTAGCTTTTCTTTAACAATTTAAACTTTGCATCAAAGTAGGTTGTCTAGATATGCAACTAGGTGAGCAACCTATATGATGCAACGAGGATAGGTACACAAGCAAGCAAGAGATATGAAACAAGTAAGCTTGCTCAAATAAAGGCACGAGATAACCAAGAGTGGAGACGGTGGAGACGAGGATGTGTTGCCGAAGTTCCTTCCCTTTGAGAGGAAGTACGTCTTCGCTGGAGCGGTGTGGAGGCACAATGCTCCCCAAGAAGCCACTAGGGCCACCGTATTCTCCTCACGCCCTCACACAATCCGAGATGCCATGATTCCACTATTGGTGCCCTTGAAGGCGGCGACCGAATCTTTACAAACAAGGTTGGGGCTCTCTCCACAACTTAATTGGAGGCTCCCAACAAAAACCACGAAGCTTCACCACAATGGAATATGGCTCCAAGGTGACCTCAACCGTCTAGGGTGCTCAAACACCCAAGAGTAACAAAATCCACACAGGAAAGTATGAGGGAAGCAAATATCCTTTGGTGGAAGTGTAGATCTAGGTCTCCTCCTTCAATCCCTAGCAAATCAACAAGTTTGAGTGGCTAGAGAGAGAGATCAGGCAAGAGAGCTTGAAGGGCATTAATGATGGAGTGAGAGAGGTCAAAGGTGGGAGTGGTAGGTGGGAGAAGCCCCCTTAAATAGTCACCCCACATTTCCAACCGTTACTGCGTTTTTTGCACTGCAGCGGTACAACCGGTCCTCGTCCCGGTACAACCGGGACTCACGGTGTAACTGCAGAACCCTACCAAGCGGTACAACCGGACAGGCGGGCGGTAGAACCGGCTAAGAAAAATAACCGGACTAACCGCCTGGCTACCGCACAACCACCGTATCAAAACAGGAGCTTGACCGGTACTTGGGCGGTGCCTGGCCGGAACAACCGCATGGCCTTGAGCTCTTGGGCGGCTAAGTACTGAGCGGAAGAACCGCTCGGACCACCGGTGGTACCGATCATCGTGGAACGACCGGACCAACCGGGCCACTACCGCCCAAGAACCGCATCAAACCAGAAGCGAGAAAGGTACTTGACTGGTGCATGGACGGAACCACCGCCCCAGCTGTTGCAGAGCATGGTGGCGGTACCACCGCCCGGAGGCAGCGGTACAACCACTCGAGCAAAGCTGGTGAGCGACAAGACCCAGCGGTACAACCGCTCCAGAGAGCGGTACAACCGCTGGGCAGACACAGTGAGCAGAAAAGAGGGGAAGAGGCAAGGAAAACTCTCTCTCCCACACACACCTGAGGAAGGCAAAGAGAGGGTGAGAAAAGTGTACGTGAACTGATTCTCCCAGAGCTTCCTAATGAGGATTCCCTCTTGATAGTACGGGTACTCTATGACCAAAGAAAATAAAAGCGTAGAGGACACGTCTTCGATCTTTTCCTTCGAGAGGCAATAGCAATCCGATGTAAGCCTAAGCATCGAGAACCTGAAACATATAGCACACGATTAGACCACAAAGGGTTGTCATCATCATCCAAAACATAAAGAAGGGAAATGCCCTTTCAATCTCTCCCTTTTTGGTGGATGATGACAACAACACGATTTGTAAGAGATAAGTCAATGAAATCTAGACGGAACTCCCCCTGAATGTGTACCCCAACAAGTACTAGCTGATAGAAAGCATGGGCACACTTTCAGGACTAGACTCCCCCTAGATTTTATAGACTCATCACTCTGAGCTCAAAAGGATAGACAATATAATACTTAGAGGCAATAATAACGATAATGACCTACGAACGGAAAGGTAAACGGAGTAACAAGTCTCACACACAGCACGGAACGAAACAGGTCCACAACCAAACACAAAACACGAGAACAAGAGAAAAACCCAAGCAAATCCCCGAGACCTATAGACCCTCTCCCCCTTTGGCATCAAGACACCAAAAAGGAAAAGAGCGAAGCTAGCGACCCAAAGCTCAGCGTCCTCCTCTGACTCCTCGGTTGCATCTGGATCTTCATCATCAGAGTCGTCATCGTCGTCGTGATCAGATTCTTCCATGGCATTGTCAGCTGCTGCAAACGAGGATGATGGCTGGGGAGGGGCTTCATCATCAGTCCAGGTGCTATGGGTAGAGATCCAACGCTCCTTTGGGGTGATGCTCTTCTCAGAGCCACTCTGAACCTGCATGTTGAGGTGCTTCATCATTGCAATTTGGCGACGTCGTGCAAGCTTCTCATTGACATGTGCTTCATACATCTTCTGGATGTCAGCCTGGAGACAAAAGGTCTTCTTCACCTTGGCAGTAAGTTTGGCCACCCACGAAGGCTGGGCCCCTGGCTCCAGCGGACTCGTCAGAAGTAGCATAGACATCCTCAGGAGCATGTTCAGGGAAGCGAGGCTCGGCATGCTTCTTCTTCTTAAGGAGCTTGACCTCATGAACCGTGAGATTGTCTGGAGAAGTGAGGAGCTCTCCAGGACGACGAACAGCCCACACAGAGTTCAGAAAGCACATGACAAACGGAGCGTAGATTGGGACTTTACGGTAGATGACCATGTTGTACATCTCATGCCACAGCCAATTTGACACATGAAACGTTGCCCCTGTCCCCACCATGGTCTTCATAGCAACCATCAAATCAACCAGATAGCCAAGAATCTCGTCTTAATTGCCCACCTTGGGCAAGAGCACATTGCGGAATACTCGATGCATGATTTCATAGACCTTCTCCAAATCCTTGGATTCTCCAATAATCCCACGGCCCCGAATGTACAGAAGGGCAAGCTTCTCCTTAGGCATGGACTCAGAAAAATCATGAAGGTGAATGCCACCCCTTCCTTCCAGACCGGTATCCTCGTATCCAATAGCATTGCAGAAAGCCCTCCAGGGAACGTGAAACAATTCATCGCGACACATGAAGGTGAGAGTGCGCGCATCATCTTCCCCAAAATGAACCGTGACATAGAACTGATGGATAAGTTAAACATAAAAGTCACAATTGACTGACATGATCTTGACAAGATCAAACTCCTCGCAGAGAGATAGCGCCTCACCAAAATACTCCATGTTGTTTCTCCAATGATCAAAATCAATTGTCCACTGTTTGGCATATCTATTCTTATTGTGCTCAAAGAGTTCATGAACAATCCGCACTTGCATCTCATTCCGGAACTGAACAGTGGTCCAACGGGGAGCAATGGGAACCTCATACGGATTCTTTGAGCGGAAGGCTTCCCAATCCTTGGCTTTTCAACGATGTAACGGCATAACCACACGTTGCTTAGCAGCTGCAGACTTTTCACGGCGAGTGGGCTTGGTGGGAATCACAACTTCTTCTTCATCATCAGACACAACCGGGCGCAAGGTCCTTCATGCCCTCTTCTTGGTCTTGCGAGGAGCAGAGCGAGAACTAGAGCCACCTGAACACACACACAAAAAGAACACACAAAAACCCAATAAGGATGAGAGGATTGCACCCACTAGCAGAAAAGGAACAAGTTGCAACAACAGAGAGATAGAACAGTGCTTAGTGGTTGATATACTCCGGTCGTACCGGATCTTCCGCCGGTCGTACCGCTCCAGCGGTTGTATCGCCCGTAGGGGCGGTAGTACCGCTCCAGCGGTTGCACCGCCCGTAGGGGCGGTAGAACCGCTGACAGTGGCACTACCAGGAAAGATAGATCTAACCCAGGCATACGAATCACACAAGTAATATTCCGAATTCTAAGTGCTGCAAACAAGACAGGAGGCTAACAAAGAACTCTTCTAAGCCATAGATCGAACACTAAACGCGGAAAGATAAGTAAAGCCCTAGACAAGGAAGAACCCTAAAAAAAGTCTAGAGGCAAAGAACACGAGGCATTACCACCATCCATGGGAAGAGATCGGGAGGCCTCCACGGAGAGAATTCACGGAGAGCCAAGGATCCGAAGCGCGAGACGCACTCCGGGGCAGGGGCAGAGATGGCCGGCGGCTAGGGCAAAAAGAAGAGGAACGAGGATGAAGGGAAAAAGACAACCCTTCAGCCCCGTCGAGTATATATAGGCCCGTACACACGCCCCGGTAGAACCGCTTAGGGGAGCGGTTGTACCGCTCGTCTGGTACAGACCGGTGGATGGAGACGGTACTTCCGGTGCCTGGGAGGCAGCGGTAGTACCGCACGGCATCAACCGGTAGTACCGGACGTGGGTTACCATGGGTTTGTGCGGTGGAACCGCCCAAGCACCGAACGGAGACCCTTGGGACGGCACAACCCGGTACCAGCGGTAGAACCGCTCGTGGTACCGGTTGTACCGCCCGACCACCTAAGCCCAAGCCAAGATCAAATGGGTGCAATCTGAAGGGAGGAAGAAGGGGCACAAAACAGGAGAGAAACAACACCCTAGGAGAACCTAACACAAAGAGCAAAGAAAAAAAGAGAGAAAACAATACGAGAACAACAAGGCTAACTCCATCCTCCCGAAGAGAGGACAGTGGCCGAGGCCACATATGTTTGAGTCAATTGGTATGGCACCGCGAAGAATTATCCTTGGGTCCATGACCAAAGCTCGTCTTTGAAGCACAAGTACCATCAAATATGGCTAATGTGAAAGACACAATCAATTTATGCATAATGGGGGGAGGGAGAGTTCATTGAGAGAACAACACTCCCCCTATGTCCATGCCTACACCTAAACTAGACAACAAATTGAGCGTGGTAGGGTGTGCAAGGGTTCAAGACACATTGCTCGAATCAATGATATTTAGCTCATGCCTTAACTCGCGAAATCTTACTTCATCCAAGGGCTTCGTGAAAATATCTGCAAGGTTGTCATGAGTGTTGACATAGTTGAGCTCAATCTCTCCTCGTCTAATGTGATCCCGGATGAAGTGATACCGGATCTCAATATGCTTCGTCTTGAAATGTTGCACCGGATTGAGAGAGATCTTGATGGCACTTTCATTGTCACACCAAAGAGGCACTTTGTCACAAGTGACACCGTAATCCTTTAAAGTTTGCCTCATCCATAGGAGTTGAGCACAACAACTACCGGCGGCAACATACTCCGCCTCAGTGGACGAGAGAGACACACAACTTTGCTTTTTGGAAGACCAACTTACCAAAGAGCAACCAAGGAATTGGCACCCTCCGGAAGTGGACTTCCTATCCACTTTGTCTCCCGCCCAATCGGAATCCGAGTACCCTACAAGCTTGAAGTTTGATCCTCTAGGGTACCATAGGCCAAAGTTTGGGGTATGAGCCAAATATCGAAAGATTCGTTTGACCGCCACATAGTGACTTTCCTTAGGTGCGGCTTGAAACCGTGCACAAATTCCCACACTCAACATGATGTCCGGTCTAGATGCACAAAGGTAAAGCAAGGATCCAATCATGGAACGATATACCTTTTGATCCACCACTTTACCATTGGGATCTAAGTCAAGTTGGCACTTGGTGGGCATTGGAGTGGAAGCCGGCTTGACGTCACTTAGCTTGAATCTCTTGAGCATGTCTTGAGTGTATTTGGATTGATTGATGAAGGTTCCTTCTCTTCTTTGCTTCACTTTGAACCCTAGAAAGAACTTCAACTCTCTCATGGAGGACATCTCGAACTTTGAGGTCATGAGAGCGGCAAATTCCTCATTGAAAGCTTTGTTAGGAGAACCAAAGATAATATCATCAACATATAATTGGCACACAAACAACTCCCCTTTTACCTTCTTAGTAAAAAGAGTGGGGTCGATTAGCCCAACTTCAAAACCACGGTCTTGTAACAACTCGGTAAGGTGGTCATACCACGCACGTGGGGCTTGTTTAAGGTCATAGAGCGCCTTATCGAGTTGATACACATGATCGGAAAAGTAGGGATCCTCGAACCCGGGGGGTTGCTTGACATAAACCAATTCATTAATGGGACCATTAAGAAAAGCACCCTTCACATCCATTTGTTGTAACTTAAAATTATGATGAGAAGCATATGCAATCAACATGCGAATGGATTCAAGACGAGCAACGGGAGCAAAGGTTTCACCGTAGTCGATACCCTCGACTTGGGAGTAGCCTTGTGCTACCAAACGAGCCTTGTTGCGAATGATAATCCCATGGGCATCTTGCTTGTTCTTGAATATCCACTTGGTTCCAATGACATTGTGGTTCCCCGTTGGCCTTGGCACCAATCTCCACACTTTGTTGCGCTCGAAGTTGTTGAGTTCTTCGTGCATGGCATTGAGCCAATCCGGATCTTTTAGCGCCTCATAGACCTTGTGGGGTTCCACACAAGAGACAAACGCGTGATGCTCACCATAATTTGCTAATTGTCTACGAGTGCTTACCCCCTTTCTTAAGCTTCCAAGCACATTCGTCATGAGATGATCCTTGGTGGAGAGCTTGGATGCAATCTTGGCGGCACGACGCTCTAATTCCTCCTTGGTGGTGAGTTGAGGAGCGGTTACTTGATCATCTTGAGCGCCGTCATGAACTTGTTCTTGATCTTGAACTTGCTCGGGGGAGAGAACTTGACCTTGGGCATCACTTGATGTGTCAACACCGTCTTGAGTATGATCTTGCCCTTGGTCTTGTTCATGAGGTTGAGGTCCTTCACTTTGTTCTTCGGAAGCGTGTGGGCCTTGGGTTGGTGATGGCTCCACTTGAGTGGAGCATTGTCCTTCTCCTTCGGCCACAAGGGGTTCCTCAATGGGTAGGATAAAACCAACACCCATTCTTCTTATGGCTTGAGGAAGAATTTCATCACCTACATCACAAGTGCCACTTTGCTCCACTTGGGAGCCATTATTCTCATCAAACTCCACGTTACACGTCTCCTCAATAAGTCCCGTGGATTTATTAAGGACACGGTAAGCATGAGAGTTTGTAGCATAACCAACAAATATGCCCTCATGAGCTCTAGCCTCAAATTTAGACAACCGAACACCTTTCTTGAGAATGAAATACTTACACCCGAATACCCGGAAGTACTTGAGGTTGGGCTTGTTACCAGTGAGTATCTCATATGGAGTCTTGTTCAAGCCCTTGCGGAGGTAGAGCCGATTGGATGCATGACACGCAGTGTTGATGGCTTCGGCCCAAAAGTTGTACGGAGACTTGAACTCCGCCATCATGGTCCTTGCCGCATCCATCAACGTCCGGTTCTTCCTTTCCGCAACACCGTTTTGTTGAGGGGTGTATGGTGCGGAATATTGATGCTTGATTCCCTCATCACTAAGAAATTCATCCAAGGTGTAGTTTTTGAACTCGGTACCGTTGTCACTTCTTATTGTCAAGATCTTTGCATTGTGTTGACGTTGTGCTTCATTTGCAAAGTCAATGACGGTTTGTTGGGTCTCGCTCTTTCTCTTGAAGAAATACACCTACGTGTACCTTGAGTAGTCATCCACAATCACCAAGCAATACTTCCTACCTTCAAGACTATCGAAGGATGGAGGCCCAAAGAGATCCATGTGAAGGAGCTCCAAAGGCCTCTTTGAATAAATGATAGTCGTGGGAGGGTGAGCCTTCTCATGTAGCTTTCCTTCGATACAGGCACTGCAAGCACGATCTTTAGCAAAACTAACATTCGTTAGTCCATGGACATGGCCCCCCTTGAGGAGACTTTGCAAAGATCTCATATTGACATGGGCTAAACGGCGATGCCAAAGCCATTCCACATCAACTTTAGCCATTAGGCATGTCGCGGTCTTAGTGGGTCGCTCCGAAAAGTTAATCACATATAGACCGTTCTCGACATGCCCCACAAAGGCTACCTTAAGAGTCTTGCTCCACAAGAGGGCCACGGTATCGATATCAAAGAAAGTGGCAAAGCCCATGATTGCAAGTTGACGAACGGAAAGTAAATTGTATGCAAGGGACTCAACAAGCATGACCTTCTCGATCGTGAGATCATGAGAGATGACCACCTTGCCAAGTCCCAATACCTTAGAAGATGAGGCGTCACCCCACTCGACATTGGTGGGCACAGATGGAACCTTGTGCACGTCCACCACCAAGTCCTTGCTTCCGGTCATATGATTTGTAGCTCCGCTATCGAGCAACCATGATCCACCACCGGAAGCAAACACCTACAAAAGATCAATGCTTGGTTTTAGGTACCCATTTTGTAATGGGTCCTTTGATGTTAGTAACAAGGGTCTTAGGAACCCAAATAGACCATTCAATGTATTCATGAAGAGAACCAACAAATTTGGCATAAACATGCCCATCACTAGCACGGCATAACACATAAGAAGGATTAAAATCGCCGGCTTTGTTGGGAGGGGTGACATTGCCCTTCTTGACATTGTTCTTCTTCTTCTCCTCGGGGGCACTCTCTCCCTCCCTCACAAAGGTTTGCATGAGAGGAGGAGGTCGTTTGGTCTTGTCATTCTTCTTATTATTCTTGGAGTCGGGCACGTACCCAACCCCTTCCTTGGCCACAACTCCCTTTTAGTTGATCAAGAGATCGTTAAGGTTCTTCTTGCCTTGTATGCAAGTCGCAAGACCTCTCTCAAGTTGCTCCTTCAACTTAGCATTTTCCTCAACAAGATGTATATGCTCACAACACGGGTTAGTAGCATTTGCATTATCAATTAAAACCATATGAGGAAAAGTTGCTTTCTCCTTAGTTAGCTTCACTTGGAGTTGATCATGAGACTCCTTGAGACTAGCGTGAATACCCTTCAAGGCCTTGTGGGCCTTGTCAAGTATATCAAACTCCTCTTTGAGTCTAGCAAGATCAACCCCAAGTTTGGCCTTCTCGGAATTTAGCACACGAGAACCAATGAGGTCATGATCATAATCTTTCTTTAACTTAGCATGATCAACGTTGTGTGACTCCTCAAGAGCCAAACGAAGACCACGCTCTTCCTCAAGAGCATTGGAAAGATCCGAGATCTCATCGGCATAGTCACGACTATGCCCTTCCATCTTAGAGATGGTGTCCTCGTGAGCCTCGATCATGTCATTGGCTTCACCAAATTGTTCCAAGAGAGCAACAAAGTGCTTCTTGGATTTTCCCTTGAGTTTGCCCATAAAGGCCTCAAACTCGTTAGCCTCCACATTAGCTCCCTCAAGTTCATTAATGCAATCCGTCGGGGAAGGATAATTAATGATGGTAGTTTTGATGTTGGAGGTTACCTTGTTGGTGGCTTTAGCCGTGAGGCACTTGGCGGTGATGCTCTCGTTGGATGAGTCGAAGAGAGACACCCGTGACGTTGTTGCAATGGCAACGGAGGCCATGGCAACCGACTCATCATCTTTATCATCGTCATCATCCTCATTGTACTCTTCTTGCACAACCAAAGCCTTGTGAGGAGTCTTCTTGGAGAAGTTGTTCTTGTTGGGGAACGACTTGGCCTTGTCCTTTCGGATGAGCTTGCCACCATTGTCTTCCCTCTTCTCATACGGGCATTCCGCAACGAAATGACTCACGTTGCCGCAATTGTAGCAAGTCCTTACACGTTGCTTGCCCCTTGTATCACTTGAGTTGTTTTTGCTAAAGTTTGGCCTCGAGTTTTTCTTGCTCCAAAATTGCCTTGAAGCAAGTGGCATGTGTTCATGATATGCATACTTCGTATCTTCGGGGTTGCTCTCTTCTTCTTCCTCTTCTTCGTCTTCCACGATGAGCTTGGCCTTCAATGCAAGGTTAGGCTTCTTTGCCCGTTGAGAACGGAGCACCGCATTGTCGGCGGTCTTGTCCAAAATGTTCATGGCCACAAACTCATCCAACATTTTGCTTGAGGTCAAAGTGTGGAAGTCCGGTCTTTGACGAATGACGGAGGACATGGCCTTGTGATAGGGCATCATTGCCTTGAGGAATTTGTGCTTGATCCAATTGTCATCCGTGTCCTTGCTCCCATGATCTCGTAGTGAGACCGCGAGTTTGGTTACTCTCCGATAGAGCTCACGAGGTTCTTCATCTTCCTTCATTGCAAACTCATCGGCCTCATCTTGTACCACTTCATAGTTGGAGCGTTGAATGCTTGCGCTTCCCCGGTAGAGAGACACGACACAATGCCATGCATCTTTGGCCAAGGCGAAAGGACGAAGATGAGGTAGGTCTTCGGGTGGAATTGCATCTTGAATGATGAAGAGAGCATTCTCATTGAATTGATTGTCCGCGGCTTCTCGAGGAGTGAAGTTGCTTGGATCATGTGGATAGAAACCTTCTTCAATGATTCTCCAAAGGTTAGTGTTCACATGATTTAAATGACGTTTAAAGCGGTAAACCCAAGAATCAAAATCCTCATTTTTCACAATCTTAGGGGGAGGACCGGCATGATTCAAATGAGTGGAAGGAACCGGTCCACCATAAACAAGTGGTGGTTCCACATGGGCAAAGATGCCGGTGCCATTCTTGCCACTAGAAGAAGGAGCCTTTTCACTACTAGCTTCCCCCTTGTCGGGGATAGCATCTATCACCTTGTTGGCGGGATCACCCACTTTCAACGGTGCGGTGGATAGTTTAAACCCCTCAAGAAATTTAGTAAACATGCTTTCGACTTCGGTTGTCATGGAGGTTTTCAATGTCTCCAAGGCCACATTGAACTCCTCACGAGAGACCGAAGTTCCCCCATCTCCCGTAGACGAGATCGGATTCACACCGGAGTGTTCCTCCACACCGTCTACGGTATCAACCATACTCTTTGGACGGTAAAGTCCTTAATAAAAAGACGAGGCTCTGATACCAATTGAAAGGATCGATATGGTTGACTAGAGGGGGGGGGGTGAATAGGCAACTAACAATTTTTAGCTTTTCTTTAACAATTTAAACTTTGCATCAAAGTAGGTTGTCTAGATATGCAACTAGGTGAGCAACCTATATGATGCAACGAGGATAGGTACACAAGCAAGCAAGAGATATGAAACAAGTAAGCTTGCTTAAATAAAGGCACGAGATAACCAAGAGTGGAGACGGTGGAGACGAGAATGTGTTGCCGAAGTTCCTTTCCTTTGAGAGGAAGTACGTCTCCGTTGGAGCGGTGTGGAGGCACAATGCTCCCCAAGAAGCCACTAGGGCCACCGTATTCTCCTCACGCCCTCACACAATGCGAGATGCCGTGATTCCACTATTGGTGCCCTTGAAGGCGGCGACCGAACCTTTACAAACAAGATTGGGGCTCTCTCCACAACTTAATTAGAGGCTCCCAACAAAAACCACGAAGCTTCACCACAATGGAATATGGCTCCAAGGTGACCTCAACCGTCTAGGGTGCTCAAACACCCAAGAGTAACAAAATCCACACCGGAAAGTATGGGGGAAGCAAATATCCTTTGGTGGAAGTGTAGATCTAGGTCTCCTCCTTCAATCCTTAG
Source organism: Triticum urartu (assembly GCF_056163025.1). Lineage (NCBI taxonomy): Eukaryota > Viridiplantae > Streptophyta > Magnoliopsida > Poales > Poaceae > Triticum > Triticum urartu. Next base: position 353,363,377 of record NC_141879.1, on the reverse strand, counting down.
CAAATCAATAAGTTTGAGTGGCTAGAGAGAGAGATCGGGCAAGAGAGCTTGAAGGGCATTAATGGTGGAGTGAGAGAGGTCAAAGGTGGGAGTGGTAGGTGGGAGAAGCCCTCTTAAATAGTCACCCCACATTTCCAACCGTTACTGCGTTTTTTGCACTGCAGCGGTACAACCGGTCCTCGTCCCGGTACAACCGGGACTCATGGTGTAACTGCAGAACCCTACCAAGCGGTACAACCGGACAGGCGGGCGGTAGTACCGGCTAAGAAAAATAACCGGACTAACCGCCTGGTTACCGCACAACCACCGCATCAAAACAGGAGCTTGACCGGTACTTGGGCAGTGCCTAGCCGGAACAACTGCATGGCCTTGAGCTCTTGGGCGGCTAAGTACTGAGAGGAAGAACCGCTCGGACCATCGGTGGTACCGGTCATCGTGGAACGACCGGACCAACCGGGCCACTACCGCCCAAGAACCGCATCAAACCAGAAGCGAGAGCGGTACTTGACCGGTGCATGGACGGAACCACCGCCCCAGATGTTGCAGAGCATGGTGGCGGTACCACCGTCCGGAGGCAGCGGTACAACCGCTCGAGCAAAGCTGATGAGCGACAAGACCCAGCGGTACAACCGCTCCAGAGAGCGGTACAACCGCTGGGCAGACAGTGAGCAGAAAAGAGGGGAAGAGGCAAGGAAAACTCTCTCTCCCACACACACCTGAGGAAGGCAAAGAAAGGGTGAGAAAAGTGTACGTGAACTGATTCCCCCAGAGCTTCTTAATGAGGATTCCCTCTTGATAGTACGGGTACTCTACGACCAAAGAAAATAAAAGCGTAGAGGACATGTCTTCGATCTTTCCCTTCGAGAGGCAATAGCAATCCGATGTAAGCCTAAGCATCGAGAACCTGAAACATATAGCACACGATTAGACCACAAAGGGTTGTCATCATCATCTAAAACATAAAGAAGGGAAATGCCCTTTCACATGAAAAGACATCTCAATCTTCATTTATTTAGTTTTATGAAGGGGCGTATATTATACCATTATTATGTAGGAATAAAACTTTATATCTGAAAAGACATGTTTTGTTTACGGCGCCATAACAGACCGTATAGACTAATTATACATTTATTAGTGTTGCTAGTATAAACATATTGTCAATAGAGCAATGCTATTCATACATACGGGTTTTACAAAAAGTTTACGTACTAGTCAAATCTGGAAACGGTTAGCTAAAATCATGGGGGTGATTATGATCCAAATGAAGTAGTACACAGAGTTCTTTTAGTAACTTGCACATAGGAATAGGATTTTCGTTGTCAATATCCAAAAGAACTGGGGCGAAGCGCGGGCTATAATACTAGTTTCTTATAAAGCTAATACCAGCTAGCCATTTATTGCTTATTTCTCCGTGTGCTCCTACGCGGCTGTCTCATTCAAGGAATTAGTAAAACCTCTGCCTTTCCATTTTGTGCTAAAATCCCACTGCAATGCACAGTTATCTTCTAGTGTAACTACAATTAAAAGCAAAATGCTGAGCCAACATATAAGGTCAGTGTGCCAGTTATTGTTACTCCCAAATTAGAGCACACGATTACATCAAAATACCAAAATTGATGGAAAGCCAACAATTTTGGTTTCTAGCAAATGTGCACTCTGGCTCTTCACCAAATTGAAATTGGTTTGGACAATCTTCCCACCCACAGTGTTTATTCTGATGCCATCTGAGCTGAAATTATACGTGATACTGACTTAAAATGCCTTCAGTTGCAGTTTTCCTGATTTCACCCTTAAGACAAGTATTTCACCTATCTAAGTTGCATATCCTCTTAATTTATAATAATGGATGAATGCCTAATGTAGGATAAATAGTCCAATAGGGGTGATGTGCAGTCTGCATGATGCATTCAAGATTTTGGTTGGATTAATTAGTACAAAAACCGACCCTTTTGCAGTAAATTTTCATCGGTCAGAGGTTTGCAGCTTATAACAGACTAAAGCTGGCTGCGTAAAATTTGAACAGATGTTCAAAGACTGTTACTCTGCCTTTTATGTTAGCCTGACCTGTTGACTAGTGAATTGGGTGCCCATTGTGTAAATGGCTTTATCATTGCATGGCATATACAACTCACCTCTGTGAAGATTTGGTCATTCTAGGTAAGCTACTTAAATGATGCTCCAATGCTACAAGCCTACGTTCTCCTTGATGCCTTAGCAAGCCTTGTATTATTCTCCATTTTACAACTTTTAATAGTAACATTGATCATTGATGTATCAACACCTCATTTTGGTGCCTTGATAATAATTTGCTCAATTTTCGCAGGTATGATTATTCTGGTTATGGACGGTCATCAGGCAAGGTTAATAATACTTTCTGCTCTTTCTTGAAACTAATGCTCTATCATGTCGCTAGAGGAGCAATACCTGCTTATACTAGAGTAGTTAAAAAAGGTTTTAGGCAGGTGGAAATCATTTAATAGCTTAATATTCTTGTCATGGGAGAGGCCACAAGTCTGATTCCCATGTGAGTGCTTCTGTTAAGGGATCCTTTTTTGCATTTGGCTAATTCCATTTGTTTTTATGGAAGATTGTTCCATCCCATGTGTTTATCTCATGGTTAGAAAAATAAACTCTGTTGAGACAATCTTTCTGCGCCTTCCATTTTCAGGCAAGTGAAGCTAATACATTTGCTGACATAGAGTCTGCATATAAATGCCTTGTGGAGGTTTATGGGACTAGGGAAGAAGACATTGTTCTTTATGGTCAATCTGTCGGTAGTGGCCCCACTGTTGATTTAGCTGCTCACTTGCATCACATAAGAGCAGTTGTTCTGCATAGTCCCATACTTTCTGGCCTACGTGTCATGTATTCTGTGAAGAAAACATACTGGTTTGACATATATAAGGTTTGCTTCACTAGCTGAACTATCAAGAGAAATACTGAAAGACCTCACATGCTTTGTCTACACTAACAGACATTTGCTTTGTTACAGAACATTGAGAAAATTCCCCTTGTTAAATGCCCTGTTCTGGTGATTCATGTAAGTTTGGAATTAAATACATCCACACATTGTAGTGATATCTGATATGCTCCTTGTGTAATCCGTGCATAGCTTCAGATAAACCTGGTGGCCTGTTTCCCTTTCTTCTCAGGGTACAAGTGACGATGTTGTTGATTTTTCCCATGGAAAGCGGATATGGGAGCTGAGTCAACAGAAGTATGAGCCTCTGTGGATCGAGGGAGGCGACCACTGTAACTTGGAGACCTTCCCAGTGTACATAAGGCATCTGAAGAAGTTTCTGTCAGCTGTAGAGAAGTTGCCTGCTGGAAAAGAAGCAGCACCTGAGAGTGAGAAGTTGCTAGCTGGAAATGAAAAACCTTCAGATAGCGCCGCTCTTTCTGAGGCGCATTTGATGACCTCGCAGAGGTTAGAGCCATCGAGGAAGAGCTCAAGGCATGAGCAGCCTCCTAGGCTGAGCACTGAATGTGTAGATAAACACCGTCGAAGTACAGACGTCAGGGAAAAGGCAAGGTCCATCACACATAAGGAGAGATCAAGGAGAAGTGTCGATACATTTGACAGGACAAGAGATGAAAATGAACGGACAGACAAACCAAGGAAAAGCATTGACAGGTTGGTCCTCCCTCAGCCTCCTCTTGCACCATCATGCAGAGTACTGGATCAGCATAGACTATGTAACAATCATTTTTTGAGGGCAAAACAAATTTTGTATGATTCACATTTTTTTTTTTGCATTGACCTTTGGGAATCTTTGGCAGGCTTGGCGAGATGATTAGATCAATGGGCCTCTGCAATGTTGATTGCTTCAAAGAGCCTTCTCGAAAAACCGAGGCTTGCTGAGTCAGTGAGTGGTTTTTCATATGTAGTTATAGAATCGTTTTGTTTCTCTTTGCAGCGGCAGAGTCAACAATGGTTTGTGTGCTCTTGCTGATGAAAATTGTAAAATTGTTCACGAACAGCAAAGATAAATATAGTGCAACTACTTGAATTGAGCTTTATTCTATCTTGTAAATACTACTCCCTCCGTTCCTAAATACTTGTCTTTCTAGTCATTTCAACAAGTAACTACATACAGAGCAAAATGAGTGAGTCTACACTCTAAAATATGTCTACATACATCCGTATGTAGTAGTCATTTGAAATGTCTAGAAGAACAAATATTTAGGAACGAAGGGAGTACATATGTGTTGCTTGAAACGAAGTATACCACTTTTTCCTGCTACTTTCCCGTCGTCCTGCAAATACCAGGTTGAGCGTAGTAGGTGCCACTAGGACGCAGAAATGCGTTAAGGACAAATCTCCACCATCCAATCAAAGTCTAAGGGCCCAAATCAACTGCTACAATTCTTCTGTGTATTAGTGCAGATCAGCATTATCCCTCTTGGGCGGAGTATACAGATTGGGCAATCCTATGCTTTGCAAATGCCAACATATCTGCCGAGCAGTAGTCATCTGTCAATTTTTTTTATTTTTTTTCATCTTTTTATCATTTACCTACTCGAATACGAGCGGGACTCTAAGGGGGAGGCCACAGAAGAAGAAGGAGGGGGCTCTCTCCCCCTCTCCCGGGGGCGCCAAAGTGCCACCGAGGCAACCATTGTGACGGTGATCTACATCAACAACTTCGCTGCCGTCATCACCAACTCTCTCCCCCTCTATGCAGCGGTGTAACACCTCTTCTCCCTGTTGTAATCTTTACTTAAACATGGCGCTTAACGCTATATATTATTTTTCAATGATGTATGGCTATCCTATGATGTTTGAGTAGATTCGTTTTGTCCTATGAGTTGATTGATGATTGTGATTGGTTTGAGTTATGTGTTTTATTTTGGTGTTGTACTATGGTGCTCTCTGTTTTATTTTAGGGTTGTTGCATATGGGAGTAAAGAGGACTTGTTACTTAATGCTATGGTTGGGTTTTACTTTAATGATCTTTAGTAGTTGCGGATGCTTGCTAGAGTTCCAATCATAAGTGCATATGATTCAAGTACGGAAAGTATGTTAGCTCAGGTCTCTCCCTCATATAAAATTGCGATAATGATTACCGGTTCAGTTATCTATTGCCTATGGACAAATCCTTCTCTTGTGTTACAAAAATCTTTCTACTAAACAACTAAATTTTATTATCTTGCAAATTACTCATAGTTTTATTCTCGCTAAGTACATCTAGTTTTATCTTTGCAAACTTATCCTTTCACCACTAGTAGAAAAAGGGTCAAATGTGATAGTGCCGGTTTGAATTTGAGCCGGCACTAATGTGTCCATTAGTGCCGGTTCCAACGGCTAGCCGGGCCGCTCTCATTAGTACCGGTTCGTGGCGAACCTTTAGCACCGGTTCGTGGCACAAACCGGTACTTAAGAGAGTGGTGGCAGGATGTTGTCAGTCAGGGGCCCCTCCAGCACCTTTAGTACCAGTTCATGTCACAAATCGGTACTAAAGGTCGTCCTACATAAACCCTTCGTCCACCCGAGCTCGCTCTGTTCTTCCCCTTTCCCCTCTCCTCTCTGTTCTTCCCCTCTTCCTCTCGAGCTCATCACACATTTTGCCCAAAATTTGTCAAGATTTGAAGGCCCCCATCCATTCAAATGATCACAAAGGTTAGCAACTTTGTCCTTTCATCTCTCATTGCTAGATTAGCTCTTCCAATGCTTTATATAGTGATTAATTTGTGAGTTTAGTAATTTGGGAGGAATTATATGTGCTAGTATTTGATTTATATGCAATTTGAGGTCAAAAATAACACTTAGTTTGCATATGTAGGTGTGGTTTACTTAGTGCCTTCTAAATCTCCGTCGTAACCACCGTCGATCGCCCGCACCATCCCGTCGGCAGCACCACCTTGTGGTGAGCCTCTTGTTCACGAATGTTTTATATAAAAAATTAATGTTTGTGTGATTTGGATATATAGTTACTCGTATAATTATCTTACCCGTACGTTGTTTGTTATACATAGTGCCATGGTTTTGATATCCGTCCTCGTCGGCCCTCATCCTTGTTATGATTCGGATGTGGTATATCCTCTTTTAAAACTATTTGTTGCATTTCGTGTTTATGACAAATTATGCCCATCAAGTTGACATAGATATTTTTATGTAGGAGGTATATGAACCGGAAATTCCAACCGACCATATTGTCGAGAGGTTAAATTTAGTTGAAAGAGAAAACGATTATTTGAAAGAAAAATTAAAAAGAATTGAGGGGGAGAAGATGGAATTGGAGTTGCATGTTGCCGATGTCGTCGATGATCACAAGATCAAGATGGAGAAAATGCGCTTGAAGATTAGAAAGATTAGAAAATATGCCATTGATAGTGAGGCTTGGTATCATTATGCTGTTGGATCAATTGTTACCTTAGTTGCGATCTTGATCGCATTTGTTGTTGCATTTAAATGCTTTAGCTAGAGAGTTATTTGTTTGTTGCATTTAAGTGTTGTATGAACTTTATATATGTATGAACTTGTATTAATTTGGTCTTTTTGGTGTTTTGTAATGAAGATGAGCCGACAATGGATGTATGATGACCGATGCTCTCCCGAGTTCATTAATGGCGTGCATACTTTTCTGCTTGCGGCCGAGGCAAACAAGCGGGCAGATGGTTTTATGCCTTGTCCATGTGCTGGCTGTAAGAATGATCACAATTACTCTAAGTCAAGAATCATTCATGTCCACCTGTTTGAGTCCGGTTTCATGCCCCACTATAATGTTTGGACCAAGCACGGAGAAAGAGGGGTTATGATGGAAGACAATGAAGAAGAAGAGGATGACGACAACTATCCTAGCCATGGGTTCCCTGAATACGATGATACAACAATGGGGGAAGAAGCTGAGCCGGCAGTGCGGGAAGAAGCTAAAGAAGAGGCATCAGATGAGCCCGCCGATGATCTAGGTCGGGCCATTGCTGATGCAAAGAGAAACTGCGCAAGTGATTTGGAGAAGAAAAAGTTGCAGCGCATGTTAGAGGATCACAAAAAATTGTTGTACCCGAATTGCGAAGCTGACAAGAAAAAGTTGGGCACCACAGTGGAATTGCTGCAATGGAAGGCAGAGAATGATGTATATGACAAGGGATTTGGAAAGTTGCTGGTAATGATAAAGAATATGCTTCCAAAGGACAACGAATTGCCTGAGAGTACGTACGAAGCAAAGAAGGATGTCTGCCCTCTAGGGTTAGAGGTGCAGAAGATACATGCATGCCCTAATGACTGCATCCTCTACCGCGGTGAGTACGAGGATTTGAACACTTGCCCGATATGCGGTGCATTACGCTATAAAATCAGCCGCGATGACCCTGGTGATGTCGAGGGCGAGCGCCCCAGGAAGAAGATTCCTGCCAAGGTGATGTGGTATGTCCCTATAATACCACGGTTGAAATGTTTGTTCCAAAACAAAGAGCATGCGATGCGATGGCACAGAGAAGACCGTAAGAAAGACGGAAAGTTGAGAGTACCCGCTGACAGGTCGTAGTGGAGAAAAATCGAGAGAAAGTACAGGAAGGAGTTTCCAGGTGACGCAAGGAACGTGTAGTTTGGTCTAAGCGCAGATGGCATTAATCCTTTTGGGGAGCAGAGCAGCAACCATAGCACCTGGCCCGTGACTCTATATTTGTATAACCTTCCTCCTTGGTTGTGCATGAAGCGGAAGTTCATTATGATGCCAGTGATCATCCAAGGCCCTAAGCAACCCGGCAACGACATTGATGTGTACCTAAGGCCATTAGTTGAAGAACTCTTACAGCTGTGGAATGGAACAGGTGTACGTGCGTGGGATGAGCACGCACAGGAAGAATTTGACCTAAAGGTGTTGCTGTTTGTGACCATCAATGATTGGCCTGCTCTCAGTAACCTTTCAGGACAGACAAACAAGGGATACCGCGCATGCACGCACTGTTTGGATGATACCGACAGTATATATTTGGATAATTGTAGGAAGAATGTGTACCTGGGACATCGTCGATTTCTTCTGAGCAGGCATCCCATAAGAAAGAAAGGCAAGCATTTCAAAGGTGAGGCGGATCACCGGACGAAGCCTCGCCACCGTACTGGTGCTGATGTACATGATATGGTCAAGGATTTGAAGGTAGTCTTTGGAAAGGGTCCTAGCGGACAACCTGTTACGAATGACGCCGACGGACGCTCACCCATGTGGAAGAAGAAATCTATATTTTGGGACCTTCCCTATTGGAAAGACCTAGAGGTCCGCTCCGCAATCGACGTGATGCACGTGACGAAGAATCTTTGCATGACCCTGCTTGGCTTCTTGGGCGTGTATGGAAGACAAAAGATACACCTGAGGCATGGAAGGACCAGCAACGTATGCACGGAAAAGACGACATACATCAGGGTCATGCCAGCTATGCTCTTACCAAAGAAGAGAAGGAAATCTTCTTTGAATGCCTGCTCAGTATTAAGGTACCGTCTGGCTTCTCGTTGAATATAAAGGGAATAATAAATATGGCAGAGAAAAAGTTCCAGAACCTAAAGTCTCATGACTGCCACGTGATTATGACACAACTACTTCCGGTTGCATTGAGGGGGCTTCTACCGGAAAACGTTCGATTAGCCATTGTGAAGCTATGTGCATTCCTCAATGCAATCTCTCAGAAAGTAATCGATCCAGAAATCATACCAAGGTTAGAGAATGATTTGGTGCAATGTCTTGTCAGTTTCGAGTTGGTGTTCCCACCATCCTTCTTCAACATCATGACACACGTCCTAGTTCACCTATGCGAAGAGATTAACGTTTTGGGTCCTGCATTTCTACACAATATGTTCCCCTTTGAGAGGTTCATGGGAGTCTTAAATAAATATGTTCATAACCGTGCTAGGCCATAAGGAAGCATCTCCAAGGGCCATGAAAATGAGGAGGTCACTGAGTTTTGTATTGACTTTATTACTGACCTTAAGCCGATTGGTGTTCCTGAATCACGGTATAAGGGCAGACTGGATGGAAAAGGTACGCTAGGAGGGGATCAAATAATATGTATGGACGGACATTCTCTCACTGAACCACACTACACAGTTCTACAGAATTCCGCCTTGGTGGCTCCGTATATGGACGAACACAAGAATTTTCTACGCTCCAAACACCCGGAGCGGTCTGATGACTGGATTACACGTGAACAAACGAGGACTTTCGCCGGCTGGTTGCAGACACGTACCATGCATGACGCCTCTATTGAAGATGACATGTACTCGCTGTCCCAGTTACCATCTTCGAATATAATGACTTTCAAAGGGTATAAGATAAATGAGAATACATTTTACACGACCGCCCAAGATAAGAAGAGCACCAACCAAAACAGTGGTGTTAGCTTTGATGCAGCAACCAAGACGGGAACGGAAACATATTATGGTTACATAGAGGACATATGGGAACTTGACTATGGACATGGTTTGAAGGTCCCTTTGTTTCGGTGCAAATGGGTCAATATGACACGAGGTGGGGTAACGGAAGACCCGCAGTACGGAATGACAATAGTGGATCTCAACAATCTTGCGTATGCAGACGAATCATTCGTCCTAGCCAATGATGTGGCACAGGTTTTCTATGTGAAGGACATGTTTACCAAGCCGAGAAAAAGAAAAGATAAGGAAGCGAATGCATCATACGATGAGCCAAAGCGCCACATAGTTCTTTCTGGGAAGAGAAACATCGTGGGAGTGGATGACAAGACAGACATGTCAGAAGATTATGAAAAGTTTGATGCAATTGCTCCATTCACAGTGAATATTGACCCGAGCATCCAGTTAAATGATGAAGATTTTCCATGGTTACGACGTAAAGGGACACACGAAGAAAAAGTTTCACACCCAAAGATTTGGGATGTGATCGGCTTCACTATCATCACTTTCTTCTGTGTTTCATACCCAGGAGGGAATCTCTGTAATAGTTAGGGTAGTTATGTATTTTGGCATTTGAAACGCGAAGAAGTTTTATGTGCAATCAAATTCTTTCATGCATTTACTGATTTTTTCAGCTAAATGATCCTGAAATTGAAAAACACTTCAAATGAACTCAGAAAAGGTTAAAAGTTGGCATGGTATCATAATTTCACCCACATAGCATGTGCAAAAAAGTACAGATGGTTACGACAAAAACTGGATGCACTTCGTGTACAAAATGGACAATCTCTTTCGAAGTATCAGGGTTTGGGACGAAAACTCATCTATTACAAAGGCATTTCATTTTTTAAATAACCTAAACATTACCAAATTGAATATAATGATAAAACACACTAATATTAAACATAAGAAAAAAGAATCACTGAAAAAACTATTTTCAAAATTAAGTTATTCACAAACTAGTGATTCACACAAATTACAAATAATTCAAAATTTAAACTATTCAAATTTGAAAACTACCGGCACTAACAGAAAGTTTGTAATTTTTTGTACCTAAAGCAAAAATATTCACAAAGAAACTCTAAATACAGCAAAAAACAACTAAAAAATAAATAAAGCAAAAAAATAAAAAAATAAAAGCCTGCCTACTATGCCACAGTGGCGTGCATACGACTAGAAACCTAACATGTTGTCAGGCCAGGATGCAGGCCCGCAAAGGCCTAGTAGGCCCACAGGGCAGCACAGAACAGGTAGGCCCAGTATGCCTACTTTGGAGAGGAGCTCGAGAGAGCTACCACACTGGGGCTTATAAACCAGTGCGGACGCCCCTCGACTAGCGAGGTGAGACTAAATTTGCCGCACCACACCTGCGCCAGTGCACCCCCTTTAGTACCGGGTCGTGGCTCCAACCGGTACTAAAGGGGGGATCTTTAGTACCGGTTGGAGCCACCACCCGGTACTAAAGGGGGGCGCTTCCCGCCACATGGCCTGGCCAAAATTGACCTTTAGTACCGGTTGGTGGCTCCAACCGGTACTAAAGGCCCATCCTATATAAGAAAACACTTCAAAAAATTCAGTTTCTCATCAGCTTCTTCTTCTCTGCCCCGTCGCCCGCCGCCCCCCGTCGCCGCCCCCGTCGCTGCCCCCGTCGACGCCCCCGTCGCCGCCCCTCGTCAACGCCCCTGTCGCCGCCCCATCCCCGTCCCCGTCGTCGCCGCCTCGGCCGTCCCCGTCCCCGTCGTCCCCGTCGCCGCCCCCGCCCCGTCGTCCCCGCCCGACCCGTCCCCGTCCCCGTCCCCGTCGTCGCAGCCCCGTCCCCATCCCCGTCGTCGCCATCCCTGTCGGCGCCACCCGTCACCGTCTCCGTCACCACCCCTCGTTGCCTCGCCTCGCTGCCCCCCGTCGCCTCGCTTCGCCGGTGAGCTCCTGCCCGGGCCGCCATGTCCACACACACATACATTGTTTTTTAGTTTTTTAGTTATAGAAATTTTCTGTTTTCTAGTTATAGAAATATTAGAAATGTTATAGAAATGTTAGTTATATAGAAATGTTATAAATTTTTTCTGTTTTTTAGTTATAGAAATATTAGAAATGTTACAGAAATGTTAGAAATTTTAGAATTAGTTTTAGCTAGATGAATTAGATTAATGTCAAATTGTTAGACGATGATCGATGTTTTTTTAGTTTCTTATAATTTTAGTTATAGAAAAATTTAGAATTTGCATATAGAATTTTAGCTATCACAATCCAATCATTTAAAAATGTTACTTTTTGCGGGCATATAGTATTTGTTCTCGACGATGCTCGACCCGCATCCTCGCCGTCGACCCGTTCGCGACGACGTCCGGCTGACCCATGTCCGGGATTGGGCTCCGTCGGGCTGGCACTGGGAGGTCATCACATATTTTTTTGATTTGAAGATATACTAACGAATCGATCTTTCTCCTTTCAGCCCTCCAGATCGAGCAAATCTGCTTCTACAGACAGCAGGACAAAGCGAGGCATGGGAAAAAAAGTTGAAGGAGGGTGTAAAGTACAACATCGATTCCATCAAAGCTAATGGCGAACCCCTCATGCCTAAGAACATTGTGAACAAGTTCGTTCGTCAGTGCGGAGTTCTTGTGAAGCACCAACTCCCGATCTCCATTCAAGAATGGAAAGAGCCAAAAAATAAACGTTCAGATGTTACTTGGGTCGACGACAGAGCAAAAAAAATGCTTTGGGAATCTCTGATAGAACATTTCACCCTACCAGATCATTTCACTGATGCAGATGTGCAGAAAGTCAAGGACGCTACTCTTAGGAAGATGGCAATTGCATTCAACACCCACAAGAAAACTGTATGGGCCAACTACGTCGCTGCAGAAAGGAAGACTCAAGAATTCAAGGGAACACTGGAGAAGCAAAGAGAACACTGGCCCGCTTTCGTGAAATTCAAGGAATCAGAATTATCTAAGGAACGGTCGAGAAAAAACAAGGCCAATGCCGCAAAAAGACGCAGTTCCATAGGCTGGGGCCAGGTGGCTACGCGGTGGCAATGCCTAAGTGGAATAAGTCTGAGCAAGAGATGCTAGATGCAGGGGTCACTCCAATTACTAGGAGCTGCCCCCCAGGTGCAGAACTTGGTTCTATGCGCATGGGGGGGGCGTTGGACCCGAAGACAGGTTTGGTATCGAAGAAGGCAAGTCTAAAAGGAGCCGAAGAGAAGTTACTTCAAGCAATAGAAGATGCTCGAACGGGGGTGTTCACCCCCAACAGAGAGAACGACGAGCTTACAGCGCCCTGGGAAATCCTGAACACCCGGGAAGAACACGAGGCAAGGGCGTTATTCCCTGGTATGAGGGCTTTTCGGACTGGAAAAACGAGTACAGAAGCCGTGCAAGAAGGAAGATGGAGGAGGAGAAGAAGAGGAAGCAGGAAGCAGAACGCCTTCAAGGCCTCGAATCAGCACACGCGGAATTGGCACTCAAAATCCAGCGGCAGCAGCAGCAGATCGACTCACTTAGCCAGGAAAGGGGGTCTCAGCAGCGGCAGCAGCTAGCGGATGATCCAACATTGGATAGCACCATCCCATCCATGCCGAGAAGCAGCGTAGGTTCCGCCCCGGGCGACGCACTGCTGGATAGATACCCTGTGGATGACATCATGGAGAATACTAACTATGAGCTACACTTCAAAATGAAGAACATATCCATGAAGGTGGCGGACGTCGTTGCTTTCACAAATCCTCCTGAAGCAACCTTCCATTACAACTTGATTCCAGCGGGCTATGCTCGTGTCTTGGTTGATGAGGTGGTGGACCAATATTCGGGGCTAGAGCTTGACATTCCTGGAGGTGACGACGAGCACACACTAGGAGAGGCCATACATCGTATCATCCTATGGAGAAAGGATTGCATCATCTTTCGAAGGCCACCGACACCCCATCAGCCGACTCCTCCTCGAAGTCCATCACCGAGTCAGCAGACTACCGCTCCTCCAAGTCCACAAACGCGTGAGCCGACACCTCCTCGAAGTCCGCCACCATGTCAGCAGACCCCCGCTCCTCCAAGTCCACGAATGCGTGAGCCGACTCCTCCTCGAAGTCCACCACCGTGTCAGTAGACTCCCGCTCCTCCAAGTCCACCAATGCGTGAGCAGACTCCTTCTTCAACTCAGCCACGTCAGCCGTCTCCACCGCCTCAGCAATCGCAGAAGAGAGCCGCCGCAGCTATGGTGCGTAGCGGTACGAGTCGAGGTAGTATAGGAGGTACAGGCGGAGGCAAGCGATATAAATATGGTCCAAGCCTCGCTCCTCTTCCTCAGAGGCCTTACGACATGACCGAGGAGCAAAACACAGCCATAGTGCAGGCCCAAGTGGACGCCCATTTTGGACCGAAACCGGCACCGCCGCCAAGGGAGAAAGTGCCTGAGGAAAAGATTGACCACTTCATTCGTATGGCTAGACCACCAGCTCCCAAGCCTGTTGACTCAGAATATGAGTGCCAACGAGCCAAGCAGCTGGCAAAAAAATGCGGGAAAACCGTTCCCCAGCTGAGAGAATAGGCGGCGCAGTTGATCCCCCCGCCTGTTGTGCCAACAACACATGAGAGTACCGCCACCCTATATAGATGTGGACAAACTGTTCCCCGGCTGGGCAATCTGGTAATAACCGAGGAGCATATAATGCAGGCTCAAATGCTCAGTATCACTGTTGGACAACTCCTCGAGATCGAACCCATGTCTCCGCTTAGAGAGGAGGAAATAAAACGGAAATATGTCCGCGGCCAACCTTTGGTCGAGCCCGAGGAGGTCAAGAACCTCCCAACGAGAATGTATGAAATGCATGATTGGTACATGAAAATTACCAAGAGTTCCAATCGAGAGTCCCTCATGGTGAAGGTCAAGGAAGAGCATTACTTCCATAAGCTAGCTCTGTGCGTTGAGTATTCAGAACTATTTCAGTTATTCAATGAAGATGCACTCGACAAATCTCTCGTTAGTTGCTATTGTCTGTAAGTGATTTCTTTCTGTAATTTAAGTCTCAAACTAGATTTAGTGCTCATTGATCGATCATTACCTGTAATTATCCTCACTATATTCTTTTTTGTGGTATTATGCAGGATGAAGATGTATGAAATGAAAAAAGCTGGATGCTATGGCATTGGGTTCATTGACCCAAATACCATTAATGAACAGACATGAACATATGATTATTGTAAACAAGATGTAGAGAATAAAATGCTAGAGTTCTTGAAGCGCCCCAATAGGAATGAAGATATACTACTTCCTTACAACTTCAGGTGAGTCACACTGTCTTGTAGTACAAATTTTGTTTTTGCTTACTAGCTAGCTAGATGTTAATAATTAAGTGTATAGGGTTTAGGGTAGTTGATTAGTGTTATGCACATGCCCGCTTAATTAAGACATGCAAACGTGTGCGCATGCAGTTACCACTGGGTATTGTTAGACATTAAAGTTGAAGAAGGAACAGTTGAAGTACTGGACTCACTACTTAAGAAAGAAAGTGACTTCACCATCGTGAAGGGGATACTCGACAGGTAATTTCAATCATTATTAACTATATCTCAGCCTATTTAGTTCATCATTTCCTGATATCAACTATATTTAATAACACCTTTATTAATTTTCTTTGCCGGCGGGCAGGGCTTGGGCAAAGATCATCAAGGTGACTCCAGGCAAATGGCGAAAGAAGTCGTTGTGGTATCGACCCAAGGTCAGTAATTAAGTAGTACTAACTAGCTACCATCTCTTTAATTCTTGTTTCAATACCATTAATTAATTATCATGCTTGATTAATTATTATCTGATTAAATTCTATTCTCTTAAATGCCCTGAAGCAGGCGCCGGGGACTGATGTGTGTGCATACTACATTTTCGAGAACATTCGCATGATGGCGTTCGAAAGGAGCAAATCTCAAAGACAGGAATGGGTACGTTTGCCAGAACACTATTCACAATTTTTACATGATTATGGATATCTAGTCACACAACTAATACACATGCATATTGATCTCCTTCTTAACAGTTCAAAGAGGTGCGGGACAAGCTCCTAGCAACGGAGCGCATACGAGCACTTCAAGAGGAAATAGTGGGTTTTTTGCTTGACCAGGTCATAGATCCCAAAGGAGAATACTATTACCCGCTACCGCCCCCATGAACCACTCCCAATTGTTATCGTGCTCCGAAGGCACCAAGGCAACATGTAGGAGAAATTGTATATATATACATGTGTATGTGTATAATGGTGGTTGTGAGACATTCGATGATATATATATATATATATATAGAGAGAGAGAGAGAGAATGGTTTTGCTACCCACACTAGCTCGGGTGGTGGTTATCGGAACCGTTGGTTCGCTTTAAGATCCGCACCTTTTGGTGGATAATGTTCTTGTTTCATCAATTATTGAATTTCGCCAGGGCAGATGAGGAAAGAGAGGTTACACCTTTCTAGAGTGGCAGACCCAGGAATGGCAACCTAGTCTCTAGCTTCGCAGGAGCACCCAGAACAAAAAACTGCTTCGGCTTTCTGAAGTGGCAGGGGCGACAGGAACTACTTCAGGCTAACTTCTGAAATCAACCGATGATGGTAATTTATTAAAAGTTCTGGGCTCGGGCATCATAAAAACTATCATTTTCGTATTGCCAACTGAAGGAAAGGTTCCGCACCCTCTGTACTGGTAAATCAACTGCGACGCGTCCTGCCATTTTTTTGTCAGATAAATAAAGACTGTGTTGCACCGTTCAGACTAGTGTTTGAACTGCCGCGTGATGAAGATGTATCTGGCGGAGTAAAAAGCCCTGTGTAACGCATCCAAAAAAGGCTATGTGGTAAATGTTTGTGCCGCCGTCTCGGGCGTGCAATTACTACGTCCAGCGATAGTTTTTGCATATGATTAGCACTATATATTACTAAAAATCAGTAAAATACAACCGTATATGATTACCACTGTACGACATGCTTGGTTGGTCGGATTCCTCACTTGGTATCGACAGACTCTATGAACGCCAAGAAGAAAGGCCAGCGGCCGACGGCCACCACAAGTATTCTACGGAGAGAGTGCACGGTCGGGACACACGGTTGACCATGAGTCTGGATGCTGCCATGACGCGAGACCGTCGACGCCACCACTGACCATGGCTAGTGGTCCTCCTCGCCTGAACTCACAGGTCGGCGGAAGCTTTAGCCATTCGCCAATGCTATCACCGGGGACCAGCGAGGAAGCTAGACGCCCCCACTAGGCCCGTGGTACTCGGCCCTCCCCCAGTGGCAGAGCAACGCCGCGGCGGTGGCGCGGGAAGGCTCTTTGGTGGCGATGCATGGAGGCGCTCCGGTGGCAACGCGTACGCGGCAGCGGCGTCAGCCCAGAGCTCGGGGCGTGCGGGCAATCATCCGGGTAGAGCCGGACCCTGGTCGTTAGTGGGATGCCGTAGTGGTGGAGGGTATGCAGTAGGAGGTGACGACGCTGGCGGTTGACGGAGGTGTCTCCGGCGAACGGTGCTGGCCTCTCCGTGCTCCGGTCTAGCCACTGTGGTGCTTTCGTCGTCCTGACCGCCAAGCGAGATCGAGCGAGACAGGAGAATACGGGAGCAGTGTTTTGTAGACCAGTGACATACAGACGAAATACAAGTGACTTGAAACCGGGCGGAAACATTACGACGCAAAAACGACCATCCCTTGACCTGAAAACGGGCTGTGGTATCGTTTGATCGAGAAAACATGCATGGTTTGGGAGATGGGAACGCGAGCAACAGAAGCCGAAGTTCAACCGTGAGCATTGCCGGGGTGAAGACCCGTTTGCAGTGCAGCCGATTGCAAGTGCGAACTAGCCACCACTGCGTAACCAACTCTTAAGTCCAGGAGATAAATTTCGTTTGCTCAATCATGTCCGTTGGATATCATTTGGGTGGCTAATATAGGGGCGCCAGTTACAGCGTGACTTGCAAGAGGCAAGTCACCTAATCTCGGTCCCCGCCATTGTGCCTGCCCAAATTGACGATGACACTGGTGAGGACAGGTGGTATTTTTTCGCACCGGCCATGGCAGAGAAATATAAGCATCATGCCTTGCAAAATTCAGTAAGCATGTTGTCCGTCGCTTTTCAGGATGATCGATCGACTCGGAGTACATGCAGGCGTTGCGTTCAGTCAGACTCGGTGCATGTGACTCAGATAGGACAATTCGCTTGTTTATACCGCCTGTCACAAAAACCCAATACAACACATGCAGCAATGATGACTATGGAATAGTTAATGGCTCTATAAGGATGCGGGGTACCCTCTCACAAAGAAGGTACGTCCATGCGCAAATCACCAGCGCCACTTTGAACTTGTTCTTTTCCTGAACTGTCATCCGAGGCCCATACGTCATCTTCACAGCTTCAACCATTGGCAGTATGTTGTATTGTTGTGCTCCCTTTATCGATGCCAAACATCCCTCTGATCTATGACAACACCTCCTCCATGAGGGAAACTCCAACACGCCTACACAAACGGACACGAATTTTGCTTGTTTTTTGTCTGTCTGAGTCGGCAAACGAATAGATGGACACCGGCGGACAGACGGACGCGGCTGATACCCAACGTGAAGGACCTATTTCGAGCGGACTTGTAACTTTTTGTAAATAGAAGAAAGATAGGCCATAGTAAACGCACGACATGGCGGATCCCTCAGACCCGACGGTTGCCTCATCTCCTGCTGGCTCGGTACCCCGGCCACCGCCGCAT
Source organism: Triticum urartu (assembly GCF_056163025.1). NCBI lineage: Eukaryota > Viridiplantae > Streptophyta > Magnoliopsida > Poales > Poaceae > Triticum > Triticum urartu. Next base: position 353,345,284 of record NC_141879.1, on the reverse strand, counting down.
TGGAGGCCGTTGCGCCTGGTGTTGGAGGGAGTGCCGCCACGCCATCTCCTGCAGCCCCAGCGCCCCCGCCGCCGCCTCATTGGAGGCCACCGCAGCAGGGAGGGCTCCGGACGTCTGGTTTGTGTCCGTCTTCGACCCAAATTTAAGGCGAAAATGGGTCCGGACAGACACAAAATATACAAAAAATAGAAATGAGTATGTTTGTTGGGCAACTCTTTTGCCTCCGCGGACACAAACGGACATGCGAATACTATGCGTCGGGGCGTTGAAGTTGCTTTCACAACAATATCTTGGAGCCAGCACGAGCTCTGTCGCTGGCGGCCGGGTGCTCCCATGGCTGTGACCACATCCTACAACCATGACGGTTGGGTGCACCTGACGGCGGTGACCAAGGTGACCACGGGCTGCAAACATCTCCGCTAAGGGCCGCAACCGCAGGTGCATCTGTTGCATGGGTAGAGGCGGCGACAAGGACGGTCGGCGAGGGTGGGGACCGACAACGGTTAGTCCGCAAAACACATTGTCATCAACACCAAAACCAATTAAAGAGAGACATGCCCTTTCATGCGTGAAACCCACAAAGGGAGGCCCCCCTTGTGCTTTTATGTAAAGTTGATCCTATAGAGAAAGTTCTCAAACGCAGAAATAAGGGTTCCTCGGGTTGGGTGGGTGTGGTTCCGATAATCTAAAACGGAGGTTCTTCACATAATGTAAGCATTTGTGGTGGCCATTTTTATCTAAGCCAACTTACAGGGGGGAGGATGGCGTCGGGGGGTTGCAACATCCCCCTATATATGATGTTCTCGTGAAGATAGAAGGGTGCCATCAGGTGGTGTGTGCATGGTTCCGACAATGTAAAACGGAGGTCCTCCACGTAATGTAAGCGTTGCGGTGGTTGATGTGTCTAGTTATCTATCTCTTCCATGTTCTCTAGTCCTTGATACCTCTTTTTGTGTGCATGCAATGTAAACCTGATGGAGAGGGTTCCTCGTGCAGAAAAAGGGGGTTCCTCCCACCGACAACAATCCCCTCTATGAATCACTCTTCTCTCTCTCTCTCTCTCTGTGTGTGTGTGTGTGTGTGTGACTATCTATCTACTATCCACCGACCAACCTTGTGCGTTGCACGCTGGACCCGCCTTCACTATTATTGTTCATATGATCTGTGGAAATTGTGCCGATAGGTGCAATATCTGTGCTACGTGAAAGGTTCATGTTTGCATGTAAGAATGTGCCCCCATGCGGTGTGCATGGTTCCTACAACGTAAAATGGAGCTTCACGTGTAAATTAAAAGTTGTATTGATCCTATATCTATTTATCTATCGACCCATATTTCTCTAACTTTTTAAGACCTTATTTAACGTGTATGCATAGTAAAAGCTCGTATGGTGTCGAATGGTGTGGGGTTTGCAATGTCCACCCGATGGAGAGGGTTCCTCCTGCAGAAAAAAAAGGTGCACTCTGATGTAGTGTGCATGGTTCTGATAATATAAAATGGAGGCTCTTCATATATACAGAGAGGGGATGGATTTGCTAACCGCACCTACAGAGAAGGTTCTCATGCGCATAGAAAGGTTCCTCGTGGTGGGTTGGAGTGGTTCCGACAATATAAAACGGAGGTTCTCGATGTAATGTAAGTGTTTTGCGGTGATCATTTTTCATCTTAACTCATTTTTTATCATCCCCGTGGTGCAAAAAATGTGGTGCGTGTGAAACCTACAAAGGGAGAACCCCCCTTGTGTGGATATGTAAGGTTCATCCTATAGAGAAGGTTCTCGAATGCATAAAGAAGGGTTCCTCTGGGTTGGTGGGTGTGGTTCCGATAATGTAAAACGAAGGTTCTTCACATGATGTAAGCATTTGCAGGTGGTCATTTTTCATCTGACCCAACGCCCATGCTCCCATCCTTTGTCATCTATGGGGCACAAATCTGGTGTGGATGGGCAGGCAATTTAAAATGGGATATGTAACTATTCACCATAACCCCCCCACCCCACACCCGCGCGTGCGCAGTTGTGTTGATTAACCTATTCAAAAGAGAACATCACAATTGTTATCATATTAAACTAAAAATGGTTTGTGCAGGGTTAATTATGGTGTGTGGTCACTAATCGTTGGCATGTCGTAGCGCGCCCAAGACGTAAGAATGGTGGGGGTGGAGGAAATTGTTGTTGTAATGCCTGGCTGTGACAAGTAGCTTTGACTTTAAGGGCATTTCTGGCCGATCCCTAAATCGCATTAGAGAAGTGAAAACACCAGTTTACTCCTCTAAACCGGATCTAGACGATCGCCTAAAACTCATAGAGAAGTAAAAAAATTACTCCGAGTGGCTGCCGAGGAGTAAATTAACTCGCCCCCTTTGCGCCGCTCACTCTACCACCCCTGTCCACTTATCAACTCCCCTGTCACCCATACATGCTACCCGAGACCCATTCGTAGTCGACATTGCCGACTACGGCACCACGGCGCCGAAGAAGGCGACGACGGGAACAACGACTGCAATATAGGCAAGGGCGGACGACAACGGCAGTGGGGTCGGTAGGTGCATGTACGGTGACCTAGACGACGACACAGACGTGTACCCTTAATCAGGGTCTGTCCAGAGCTGAGTGGAAGGAGATCGTCGAATAATCTGATAGTAATTAAAATTAATAAGGTTTAGCTTGACTGACATTTAAATTTTTTATGAAAAATTTACCGAGTTTCAGTTTGTATGTTTAAGTAGTATACTTATTTGAATCCATTTTTTGTTCGTTTGTACCGGATTAGTTTATAAGCTTAAAGTTTGTGGAGTAAGGGACAGACTATGTGTCAGTCAACTGAAAATAAAATACGGGTCAGTCGGCTGACCACGAATATTGTTTCAGTTGATTTCCTGTCTAGCTGGAACCGAGGGACAGAACGCGCTCAACGCTGGATGGATCGATCTTGAGAGTCCATACATGCACACGTGTGGCCGGCGCAGAGCTGGAACCGGTCCTTGTCCACTTCCATGCGAATGCATGCATGCACACAGCTGCACAATCTCTCGCCCCCACACCCTGTCTTGTAGTACTAGTATACTCTATCCTCTAGGCGGGACACATGCATGCACAACCAACCGGCTAATCTCATTAAACACCAGTAATTAGCATGTAATTAATCACAAGCAAAACACCCGCCACAACCATTATCCGAACGACAACACAATGTGTTATACGCAACGCAATCGTTAGTGATATTTTTTTGCAATCGTTAGTGACTATATGTGCACTCTCACATTTTTTGACATAGTCTGTATAGTACACATATACGCATATACGTACATACATACATATCATTTTGAAGGGAGAGAAGAGGCTATTTAAACCCATATTTCAAACATATTTATGTCTAGTAATCATCACACAAGACAACTTAATATTAGAATCATACTGAAAAAATATACGGGCCATACTGAATCTTCAAAATATTCTTACAGAAGCACGTAACATTTTACCTGAATTGGGTATCGATCTGATAAAGGCATCACTCGAACATTCTTCACCTTTAAGATGCTACCCGCAACATAAAAAAAGAAGAAGTCACGCCCAAACATTATATTGTAAATGAAGAAAAACACACTTTTAGCTTCGAAATGTGGTACATGTGTTGGATCCACCATCAAGAATAAAATGCAGAAAAAAAATAAAGTAAAACAAAAAATAAAATTTTCTAAGAAAGAATGAAATAGGCACATTGGTATAACCCTTAAAGAAGAAAGAAAATAAAAATATGAAAACAAATCATGCAAACTTGCACATAATTTACACAAAACTTACACTATTTATATAGTATGCAATAATAAGCATATAATAGTAAAAGTTCCGTAAAAACTTTAAGAAGGAATGAATTAGTGACATTGGTACGTATTACCTTTAAAGAAGAAAGGGAAATTAAATTAAATTAAGGTAAAACCAAATAATGAAGATTGAATTAATCATTGATATTGCCCTTTAAGAAGAAATAAATTGTAACATACAACAATAATGATAAAATTTGCACACAATTTACAAATAAATTGTGAATGTTTATAATATGCAAGTATAAAGGAAACTAAAACAAATAAAGACAAAATTTGTACATAATTTACACAGAACACATGCCTTTATAATATGCAAGAATAAGCATATAATAGTGAAAGTTTCACAAAAACAATAGATTCTATGAGGGATTAATTAGTGTCATTGATATTACCCTTAAAAGAAGAAGGAAATGAACTAAAAACAATATCAAAATCAAAATATTAAAAATTTATCAGAAATAATGAATTAGTAACATCGGTATTACCTTTAAAAGAAGAAAGAAAATGGAAAAAAACTAAAAATGAATAAATAATCAAAATACTGAAGTTTTATAAGGAAGAATGAATAAGTGGCATCGATATTATCCTTCAAAAGAAAAGAAAAGAAATAAAACTAAATCAAAATCAGAATAATAAAGTTTTATATGGGAGAATTAATGGGTGCAAGTACGTGGTCCTACGTGAAGTAAATGAATTGTTAACTACTCGCATTAAAAAGATCGAGAGAGAATGATTTTGTCTTTTACGATGCGCCCATGAGCATCCTGCTGCTCGTAATCCATGCTCTATAATGTTGCGTGCTATATCGAACGTGGCCGTGGCATTAAGGGAGATCATGATCTCTAGGGCTCACGGGTGTGGCGGCATGCAATCGTCTTTCATACACCCAGCTCGACATCACTATAAAAATACGAACGTCAGCCATTGAAATCATTCAACATCCATTGGTCCAAACGCCTAAAGGCTCACCCTACTCCTATCGTCTGCAATTCTGTAGTTAGCAGCCATGTCCAGCGGTAGCTCCGCCTCGTCTCGGTTCGCGAGCAGCAGGCTGTTTTTTTGTAGCTGCGGCGCGAAGGCAGCCCGCCTGACCTTGTGGACAGATGCCAACCCAGGCCGGAGATACCTGTCTTGCTCAGGGCGCCGGTGAGCGCGCAGTTCATCTTTTTCCTGTCGTAGGGCTTGGTCAATGGGTGATGACATGTGTGAAAAGCCGAGCTTTGTAATGGATGCTGGTTTGCCGCTGTCCTCGCTGGCACTGGCTTGATCCCAAGCCGATCCTGTACATGCGTGAGCTTTTGGTGGATCTGCGTGACAAGATCCGTGTGCTGGAGGAGGAGAACGACGTACTACTCCAATAGTCCCGCCTTCCAAAACAACAGTTCTGACCAGCAGCATGACCGGAGTTGGCGTTCCCATCTATGTACCGCTGATTTTTGGGTTGTGCTGTTCGCTGTGGATACCTTTGCCTCACGCATGTGGGTCAGTTGAACTACCAGTACGTGTCGTGGTTCATATCGTTGTTTTTTTACGGGAATGGTTCATATCTTTGTTTGTTTGTTTGTTCGATGATTTTAAGCTTAATCTAGCAGTGTTCATCAAGAAGAGTATGAGTACTAATTTTGGAGACCACAAAATAAATCGGAATCAATAAGTGCCGAAGGTGTCGTTTTTTCAATTCTCGTCCTGAACACTGAATCCACCCTTGGTTTTTCGCACACGAATCTTGGAACAGAATTCTGCCATGTCATATTTCCTCGCTCGTTTGGGTTTCATGCACGAGCGAGAGCGACCCCTCGCCCCACACCTTTATCCACTCAATCGAGACTCGACGCGAGCACACTAGAGAATGAATAGATGGGAGGAAGAGAGAGGTGCGGCGGCAGCTCGCCGGCGGCGCCTGGGATGGCGACCTGCAAGTGGCCAAGCGGCGGTGCTCGGGAGCTCCTCTCCTGCAGGAGCTCCGACGTGGAGGCGTAGGTGCAGCTGAAAATTGGACCAAAGCGTTAGCAAGTTAAATGGTACTCCTTGAGGAGACGTGGAGTACTGTAGTATCTGCATGTTGCAATCTCAAGAAGGGGAAAATAAATAAAGCATAAAAAGACGAACAAGAATCCATTGGGGGAAACAAGAATAGAACAAACAAGACAATCATTTTGGAAGGATGGGTCTGGTTGGTTCGAGCCGCTTGCCTCATGTCACCTTGAGGCGACCACGTACGAGTATTCGAATAGAAACCCGGCCTTCTCTATTTGCCTATTGCCACCACGCCATTCAAGTATGGGTGCCCAAGGACGACAAGCCCCACTGCTGCATCCAATGCAGCCGCCGAGAGGAGGACAGAGTTGGGGGTGGGCAGCAGCACCTCGCGCCATTGACGACTGTGGACAGCCTGTACCGGAGCACCTCTCCACGAGCACGAAAGGAAATCAGATGGCACGGTCTGGCTCCATCACTCATATGCACTCAGCTGCTAGTTCCATGGGCGTCGCGACCGCATGGAGCTCCTCCTCCTCCACGTGCAGCTCTCCTTCGTCGGCTGGACTTGATTTCACGGTGTCGCCTCCTCGGGCAGATCTCGGCCACGACAGAAGTGCTGATGGTCGTGGCTGTGGCACCGTCGATGGGTCATGGTCTCATGGAACGGGGGAGTAACGTGTGATGGCTGGGGGCGGTGGGACGCTATTGCTGTTATACGGGTCATGGGAGGAGGATATGAATGCAGAGAAGGCGGTTGTGGAGGCTGGCGTAGCAGTGGAGGAAGAGAAGAGCACGATCCCGATCTACTCTGTTAAGGAGGCCAGGGCAGGCGCATGGTCGACTGGGCTCCATGCTAGAGCGGTGGTGATGAGCGATAGAGAGGAAGGGCCGGGACATAATGAGCTTTGTGAGTCTTGGCACTTTGCTATATGTATAGCAAGTTATTTTATTGCATATGGCTCGGTAGAGCTAGATTGGTTGGTTTGCTAGGTGCTTCATTTGAATGTCACACACGTACTGTGCTAGACTTAATGCAAAATGTCACAAAAAGGAAGATTTAACCGTATGTCCAATGGTTTGCCATGGAGCTAGCTTGTACAGGTAAGACTTGGTGATGCCTTTCGATAACCTCAGGCAGATACGACCAAAAAAGTTCACATGGGCCAGCTGGGTAATTGTTTTGGAGAACTTTATGGAGATGTATCAACATGGCAAAGTCAGAAGCTGCCACACACCCTGCTGTTGGAGCCGACGGTTCTCCAGATTAATGTTGGAGCTGTTCGAGCCGAACACTGGTGGTCACTGCCTGCTGCACGACCATCCTGGCAGCCTAGTGCATGCGCAGCACTCTAGCATTGCAGACTGCGTGGGTCATCTTCCTCTATAAAAGGAAATAATCATCAAACGATTAATAACACGAAAATGCAAATAAGGAAAGAGGAGGGACCAGATCCCAACACCAACGAGCGCACGTGATTGCAGCCGCCCCAGCGAAGTTTCATAAGTTTGCTTTTCCCCTTAGGTTGGAGGAGGGGAGAGGTGCACCACAAGGGGGGAAGGGAAACCTTCCCCCTTAGGTCAGCCAAGGAGGGAGGTTTCCACTCCAATTCGGCCTCCCCTTGTCCTCCAAAAAGGCTAAGGGGTGGCGCCTCCCCTATTGGGCCCTTGTGGCCCAATTATCCTTCCACCACTTCTTTTAAGGCCCGTTGATATTAAATTAAATACAAAAGCCCTCTAACATTTACTATAGCATATTATATATAATTTAACATCTCTGAAATTTTTTCCACCTATATATTATTTATCGGTAATACTCGGTATTACCCGACAAACTCCGAAGCCCTTCTGGTGGCCCCAAAACCCTTCCGGTTCCTCTTGTAACTATTGTGAATATTAGTGAAACAATTCCACAAATAAACCCTCGATACTCTTGGCCTACTAACACTTAGTGGATCATGATTACCTTAAGTTTGTGACCCTGTAGGTTTGGTAAATCATATACATGAACGAAACCCCTTCGCTCAATGACCAATAGCGGAACCGTGGACATCCATATTGGTCCCTATGATTACACGAATGATATTCGAGTGAACCCTTGGTTATCATGTGATGTTCTCTTTGCTTCGTGATACTTTACAAATCAGAGGAGTGTCAGTATCCTCCTCATTCATCCACATGCCCACTTTTTGGCCCCCCTCGTTACCAGTTTTGTTCTTATTTCTCGTTGATCTGTTCCGGCATCCCCATGACATAGTCACCTATGTATGGTAAGACGATGATCGATGCCATCACACCGAGAGGCTCCTAAGTATATCTCTCTGATACGTCCATTTTGCATCATGTTTTCCCACTGTTATTTATGATGTTTTTATGCATAATAATGCTTTTGGAGTAATTCTAATGACTTTTCTCTCATAATTTGCAAGGTACACACAAAGATGGAGAATTCCCGCAGTTGGAAATCTGGACCTGGAAAATCTACGTCAAGCTACCTATTCTGCACAACTCCAAATAAGCCAAAACTACACAGAGAATTTTTATGGAATATATGAAGAATATTGGAGCAAATAAGTACTAGAGGGGGCCCACCAGGTGGGTTGCCCACCTGGGCGCGCCAGGGAGCCCAGGCGCGCCCTGGTGGGTTGTGCTCACCCAGGCCCACCTCCGGTGCCCATCTTCTGGTATATAAGTCATTTTGACCAAGAAAAAAAAATAAGGAGAGGACTTTCGGGACGGAGCGCCGCCGTCTCAAGGCGGAACTTGGGTAGGAGCACTTTTGCCCTCCGGCAGAGCGATTCCGCCGGGGGAACTTCCCTCTCGGAGGGGGAAATCATCGTCCTCATCATCACCAACAACTCTCCCATCTTGGGGAGGGCAATCTCCATCAACATATTCAACAGCACCATCTCATCTCAAACCCTAGTTCATCTCTTGTGTTCAATCTTGTTACCGGAACTATAGATTGGTGCTTGTGGGTGATTAGTAGTGTTGATTACATCTTGTAGTTGATTACTATATGGTTTATTTGGTGGAAGATTATATGTTCATATACAATATGCTATTGAATATCCCTCTGATCTTGAGCATGTTTATCACTTGTGAGTAGTTACTTTTGTTCTTGAGGTCACGGGAGAAATCATGTTGCAAGTAATCATGTGAACTTGATATGTGTTCGATATTTTGATAGTATGTATTGTGATTCCCTTAGTGGTGTCATGTGAACATCGACTACATGACACTTCACCATATTTGGGCCTAAGGGAATGCATTTTGGAGTAGCAATTAGATGATGGGTTGTGAGAGTGACAGAAGCTTAAACCCTAGTTTATGCGCTATTCCGTAAGGGACCAATTGGATCCAAAAGTTTAATGCTATGGTTAGAATTTATTCTTAATACTTTTCTCATAGTTGCGGATGCTTGCGGGAGGGTTAATCATAAGTAGGAGGTTTGTTCAGGTAAGAACAACACTAAGCACCGGTCCACCCACATATCAAATTATCAAAGTAGCGAACACGAATCAAACCAACATGGTGAAAGTGACTAGATGAAAATCCCATGTACCCTCAAGAATGCTTTGCTTATTATAAGAGACCATTTTGGCCTGTACTTTGCCTCAAAAGGATACCTTGCTGCACTTTTTCTACTATTATTGTTACTTACTCATCACAAATTATCTTGCTATCAAGCTACTCCGTTACTTACACTTTCAGCACTTGCAGACATTACCTTGTTGAAAATCACTTGTCATTTCCTTCTGCTCCTCATTTCCTTCTGTTTTATGGTGCCGTTGCCGGGGAGTGAAGCACCTTTGGTAAGTGGAATTTGGCAAGGAAACATTTATATAGTGTGTTGAAATTTACTATCACTTGATACTATGGAAAACAATCATTTAAGGGTTTTGTTCAGGGTATATTCACCTCGACTAGAACCACAATTAGCTACCCCTCAACCTACTGCACCTACTAAAAATATTTAATATGAAATTCCTTCGAGTATGATTGAACAACTGCTAGCTAATCCTTATGGAGGAGACGGAACCGAACATCCTGATATGCACTTGATATATGTAGAACAAATTTGTGGATTGTTCAAGCTTGTAGGCTTACCCAGAGATGAAGGTATGAAGAAGGTTTTCCCTTTATATTTGAAGGGAAAAGCATTGGCATGGTATAGGCTGTGCGACGATATTGGATCCTGGAATTGGAATCGATTGAAATTGGAGTTCCATTAAAAAAAATTATCCTATGCATCTAGTTCACCGTGATCGGAATTATATATATAATTTCTGGCCTCGTGAAGGAGAAAGTACCGCTCTATCTTGGGGGAGGCTTAACTCAATGTTATATTCATGTCCCAATCACGAGCTTTCAAGAGAAATTATTATCTAGAATTTTTATGCTCGGCTTTCTCGTAATGATCATACCATGCTTGATACTTCTTGTGCTGGTTCTTTTATGAAGAAGACTATTGAATTCTGGTGGGATCTTTTGGAAAGAATTAAGCACAACTCTGAAGATTGGGAAATCAACGAAGGTAAAGAGTCAGGTATTAAATTTAAGTATCATTGTGTTCAATCTTTTATGAATATCGATGCTTTTTTGAAAAATTTAGCACTAAATATGGGATTGACTTTGAGATTGTAGCCTCCATTTGTGAATTGTTTGCTTCTCATGTTGATCTCCCTAAAGAGAAGTGGTTTAAATATCACCCACCTATTAAAGAAGAAATTAGAGAACCGGTACCAGTTAAAGAGGAAACTATAATTTACAATGTTGATCTAGTTGTTTCTACTGCTTTCATTGAGAAACCACCTTCCCCTGTTAGGATAAAGGAACATGCTAAAGTTTCAACTGTGGTCAACAAAAGTTACATTAGAAAACCTAAACCTGATGAAAAAATTAAAGTACAACCTAGTATTGCTATGGTTAAGGATCTCTTGGAAGAAAATGTAGATGGTCATGTTATTTACTTGTGCAAAGAAGCTACTAGAATTGCCAAACCTGATAAAAAGGATAAACACATACCTGTTGCTGGCATGCCCGTTGTCTCAGTCAAAATAGGAGATCATTGCTATCATGGTTTATGTGACATAGGTGCTAGCGTGAGTGCTATTCCTTATTCCTTATATCAAGAAATTATGAATGACATAGCACCTGCAGAGATAGAAGACATAGATGTTACTATTAAACTTGCTAATAGAGACACTATATCACCAATTGGGATTGTTATAGATGTTGAAGTCTTGTGTGGGAAAATAAAATACCCTACTGATTTTCTTGTTCTTGGTTACCCACAAGATGACTTTTGTCCCATTATCTTTGGTAGACCTTTCTTGAACACCATTAATGCTAAGATAGATTGTGAGAAACAAACTAGCGGTGTTAGTTTTGGTGATGAATCTCATGAGTTTAATTTTTCCAAGTTTAGTAGAAAGCTTCATGAAAAAGAATTGCCAAGTGAGGATGACATAACTGGTCTTGGTTCTATTGATGTACCACCTACTGATCCTTTAGAACAATATTTGCTAGACCATGAAAATGATTTACATATGCATGAAAGAAATGAGATAGATAAAATTTTCTTTGAACAACGTCCTCTGCTTAAACACAATTTGCCTATTGAAACTCTAGGAGGTCGTCCTCCACCTAAAGGTGATCCTGTGTTTGAATTAAAACAATTGCTAAACACTTTGAAATATGCTTATGTTGATGAAAAGAAGATATATCATGTTATTATTAGTGCCGACCTTTCAAAACATGAAGAAGCAAGATTATTGAAAGTTCTAAGGAAGCACCGAGCTGCTATTGGATATACTCTTGATGATTTAAAGGGCATTAGTCCCACTCTATGTCAGCACAAAATTAATATGGAACCTGATGCTAAACCCGTTGTTGATCACCAACGCTGGTTAAATCCTAAGATGAAAGAAGTGGTAAGAACGGAAATATTAAAACATCTGGAAGCAGGTAAAATCTATCCCATAGCTGATAGTAGATGGGTAAGTAATGTTCATTGTGTCCCTAAGAAAGGAGGTATTAATGTTGTTTCTAATGATAAGAATGAACTTATTCCACAAAGAATTGTTACATGCTATAGAATGGTAATTGCTTTTAGAAAATTAAACAAAGCAACTAGAAAAGATCATTACCCTCTGCCTTTTATTAATCAAATGCTAGAAAGATTATCTAAGCACACACATTTTTGCTTCCTTGATGGATATTCTGGTTTTTCACAAATACATGTTTCTCAACCTGATCAAGAAAAGACCACTTTTACTTGTCCCTTTGGAACTTATGCTTATAGATGTATGCCTTTTGGTTTATGCAATGCACCTGCTACCTTTCAAAGATGTATGACTGCTATATTCTCTGACTTTTGTGAAAATATTATTGAAGTTTTCATGGATGATTTCTTTGTTTATGGGAAGTCTTTTGACGATTGTTTAAGCAATCTTGACCAAGTTTTGCAGAGATGCGAGCAAACAACTCTTGTATTGAATTGGGAAAGTGCCACTTTATGGTTAATGAAGGTATTGTCTTGGGCCATAAAATTTTTGAAAGAGGTATTGAAGTGGACAAACCTAAGGTTGAATTCCCGACTCTAGCTCATAGGTATCCATAAGAGCGACCAGCCCTGAATGCTTAAACCTATCAATCCTCTCCTAAATTTCTTTCTTTTTGTCGTTGGGCAAGGAGCAATCCATTCAGCACTTTCCGATGGGGACCAAAAGCCACTGGGCTACCAAGAAGTCGGATTCAGTTCAGTCCCGTTTTCAAGATCCGGTTCAGTGTTTGGGGATGGCTTGGTCCAAGCCCACATCCATAGTAGATGGACTTGAGCAGGCAAGTATGCCACCTACCGATATGATTGATTATGACAATTATGATATGGACTGGACGGTTGTGCAACCGATTGTATTGACTCGCTTACCCCCGAGAACACCTAAGGCATGGGGGTTATTTACGTGAGTAAGCCTAGCAAGGACCAAGATCTTGATCTAGCCTAGTTGGGGCTTTAGAGTCACATGACACAGTACCAAGAACGGGAGAACCAGTAACAATTGATACGGATTTCCAACCAACGGATCTTCTTACCTTTGGACCGGAACCTTTAGCTGTTTCCTACTCGGTCTACAGCTTGGTTTGAAATGAGGGAGCCATACCGTGTGGTTGAAGCAGAGTACCGTTTTGCAGTGGATAGGGCACTATCTCTATTCGTAGCAGCATTGCGTATTGCTCTCACTAGGAAAGGGGGACATAACCCCTACTATAGAGCAGGAATGGAAGGGAATGAGCTCGGCTGCTTCTCCCCCACACTTCTTTATTTCTCCGTGCCCCTATTTAGTTAGTACTTTCGAGTTAAGAGCGAGAAAACGAACTATTTCATTTAATAAAAAAAGTGCAACGGCTGTAGAGTGAAAAGGCCATGAGGATGGCTACGGCTTTGAAGCTCCTTTATCTACCATAGATAGAATGGAAGAGTTTTTTCTCACTGCACTGATCCACCAAGGCTAGGGATATCCAATGGGATGGAGCTATTTTCCTTGGCACCTTAGAGTCCTCAGACGATGAACAGAGCACTAGATGCCCTAATCTACTCCTATGCTAAGTGTCTTTGTTTGGTTTGATTTCTTGTGAAAGCGGCTAGCCCCATCACTAAAGCATGCCTGTTCCATATGAAAGGTGATGTAGGTAGGGCTGGTAGGGGAAGTAAGAAATAGGTGAGACTCGTTAATGAAACTAGCCTTCAGCCTTAGATTTCTAAGTTCTGTTTCCACCATTACTAGTGTTTCCTTGCTTTTCATAATAGAAAAAGATCAACTAAACTAAACCAGAGATTGTCGTAGAGATTGGCAGGACTGGGTATTATTCTGGGCGATGAAATGGATGGAATTTCTTGAAACATAACTCACTTCACTTATAATCGAATTTGGAAAAGGGAGACTAGCTGCTGCAATAAATCAAGAAGAAAGCATGCGCAAAAGAGAAGCTCAATGAGAGAGATTCTAGACCGGTCATGGTCGGGGCTGATCGATCGCTCCTTAAAAGGGAGTTAACTGCTTCGAACCATACATGAAACTTATCTCATAGAGTGAGCTAGCCCCAGATAGCGAAGGATAGCTATTGACTTATTGGGAAACCCGCCTCCAATACATGCTTATCCCAGACCCCCTATTCCTTCATTTTAGGTTTTCATGGCCGATTCAATAACATAGTTCGCACACCTCTTTTCAATTCTCTAGAGATAGTTGTCATTTATCTCTTCTTCCGGGTCCCTCCTATTTGGTTGGAAGTTTCCTGCTCCAGTTGGGAAAGCAAGGGCCCTAGTTTCGTTACTGAGTCTCGTTATGGTCGAATATGAATGAATCCTGGAATGGAATAAAAACATGAGTAAAATGCATCGTAGTCCCTCAATCGAACAGTCAATTAGTTCATATCTAACCTTATGTATTCTTTTCCCGCACCTTAGCTTCAAATAATTGAATGAATGAGTGCTATTTCAGAGTTCAAGTTTAGGTATTAGCTCGCTACAGTTTAGTACAATTGAGAAAATGCCATGTCCTAAAGATATTAGGTATTCGTAGTTTCTTAGGTCATGCTGGTTTCTATAGGAGATTTATCAAAAACTTTTCTAAAATTTCTAGGCCTCTTACAAACCTTTTGCAAAAGGATATTCCTTTTGTTTTGATGATGATTGTTTAGAAGCCTTTGAAACACTCAAGAAAGCCTTAATTTTTGCACCTATTGTTCAACCACCTGATTGGAACTTGCCTTTTGAAATTAGTGTGATGCTAGTGATTATGTTGTTGGTGTTGTTCTAGGACAAAGAGTTGATAAAAAACTGAATGTTATTCATTATGCTAGTAAAACTCTAGACATTGCTCAATGAAACTATGCTACTACTGAAAAAGAATTCTCAGTAGTGGTGTTTGCTTGTGATAAATTTGGATCTTATATTGTTGATTCAAATTTAATTTTTCACACCGATCATGCTGCTATTAAATATCTTATGGAAAAGAAAGATGCTAAACCTAGACTTATTCGGTGGGTTCTCTTGCTACAAGAATTCGATTTACATATTACTGATAGAAAAGGAGCTGAGAACCCTGTAGCTGATAACTTAATCAAGCCCTCCGGGAGATCCAAGGTTTGAATGATCTACTCATGGTTATATTGGAGAATACCACATCACCACCTTCTTCTTCATCACCAAAAGAAAATTGAGTATCGGGTATGGGCACTCCCCTTGGCTTCCTCCAAGCTTGGGGAGGTGCCCCAGTATCGTATCATCCCCACTATCTTTTGCCTTTACTTATTTTACTTTGATCTTTTGCTTTAGATGAATAAATGTTTAGTTCGATCCTTTCTTTTCAAGAGTTTGCTTAGTGATCTATCCTTATAATCATGTGCGAGATATAAAATAAAGTTTAGTTCGAGTTTTTGCTCTCTTTACTTTCTTGTTGCAATAAAAAGAAAGGAAATAAATAAAGAAGAAAGGAATAAATGAAAATGGTCATATGCTAATCTTATGGTAGGTGATGACACCACATAAGGAAAAGTATAAGTAGAAAATTTTGTTAGAGATTGACAAACATAGCATTAGTCAATGATGCAACTCATGAAAGAATTAATAAGGGAAGAAAAGATTTACATATAAATATACTATCCTAGAAATCTTTTGTGATTGTGAGCCCTCATCAAAATATTATATGCCGAAATTGTTGACGTTGGACAAGGAAGACAACCTAATGGTTTATGTTTGTTTATATTCACATAGAAGTCATATTGTCATGGATCCTTTAACATGTGGTGCTTGCCCCCTATCTTTGCTAGCCAAAAATTCCGCACTAAGTAGAGATACTACTTGTGTATCCAAAAACCCTTAAACCCAAATCTTATTTTCAAGAGTCCACCATACCTACCTAGGGATTGAGCAAGATCCCTCAAGTAAGTTATCATTGGTGCAAAAAGGCAATAAAAGTTGCTTCTAAAAGTGTGAGATCATTTAGTGTAAGAGAAAACTGAGCATTGTACGAACTTGTGATGGTGAAGAATAAAAGCGACATACTGCATAATAAAGGTTGCTATCACAAGGGGCAATACAACGTGATGTTCTTTTGCACTAAGGGGTTGAGCATACAAACAAATAAGCGCATGGAAACCTTTGCTTCTCTCTGCGAAGGGCCTATCTTTTACTTTTATGTATTTACTTTTATGAAAAGAGTCAAAAGTTTTCTCTCTATTCCTTTTTATTTTTCTCCTTTGGCAAGCATCATGTGGTGAGGAAAGGTCTAGGCACATATGTCCGGTTGAATATAGATAGCATGAGTTATTATTGTTGACATCACCCTTGAGGTGAATACATTGGGAGGCGAAACTACAAGCCCCTATCTTTCTATGTGTCCGGTTGAAACGTTTTGCTCATGTGTGCGCGGTGAGTGTTAGCAATCATGGAAGACTATATGATGGTTGAGTATGTGGACTTGCCTAAAGGCTCCGATACGTGACCCTTCCTGAAAAGATGATGAATTGTAGTTGCAAAGTTGACTAAGAACATAGTTTGTTAGTTTCTAATAGATTTTTTGCTTTATACTTCGATAAGTGCGGTGAATTGTTACTTACTCATGAGAAGTCTATGATGAAAGTTCTATGATAAGAGTCTTATGTTTAATTTTGTTGTTGTTATAATAATCTACATGATGCTTTTATGTCCGTATTTTGTTTTTATCGACACCTCTCTCTCTCTAGCATGTGGACATGTTTTTTGATTTCGGTTTTCGCTTGAGGACAAGCGAGGTCTAAGCTTGGGGGAGTTGATACGTCCATTTTGCATCATGTTTTCCTACTGTTATTTATGATGTTTTTATGCATAATAATGCTTTTTGGAGTAATTCTAATGCCTTTTCTCTCATAATTTGCAAGGTACACACAAAGAGGGACAATTCCGCAACTGGAAATCTGGACCTTGAAAAGCTCCGCCAAGCTACCTATTATGCACAACTCCAAATAAGCTGAAACTTCATGGAGAATTTTTATGGAATATATGAAGAATATTGGAGCAAATAAGTACTAGAGGGGGACCACCAGGTGGGCACAACCCACCTGGGCGCGCTAGGGAGCCCAGGCGCGCTCTGGTGGGTTGTGCTCACCCAGGCCCACCTCCGGTGCCCATCTTCTCGTATGTAAGTCATTTTGACCTAGAAAAAAAATAAGGAGAGGACTTTCGGGACGGAGCGTCGCCGTCTCGAGGCAGAACTTGGGCAGGAGCACTTTTGCCCTCCGGTGAAGTGATTCCGCCGGGGGAACTTCCCTCCTGGAGGGGGAAATCATGGTCCTCATCATCACCAACAACTCTCCCATCTTGGGGAGGGTAATCTCCATCAACACCTTCAACAACACCATCTCATCTCAAACTCTAGTTCATCTCTTGTGTTCAATCTTGTTACCGAAACTATAGATTGGTGCTTGTGGGTGACTAGTAGTGTTGATTATATCTTGTAGTTGATTACTATATGGTTTATTTGGTGGAAGATTATATGTTCAGATCCAATATGCTATTTAATACCCCTCTAATCTTGAGCATGTTTATCACCTGTGAGTAGTTACTTTTGTTCTTGAGGTCACGGGAGAAATCATGTTGCAAGTAATCATGTGAACTTGATATGTGTTCGATATTTTGATAGTATGTATGTTGTGATTCCCTTAGTGGTGTCATGTGAACGTCGACTACATGACACTTCACCATATTTGGGCCTAAGGGAATGCATTGTGGAGTAGCAATTAGATGATGGGTTGCGAGAGTGACAGAAGCTTAAACCCCAGTTTATGTGCTATTCCGTAAGGGACCGACTGGATCCAAAAGTTTAATGCTATGGTTAGAATTTATTCTTAATACTTTTCTCGTAGTTGCGGATGCTTGCGGGAGGGTTAATCATAAGTAGGATGTTTGTTCAAGTAAAAACAGCACCTAAGCACAGGTCCACCCACATATCAAATTATCAAAGTAGCGAACACGAATCAAACCAACATGGTGAAAGTGACTAGACGAAAATCCCGTGTACCCTCAAGAACGCTTTGCTTATTATAAGAGACCGTTTTGGCCCATCCTTTGCCTCAAAAGGATTGGGCTACCTTGCTGCACTTTTCTACTATTATTGCTACTTGCTCGTTACAAATTATCTTGCTATCAAACTACTCCGTTACTTACACTTTCAGCACTTGCAGACATGACCTTGCTGAAAACCACTTGTCATTTCCTTCTGCTCCTCGTTGGGTTTGACACTCTTACTTATCAAAAAGAGCTACAATTGATCCCCTATACTTGTGGGTCATCACTTGTAGCGCCCAAGATACGGTTCTATCCCAATCACGTGATGAACTCATGATTGGGGCACAACCGCATTTCGAGTGCATAGAAAGGTGGATATCATTACAACATACCATGTACTAAATAGATGAGAATTCAAGATAAAGGCTTACACTCGCCACAAGTTACATCGTTCGTACAACTACATCAATACATAGCAATCATCATACAGAAGAGCTGGATCCGACTACAGATGAAATCAAACGAAAAAGAAGAACGACATCCACCCTGCTAGCCCAAGCTCCCCCGACCCGGAACCTATTCCCTTGATCGAAGAAGAAGAAGAACTCCAAAAGCAATCAAGCATAGCTCTCATGTCATATCATCGCAATACATGTACCCGCAACTGCTGTTGTAGTAAACTGTGAGCCACGAGGACTTAGCAATCCCATTACCATGGGTATCAAGACTAGCAAAGCTTAATGGGTATGGAAAGGATAAGTGGTGAGGTTGCAATAGCGACTAAGCTATGTATGATGGATAACTCACGAGTACAAGAGTAAGATGAGAAACTACGCAAACGGTCGTAAACTAGTAACAATCAATAAGTGATCCTGAACTACTTACTTTCAAACATAACCCAACCGTGTTCTCCTCTCAAACTTCCCCAAGAAGAGATAGTCATGGTTACACACGCGGTTGGTGTATATTAATTAAGTTTAGTTCAAGTCCTCTACAACCGGATATTAACAAATTCCCATCTGCCACATAACCGCGGGCACGGCTCTCGAAAGTTTAAACCCTTGAGGGGTGTCCCAACTTAGCCCATGACGAGCTCACGATCCGCGGAGACAATCCTCCATCGCGGGACACATGATCAGACTCGGAATCCCGGTGCACAAGACATTTCGACAATGGTAGAATACATCCAGCAAGACCGCCCGAATGTGCCGAAAAATCCCGATAGGAGCTTCACATATCTCGTTCTCAGGGCACACCGGATGAGACATCCTACGAGTAAAACCAACCCTCGAGTTTCCCCGAGGTGGCCCCACAGTCTACTCGGTTCGGACCAACACTCAGAGGAGCACTCGCCCGGGGGGTTGAATTAAGAAATCCTCGGGGTCCGGAAAGTCCCTAGGCAAGTTTTAGCTGTTATTAGGCAAATGGTAAAACCAATGTTGGGCCTTGCTAGAAGAGTTTTATTCAAAGTGAACTGTCAAGAGGGCCCCATACCCCTCACCGTGTTAGGGATGCAAAATCAAGGAACATAACACCGGTATGGCAGAAACTAGGGTGGCAAGAGTGGAACAAAACAGCAGGCATAAGGACGAGCCTTCCACCCTTTACCAAGTATATAGATGCATTAATTAAATAAGAGATATCGTGATATCCCATGATATCCATGTCCCAACATGGAACAACCTGCAACTGCACCTGCAACTAGAAATGCTATAAGAGGGACTGAGCAAAGCAGTAGCATAGCCAAACAACGGTTTGCTAGGAAGGGTAAAAAGGTTAGAGGCTATCATGGCAATTGGGAGGCTTCATAAACAAGTGGTAGGTAGCGCGACATAACGATAGCATCGAGACAACTAGCATAGCTGATGACCCACAAGTATAGGGGATCTATCGTAGCCTTTTCGATAAGTAAGAGTGTCGAACCCAATGAGGAGCAGAATGAAATGATAAGCAGTTTTCAGTAAGGTATTCTCTGCAAGCACTGAAATTATCGGTAACAGATAGTTTTGTGATAAGATAATTGGTAACGAGCAACAAGTAACAAAACTAAATAAAGTGCAGCAAGGTGGCCCAATCCTTTTTGTAGCAAAGGACTAGCCTGCACAAACTCTTATATAGAGAAAAGCGCTCCCGAGGGCACATGGGAATTATCGTCAAACTAGGTTTCATCATGTTCATATGATTTGCGTTTGGTACTTTGATAATTTGGTATGTGGGTGGACCGGTGCTTGGGTACTGCCCTTACTTGGACAAGCATCCCACTTATGATTAACCTCTATTGCAAGCATCCGCAACTACAAAAAAAAGTATTAAGGTAAACCTAACCATAGCATGAAACATATGGATCCAAATCAACCCCTTACGAAGCAACACATAAACTAGGGTTTAAGCTTCTGTCACTCTAGCAACCCATCATCTACTTATTACTTCCCAATGCCTTCCTCTAGGCCCAAATAATGGTGAAGTGTCATGTAGTCGACATTCACATAACACCACTAGAGGAGAGACAACATACATCTCATCAAAATATCGAACGAATACCAAATTCACATGACTACTAATAGCAAGACTTCTCCCATGTCCTCAGGAACAAACGCAACTACTCACAAAGCATATTCATGTTCATAATCAGAGGGGTATTAATATGCATATAGGATCTGAACATATGATCTTCCACCAAGTAAACCAACTAGCATCAACTACAAGGAGTAATCAACACTACTAGCAACCCACAAGTACCAATCCCGGACTTAGAGACAAGAATTGGATACAAGAGATGAACTAGGGTTTGAGAGGAGATGGTGCTAGTGAAGATGTTGATGGAGATTGACCCCCTCCCTATGAGAGGATCGTTGGTGATGAAGATGGCGATGATTTCCCCCTCCCGGAGGGAAGTTTCCCCGGCAGAACAGCTCCGCCAGAGCCCTAGATTGGTTCCGCCAAGGTTCCGCCTCGTGGCGGCGGAGTCCCGTCCGGAAAGATGGCTTATGATTTTTTTCTCATCGAAAGACTCCATATAGCAGAAGATGGTCATCGGAGGGCCACGAGGGGGCCCACGAGGTAGGGGGCGCATCCAGGGGGTAGGGCGCGCCCCCACCCTCGTGGGCTGGGAGTGCCCCCTGGTGAACTTCTTACGCTCAGTATTTTTTATATATTCTAAAAATAACTTCCGTGAAGATGGTCATCGGAGAGCCACCAGGGGGCCCACGAGGTAGGGGGCGCGCCCTAAGGGGGGCGCCCCCTACCCTCGTGGAAAGGGTGTGGGCCCCCTGGTCTTCATCTTTGGCTAGGATTTTTCATTATTTATTATAAGGTATTCCGTGGAGTTTCAGGACTTTTGGAGCTGTGCAGAATAGGTCTCTAATATTTGCTCTTTTTCCAGCCCAGAATCCCAGCTGTCGGCATTCTCCCTCTTTATGTAAACCTTGTAAAATAAGAGAGAATAGGCATAAGTATTGTGACATAATGTGTAATAACAGCCCATAATGCAATAAATATCGATATAAAAGCATGATGCAAAATGGACGTATCAACTCCCCCAAGCTTAGACCTCGCTTGTCCTCAAGCGAAAGCCAAAATCGAAAAATATGTCCACATGTTTAGAGATAGAGGTGTCGATAAAAATAAAATACGGACATGAGGGCATCATGATCATTCTTTGAACAACAACTTATATAATTCTTGTCATATGATTTCTTATGCTAGAGTAATAATTCAATCACAATTTCAAGTATGAATCATAAACTTCATTGAAAACTAACAAACTATAATATCAGTCATTTGAGCAATTGCAATTTATCATAACATAGGAAAGAGTCAATATAAGAGCTTTTCAGCCAGTCCACATACTCAACTATCATATAGTCTTTCACAATTGCTAACACTCACGCAATACTTATGGGTATGGAGTTTTAATCGGACATAGAGAAAGATAGGGGCTTATAGTTTTGCCTCCCAACGTTTTACCTCAAGGGTAATGTCAGCAATAATAGTTCATGAAAACTCACATCCAATTAGCCATATATACCAGGATCTTTCCAACATGTTGTGCTTGCCAAAAGATAAAATGTAGAAAGGAAGGGTGAAGATCACCATGACTCTTATGTAAGGCAGGAGATAAAAGTAAAAGATAAGCCCTTCGCAGAGGGAAGCAGAGGTTGTCATGCGCTTTTATGGTTGGATGCACAAAATCTTAATGCGAAAGAACGTCACTTTATATTGCCACTTGTGATATGGACCTTTATTATGCAGTTCGTCGCTTTTATTTCTTCCATATCACACGATTGTATAAAGCTTATTTTCTACCACACTAATAAGTCATACATATTTAGAGAGCAATTTTTTTATTGCTTGTACCGATGACAACTTACTTGAGGGATCTTACTCAATCCATAGGTAGGTATGGACTCTCATGGCAAAACTGGTTTAAGGGTGTTTGGAAGCACAAGTAGTATCTCTACTTGGTGCAAAGAATTTGGCTAGCATGAGGGGGAAAGGCAAGCTCAATCATGTTGAATGATCCATGACAATATAATTTATCTCAGATGTAAGAAAACATAAACCATTACGTTGTCTTCCTTGTCCAACGTCAACTCTTTAGCATGTCATACTTTAATGAGTTCTCACATTCATAAAAGATGTCCAAGATAGTGTATTTATATGTGAAGACCTCTCTTTCTTTATTACTTCCTATTAATTGCAATGATGACCAAAACTATGTTTGTCAACTCTCAACAGCTTCTATTCATCATACTTTTTCTATGTGAGCTCATTACTCTCCATAAGATCCATATGATCTCTTTTATTTCCTTTTTCTTCTTTCTCTTTTCTTTTATTCACTCAAGATCATGGCAAAACAATCAAGCCCTTGACTCAACACTAATCTTTATTATATATAGCTCACGGACTCGATTACATAGAAGGATCATAAAGCAAAACTCACAACTAGATCATACTAAAACTTTATGCTACTAGATCAAGATATTATCAAAAGGTCGAACTAAGAAAAATGGTAAAGATAAAAGTGATGGTGATACGATACCGGGGCACTCCCCCAAGCTTGGCAGTTGCCAAGGGGAGTGCCCATACCCATGTGATTATGTCTCCTTTTTCAGGGATGGGGATGTGATATTCTTGACGATGATGCCCCTCAGGATACGATTCTCCTCCTCGAGCTTATTGACTGGCTGCTTGAGGTCCATTATTTCCTTTCAAAGTTTTCCTGTAACAGCCAAAGCTCACTGCACCCAAGGGTGTTGCATAGCTGCGGGAGAACAAGTGACACTCTTTTTCATATCATCATAAGAAAGAAATCTAACATTGGAAGGGATAACCGAGTTTGGGATAGCCGAGCTCTGTAGTTCCCCCATTGTGAATCCAGCTCGGAAGCGAGAAGTGACTTCTTGATCCTCCTCCATGGCATCTATCCTCTTCAAATCAGCTTCCATCTCTTCCTGCGTTGCTGGCCCAAAGTGGTCAACATTGTTGTTTGTCATTGATCTCGGTGCCGGATGAGACACCTGGCTCTCCCTGACTGACTCTTGCGAAGACATCTTGCTCTAATCTGCAGCAGCAGCAATAGCTCGAAACACAAGCAGAGGATAATTGCGTGATACGGGTGTCAAAACCTTCAAGGGACTATATAATGAATTTTTACCGACCAAAATACGTGACATGTAAGAAAACGGAGTCCGGAGAGCACACGAGGTGCCCACGAGGTAGGGGGCTCCCTCCACCCTCGTGGAGCCCTCGTGTCCTTCCCGGACTGCTTCTTATTTTTATATTTTTCTAAATATTCCAAAACAGAGGAAAATTGCCATTAGAACTGTTTTGGAGTCGGTTTACTTACCGTACCACATACCTATTCCTTTTCAGAGTCTGAAACGTTCCGGAAAATGTCCCTTATGTATTCCTCCGGGGTTATGGTTTCAATAACATTGGTTTCAACATTTATAGGATTACCTGAGATATAATGTTTAATTCTTTGACCGTTCACCACCTTCGGATTTGTGCCTTCGAAGTTGTTGATTTTTAGGGCACTGGAACAATAGACCTCCTCGATAACGTAAGGACCTTCCCATTTGGAGAGAATTTTTCCTGCAAAAAATCTTAAACGAGAGTTGTATAGCAATACATAATCACCTACATTAAACTCATGTTTTGTATTCTTTTGCCATGCCATCTTTTTACTTTTTCTTTAAATAATTTGGCATTCTCATAGGCTTGGGCTCTCCATTCATCGAGTGAGCTAATGTCAAATGACCTCTTCTCACCGGCAAGTTTGAAATCATAGTTGAGCTCTTTAATAGCCCAATAAGCCTTATGTTTTAGTTCGAGAGGTAAGTGACATGCTTTTCCATAAACCATTTTATACGGAGACATACCCATAGGATTTTTATATGTAGTTCTATAGGCCCATAATGCATCATCGAGTTTCTTGGACCAATTCTTTCTAGATCTATTAACAATCTTTTGCAAAATTAATTTGATTTCTCTGTTGCTCAATTCTACTTGACCACTAGACTGTGGGTGATAAGGAGATGCAATTCTATGATTAATGTCATATTTAGCAAGCATTTTATGGAAAGCACCATGAATAAAATGTGAACCACCATCAGTCATTAAACATCTAGGGACTCCAAACCTCAGAAAAATAACTTCTTTAAGCATCTTAATAGAGGTGTTATGATCAGCACTACTAGTTGGAATAGCTTCTACCCACTTAGTAATGTAATCAACAGTAACTAAAATATGTGTGTATCCATTGGAGGTAGGAAAAGGTCCCATATTATCAAAGCCCTAAACATCAAATGGTTCAATAACAAGTGAATAATTCATAGGCATTTCTTGATGTCTACTAATATTACCAATTCTTTGACATTCATCACAAGACAAGACAAACTTATGGGCATCCTTGAAGAGAGTAGGCCAATAAAAACCGGATTGTAATACCTTGTGTGCAGTTCTATCTCCAGCATGGTGTCCTCCATAAGCCTCGGAGTGACACTTGCGTAGGATCTGTTCCTGTTCATGCTTAGGTACACAACGTCTAATAACACCATCTACTCCTTCTTTATAAAGATGTGGGTCATCCCAAAAGTAATGTCTCAAATCATAGAAGAACTTTTTCTATTGCTGGTATGTGAAACTAGGTGGTATAAATTTAGCAACAATATAATTAGCATAATCAGCATACCATGGAGCAGTACGAGAAGCATTTATGACATTTAATTGTTCATCAGGAAAGCTATCATCAATAGGTAGTGGGTCATCAAGAACATTCTCTAACCTAGACAAGTTGTCTGCAACGGGGTTCTCAGCTCCCTTTCTATCAATAATATGCAAATCAAATTCTTGTAGCAAGAGAACCCATCTAATAAGTCTAGGTTTAGCATCTTTCTTTTCCATAAGGTATTTAATAGCAGCGTGATCCGTGTCAATAGTTACTTTAGAATAAAACAATATAAGGTCTGAACTTATCACAAGCAAATACAACTGCTAAGAATTCTTTTTTAGTAGTAGCATAATTTCTCTGAGCATTGTCTAGATTTTTACTAGCATATTGAATAACATTTAATTTCTTATCAACTCTTCTCCCTAGAACAACACCTACAACATAATCGCTAGCATCACATATAATTTCAAAAGGTAAATTCCAATCAGGTGGCTGAACAATAGGTGCAAAGATCAATGCTTTCTTAAGTATTTCAAATGCTTCTACACAATCATCATCAAAGACAAATGGTATATCTTTTTTGTAGTAAATTAGTCAGAGGCCGAGAAATTTTTGAGAAGTCCTTAATGAACCTCCTATAAAAATTGGCGTGAGCAAGGAAACTTCTTATACCTTTGATGTCCTTGGGACATGGCATCTTTTCAATAGCATCAACCTTAGCTTTATCAACTTCAATACCTCTTTCAGAAACTTTATGCCCCAAGACAATACCTTCATTAACCATAAAGTGGCACTTCTCCCAATTCAAGACAAGGTTAGTTTCTTCACATCTCTGCAAAACTCGATCAAGGTTGCTTAAGCAATCATCAAAAGAGGATCCATAGACGGAGAAATCGTCCATGAAAACCTCACAAAAGTAAGAGAATATAGCCATCATGCATCTTTGAAAGGTAGCAGGTGCATTACATAAACCAAAAGGCATACGTCTATAAGCAAAAGTACCAAAAGGGCAAGTAAAAGCAAAAATGAGATCATTGGCTGACACAGGTATTTGAGAGAAACTAGAATAACCATCTAAAAAGCAAAAATGAGTATGTTTGGATAATCTTTCTAGCATTTGATCGATAAAAGGTAAGGGGTAATGATCTTTTTAGTAGCTTTATTTAATTTGCGGAAATCAATTACCATCCTATAACCTGTAATAATTCTTTGCGGGATCAACTCATCTTTATCATTAGGAACGATAGTAATACCTCCCTTCTTAGGGACACAATGGACAGGACTTACCCACTGACTATCAGCAACGGGATAAATTATACCTGCCTCAAGATGCTTTAGTATTTCCTTTCTTACCACTTCCTTCATCTTAGGATTCAGCCGTCGTTGATGATCACGAACTGGTTTGGTATCTTCCTCCAAATTTATTTTGTGTTGACACAGAATGGGACTAATGCCCTTAAGATCATCAAGAGTATATCCAATAGCAGCACGGTGCTTCTTCAGAGTTTTCAATAATCTCTCTTCTTCATGCTCTGAAAGGTTAGCACTTATAATAACAATATATATCTTTTTCTCATCAAGATAAGCATATTTAAGAGTATCAGGTAACAGTTTGAGCTCAAACACAGGATCACCCTTGGGTGGAGGAGGATCCCCTAGGATTTCAACAGGCAAATTGTGTTTCAGGATGGGTTCCTGTTTAAAGAATACTTCATCTATTTCCCTTCTTCCATTCATAAACATATCATTTTCATGGTCTAGCAAATATTGTTCTAAAGGATCACTAGGAGGTACGGCAATAGAAGCAAGACCAATAATTTCATATTTACTAGGCAATTCCTCTTCACGGTGTTGTCTCCGAAATTTAGAAAAGTTGAACTCATGAGACATATCACCTAAACCAATAGTAATAACATCCTTGTTGCAGTCTATCTTAGCATTAACAATGTTCAAGAAGGGTCTACCAAAAATAATGGGACAAAACTATCTTGTGGGGAGCCAAGAACAAGAAAATCAGCAGGATATTTAGTTTTCCCACACAAGACTTCGACATCTCTAACAATTCCCATTGGTGAAATAGTATCTCTATTGGCAAGTTTAATTGTGACATCAATATCTTCTAACTCAGCGGGTTCAATGTCATGCATAATTTCTTTGTATAAGTCAAAAGGTATTGCACTAGCACTAGCACCCATATCACATAAGCCATAATAACAATGATCTCCTATTTTAACGAAATAACAGGCGTGCCTACCACAGGTCTATGTTTATCTTTAGCACAAGGTTTGGCAATTCTAGCGGTTTCATTACAGAAATGAATAACATGCCCATCAATATTATCAGCCAAGAGATCTTTAACAATAGCAATATTAGGTTCAACTTTAATTTTCTCAGGAGGTGTATAAGTTCTAATATTGCTTTTACGAACCACAGCTGAAGCTTTAGCATGATCTTTTATCCTAATAGGAAAAGGTGGTTTCTCAACATAAGCAGTAGGAACAATAGGATCATTATAAGTGACAGTCTTTTCTTCAACTTTAATAGGTGCAGCTACTTTTACTTCTATGGGAGGATGATATTTAAACCACTTCTCCCTAGGGAGATCAACATGAGTAGCAAAAGATTCACAGAAAGAAGCTACTATCTCAGAGTCAAGTCCATATTTAGTGCTAAATTTAAGGAAAACATCGGTATCCATAAAAGATTTAACACAATCAAACCTAGGTGTCATACCTGACTCCTTACCTTTGTCGAGGTCCCAATCTTCAGAGTTACTTCTATGGGAGGATGATATTTAAACCACTTCTCCTTGGGGAGATCAACATAAGTAGCAAAAGATTCACAGAGTTAAGTCCATATTTAGTGCTAAACTTACAGAAAACATCGGTATCCATAAAAGATTTAACACAATCAAACCTAGGTGTCATACCTGACTCCTTACCTTCGTCGAGGTCCCAATCTTCAGAGTTGCGTTTAATTCTTTCCAATAAATCCCACTTGAATTCAATAGTCTTCATCATAAAAGAGCTAGCACAAGAAGTATCGAGCATGGTGCGATTGCTATCAGAAAGCCGAGCATATAAATTTTGAATAATCATTTCTCTTGAGAGCTCATGATTGGGTCATGAATAGAACATTGATTTAAGCCTCCCCCAAGATTGAGTGATGCCTTCTCCTTCGCGAGGCCAGAAATTATATATATATAATTGCGATCATGATGAACAAGATGCATAGGATAAACTTCTGATGAAATTCCAATTTCAATCGTTTGTAGTTCCATGAGCCCGTATCATCACATAGCCTATACCATGTCAATGCATCTCCATTCAAATATAAAGGGAAGACATTCTTATTAATAACATCTCCGGGTATACCTGCAAGCTTAAATAATCCACAAACTTCATCCACATATATTAGCTGCTCATCAGGATGCTTTGTTCCATCTCCTACAAAAGGATTAGCTAGCAGTTTTTCTAACATACCCGAAGGAATCTCAAAGCAGACATTTTCATTTTCATTTTCATTTTCGATAGGTTCAGTAGGTTGAGGAGCAACTCTTTGCTCTACTGGTCAGGGTGAAGATACCCCGAACAAGCCCCTCAGAGGATTACTTTCCATAGTAACAAGTGACAGTAAATTTCAGCACACTATATAAAATTTTCCTTACCAAATTCCACCTACCAAAGGCGCTTCACTCCCCGGCAACGGCGCCAGAAAAGAGTCTTGATGACCCACAAGTATAGGGGATCTATCGTAGCCTTTTCGATAAGTAAGAGTGTCGAACCCAACGAGGAGCAGAAGGAAATGATAAGCAGTTTTCAGTAAGGTATTTTCTCTGCAAGCACTGAAATTATCGGTAACAGATAGTTTTGTGATAAGGTAATTGGTAACGAGCAACAAGTAACAAAAGTAAATAAAGTGTAGCAAGGTGGCCCAATCCTTTTTGTAGCAAAGGACAAGCCTGGACAAACTCTTATATAGAGAAAAGCGCTCCCGAGGACACATGGGAATTATCGTCAAGCTAGGTTTCATCACGTTCATATGATTCGCCAGAGCCCTAGATTGGTTCCGCCAAGGTTCCGCCTCATGGCGGCGGAGTCTCGTCCGGAAAGATGGCTTATGATTTTTTTCTCATCGAAAGACTCCATATAGCAGAAGATGGTCATCGGAGGGCCACCAGGGGGCCCACGAGGTAGGGGGGCGCGCCCAGGGGGTAGGGCGCGCCCCCCACCCTCGTGGGCAGGGTGTGCCCCCCTGGTGAACTTCTTGCGCTCAGTATTTTTTATATATTCTGAAAATAACTTCCGTGAAGTTTCAGGACTTTTGGAGCTGTGTAGAATAGGTCTCTAATATTTGCTCTTTTTCTAGCCCAGATTCCCAGCTGCCGGCATTCCCCCTCTTTATGTAAACCTTGTAAAATAAGAGAGAATAGGCATAAGTATTGTGACATAATGTGTAATAACAGCCCATAATGCAATAAATGTCGATATAAAAGCATGATGCAAAATGGACGTATCAATAGCAAAGATAGTAGTGAGATCCAAGGCGACGGTCATCTTGCCTGAAATCCCGCTAGGAAGAAGACCGAAACCATGAAGAAGACGAATGGGCGTAGTCGAATGAATCCTCACAACCGCAATGTAACTGGAACTATCGAGAAGAACAACATCCCAAAAGAAACAAACAACATAGTAAACCAACAAGCATAAACATGGCATGATGCACAATCAAGTATGATGCATGTCCGGTTTAATGATTCATGGCATGGCAAAGTACAACAAACAACACTACAAATTAAGTGGGGCTCAATATGCAACGAGTTGCATATTGACAAAACACCACATTCAATTATTTAATTTGTTTCGTTTAAGCTACTCAACAATATTAAATGTTGTTAAACATGGTAAGAGGTGAAGCATAATAAAAACTACCTATGTAGGCAAGTTTAAATGAGGCCGGAACAACAAACAACAATTTCGGTATATCCCCACATGTCATTTAGCAATTTGATGCAAACAACAATTTTAAACATTTTAAATGTTATTATCATGATGCGGATGACATATGCAAGTTATATGCAATTTTTATGAAGATGTTGGCATGTGATAAGATATGGAGCATTTTGTCACCACGGCGGAAAGAAAGGGGTGCCACGTCAACATTCCGGCTACTCCGACAACTCATTGAGATGTCGGTGGCAAAAGAAAGTGTGACGGGAGCGTGTTATGCAAGGATGGTGGGGTGATCCTGATAACCGGCTGTCCCACATGACGCTGGCAAGGAAACGAGTGACAACGTGTGACGAACAAGTCGGGCATGGTGCAAACGTGAGCATCTCATACAACAAAAACATTTGTCCATGGGTCATTGTCTCGACGGTTATACCTTGGAAGCATGCATTTTCAAAGCGGACCGGGTTTGATGCGGCGTAGATGGGAGTAGACGTTCTCGTGACGGTAGTGGAAGTAGTGGTACACATCTCGGAGGGGGACTTGATGCATCCAATGTCTTCGGGGGCGATGGTAGTGGAACTTGGCGTTAGTTCTACATGGGTCTTCGGCGACGGTAGCTGTACATGGCAAAGGCAGTGGTACTATGCGTCAATTGTCGTGGTACTTGGGATCTTCGGAAACACCAGTCGTCACGGTATGCGTTCTTGGCGATTCTGTAGGAGCGGCAGGGGTACTTGACGCATCCACAACAGGGTCTTGGCATCCTTGATTCGACCGTCTTGGTAACGGAAAAACAGCAAAAGCAAGTAGTGGTCGTGGGGATGCCCCGGTCAGTGAGGGTCTTGGTCTTGTGACGAGCAACGACACTGGACGTGCACAGGATCCAGAGGCCATCGGGGCCAAACAGAGGGCCTTGGCGTCCATGGCGGATGAATACCATAGTGCGAGGTGGTGGCTTGGAGGGCGAATGACCGAGGCAAGGAGGCACAGACATCGTGGCGGTGCCATGGCCAGCGGAAGCAGCAGCAAGCTCGGCGGGGCCTGGGCGCGGACGAGGAGACGCGGGAGGCGGGGGGTCTAGCAAGGTCGCTCTGGCGACCGGCCCACGGGGTCGGGTCCGAGCGGCAACGAGGGGCGAAGTGGTCGGCGTCGGCCTTGGCGCGACAGAGGTGGAGCAGGGAGGGGGCGGGGCAGAGGAGGTTGGAGGGCGAAGCTCGAGGCAGGGGGAGCACACGAGGTGGTCGGTAGAGGGGGTGGTGGCGAAGCTCGGGGCAAGGGGCGGCGCCATAGGAGGGGTTCGAGGGAGATCGAGGAGAGGGATGAGGGGCTCCTCTAGCGGCGCTATCTGGAGGAGGACGAGGGGGGTCGAGGGAGAGAGATGTGGATCGGGGCTGCATGTGTGGGATCGGGCAAGCGGCGGCGGGCAGAGGGAACGAGGGAGTGGGATCGAGAGGAGGGGGTCTCCTTGGCGCTAGGGTTGAGAAGGGGGCTGCTGGGCCTTAGGTGCAATGGGCCTAGGGAGGTTGGGACTGGTCTGGGTGGAGGTCCAAGTGGCCAGCTGCGCTGCTGGGAGGTGCAGCTGGGCTGGGCTCTCTCCTCTCTCTCTTTAATTTTCTTTAAAAGAAAATCATTAGAGAGAAGGAAAATGAAGAGGGGTTAGGGAAAGTAATTTGAGCACGAGGACAATTTTCCTGGACTCATAAAATGAGCTTGAACCAAGAAAACTAGAAAGTGAGCATGGGCGAAGATTGGATTCGAACTCATTTGGATTAAATTGAAATGAGTTTAAATAAGAAGTGGGCGTTTGAAAGGTCCAAAAAATGTTGAGCATTTAGATGATGCTTGGAAAAGTGATGAAAGGATATATGGCAAAGTTAGAGACCAAGAATTGTGATAACAAAGGCATTGGGATTTATTTTTGCAAGTGTGTGATGGTCAATTCCAAATTAATGGAATATTTATTATAGCCCTCTAATATATTGGGATGATATGTTATAAAGAGAAATCACCATGTGAATTCCCTCGTTTTAAATGGGCTGAAGATCCATGCAATTTATTTAGCTGAGTTTTAAAAAGGGGGTGCAAGATGACATGATGCAATGCACATGATGCAGAGATGAAAGCACGAACAAAACAAATCACACGGTGAAACTCAGAAAACATGGAAGGCATCTGGAGCGCTGGTCTTGGGGCGTCACACCACTCTCCATCGCCGGAGGAGGAAATCCCACTCTCGAGCTATCTAGTTGCTTGTCAAACTTTCGATGAACCTGTAAGTTTTCGTTATGAGCACCTAGTTACATATGATGTTTGCACAATCCCAACGTCCACCGCACGGTAGGAAGTGACTACAATACTCTCATGGTCTAAGGAACTAAAAACACGTGTTAACACTTGATACGTCTCCAACGTATCTATAATTTTTGATTGTTCCATGCTATTATATTATCTATTTTGGATGTTTTATATGCATTAATATGCTATTTTATATTATTTTGGGGACTAACTTATTAACCTAGAGCCCAGTGCCAGGTCTTTTTCTTGTTTTGAGCTTCACAGAAAAGGAATACTAAACGCGGTCCAAACGGAATAAAACTTCACGATGATTTTTCTTGGACCAGAAGACACCCAGCGGACTTGGAGTGCAAGTCAGAAGAGCCACGAGGCAGTGGCAAGGGTGGAGGGCGCGCCCTAAGGGGGGGGGGCTACCTTGTGGGCCCCTCGGTGACTCCCTAACCTAGATCTTCCCCTTATACATTCACATATATTCCAAAACCCTCAGATGGATCCATAAAAACACTTTCCCACCGCGGCAACCTTCTGTTCCTGTGAGATCCCATCTTGGGGCCTTTTACGGCATCCTGTCGGAGGGGGATTCGATCACGGATGGCTTCTACATCAACCCTATTGCACTTACGATGAAGCATGTGTAGTTTACATCAGACCTACGGGTCCATAGCTAGTAGCTAGTGGCTTCTTCTCTCTCTCTTTGATTCTCAATACCATGTTCTCCTCGACATTCTTGGAGATCTATCCGATGTAATCTTCTTTTGTGGTGTGTTTGTCGAGATCTGATGAATTGTGGATTTATGATCGGCTTATCTGTGAATATTATTTGAATCTTCTCTGAATTCTTATATGCATGATTTGATATCTTCGTATTTCTCTTTGAACTATCATTTTGGTTTGGCCGACTAGATTGGATTTTCTTGCAATGGGAGAGGTGCTTAGCTTTGGGTTCAATCTTGCATGATTTCACCCAGTGACAAAGTAGGGGTAGTGAGACACGTATTGAATTGTTGCCATCGAGGATAAAAAGATGGTGTTTTCATCATATTGCTTGAGTTTATTCCTCTACATCATGTCATCTTACTTAAGGCGTTACTCCGTTCTTTATGAGCTTAATACTCTAGATGCATGCTGGTTAGCGGTCGATGTGTGGAGTAATAGTAGTAGATGCAGGCAGGACTCGGTCTACTTGACACGGACGTGATGCCTATATTGCATAGTCATGGCCTTGGATATTGTCATAACTTTGCGCTTTTCTATCAATTGCTCGACAGTAATTTGTTGACCCATCATATTATTTGCCTTCAAGAGAGAAGCCTCTAGTGAAACCTATGGCCCCCAGATCTATTTTCCATGATATTAGTTTCCGATCTACTATTTTGCAATCTTTTATTTCCAGATCTATAAGCCAAAAAATCCAAAAATATTTTATCTTTTGTTTAGTTTATCCATCTCTATCAGATCTCACCTTTGCAAGTGACCGTGAAGGGATTGACAACCCCTTTATCGCGTTGGGTGCAAGTGTTTGATTGTTTGTGCAGGTGCATCTATTGGGGACTTGTGCGTTTCTCCTGCTGGATTAATACCTTGGTTCTTAACTGAGGGAAATACTTATCTCTACTGTGCTGCATCACCCTTTCCTATTCAAGGGAAAGACAATGCAAACTCAAGAAGTAGTGATACGTCTCCGTCGTATCTATAATTTTTGATTGTTCCATGCCAATATTCTTCAACTTTCATATACTTTAGGCAACTTTTTATACTATTTTTGGGACTAACATATTGATCCAGTGCCCAGTGCCAGTTCCTGTTTGTTTCATGTTTTTTGTTTCGCAGAATATCCATATCAAACGGAGTCCAAATGGGATAAAAATTGACGGAGATTTTTTTGGAATATATATGATTTTTGGGAAGAAAAATCCACGCGAGACGGTGCCCGAGGGAGGCACGAGGCAGGGGAGCGCGTCCCTGACCCACGTGGCCACCCCGTAAGGCGGTTGATGCCCTTCTTTCGCCACAATAAAGCTAATATCCAGATAGAGATCGTGTTAAAATTTCAGCCCAATCGGAGTTACGGATCTCCGGGAATATAAGAAACGGTGAAAGGGTAGAATCTGTGAACGCAGAAACAGAGAGAGACAGTGAGACATATCCAATCTCAGAGGGGATCTCGCCCCTCCCATGCCATGAAGACCAAGGAACAGAGGGGAAACCCTTCTCCCATCTAGGGAGGATGTCAAGGAAGAAGAAGAAGGAGGGGGGCTCTCCCCCCCTCGCTTCCGGTGGCGCCGGAGTGCCACCGGGGGCCATCATCATCACCGCAATCTTCACCAACAACTTCATCGCCATCATCACCAACTCTTCCCCCCTCTATGTGGCGGTGAAACCTCTCTCTTACCTGTTGTAATCTCTACTTAAACATGGTGCTCAACGCTACATATTATTTCCCAATGATGTATGGCTATCCTATGATGTTTGAGTAGATCCGTTTTGTCCTATGGGTTAATTGATGATCATGATTGGTTTGAGTTGCATGTTTTATTATTGGTGCTGTCCTATGGTGCTCTCCGTGTCGCGCAAGCGTGAGGGATTCCCGCTATAGGGTTTGCAATATGTTCATGATTTGCTTATGGTGGGTGGCGTGAGTGACAGAGGCACAGACTCGAGTAAGTAGGTTGTTTGCGTATGGGATAAAGAGGACTTGATACTTTAATGCTATGGTTGGGTTTTACCTTAATGATCTTCAGTAGTTGCGGATGCTTGCTAGAGTTCCAAGCATAAGTGCATATGATCCAAGTAGAGAAAGTATGTTAGCTTATGCCTCTCCCTCAAATAAAATTGCAATAATGATTACCGGTCTAGTTATCGATTGCCTAGGGACAAATAACTTCCTCATAACAAAAAGCTCTCTACTAAAACTAACTTAGTTGTGTCTTTATCTAAACAGCCCCTACTATTTATTTACATGCTCTTTACTGTCTTGCAAACCTATCCAAAAACACCTACATAATACTTCTAGTTTCATACTTGTTCTAGGTAAAGCGAACGTTAAGCGTGCGTAGAGTTGTATCGGTGGTTGATAGAACTTGAGGGAATATTTGTTCTACCTTTAGCTCCTCGTTGGGTTCGACACTCTTACTTATCGAAAGAGGCTACAATTGATCCCCTATACTTGTGGGTTATCAAGACCTTTTTCTGGCACCGTTGCCGGGGAGTTATGGCGTGTGGTGAATATTCTCGTGTGTGATTATTTGCTTTATCACTAAGTAACTTTTTTTTCTGTTCTTAGTTGTTCTTTATCTCTAGTTATGGATTAGGAACACGAAATAACAAAAAAATTAGGTGTACTTGCTGCTCATGGAGATGAGGAACCTCCTAAAACCCTCGATGCTCGTTATGTGATAGATATTATGTACTACTTTGATAATCCTGAGAAAACCCCATTCAATTATGTTATGGGAGACACGTTGGATCAACGTGAATACTTTAGGGATTATTGCTTGATTCAAAAGGGGAAACTATTATGGGATCAAATTCATATGTTGCATTGGTATGCTCGGCAACTTTGCTTGAGATATGATTATACTTGTTGCTCTAGGATGAAGGCTCCACACCTTCCCTTTTCATGCAAATTTAACGATGATAAAACCTTGGCTTCTTATGCTAGAGGTATATATGACTACTATGATGTGGAACAAATAGAAGAATTTCTTGCTTTTATGGGTGCTCATGAAATTGAATCTATGTTCAAAGAATATGAAAATCTTTATGATGCTGTCTACAGACCTAAAAATTTAGCTATCCTTAAATATTGTTATGAGAATTATGAATACAATTCCGATATTTATGCGTTTATTGAGAAAGTCTCCGCTGTCCTAGAAGAGATTAATATTTTGCAGGAATCTATGGAAGAAGAAATTGATGAAACTGTGAGCTTATTGGATGAAAAAGATGAGGGGGAGAGAGAAGAACAAAAGGAGGAAGAGCGGATTGATCACCCGTGCCCACCTTCTAATGACAGTAACTCTTCAACTCATACATTGTTTAATTTCTGTAGCGACCTGACCCGAATGGATCACGTCTACTGTGCTACGGTGTCATCCCTGGATCAGTAATGCTGACACCACACAGTACATCGAGGTTTTATAGCAGAGTTGCAATCACACACTTATTACATCGATGGCTCAAAAAGAACTTATTACAATAAATATGGCTGAAGGCCATCTAATAATGATAACAGCGGAAGACTCGGAAGATAAATGGGTCCATCAACTCCAGCGGCATCACTGAGTATAGAACCACGACCTAAACGCACCTCAATCGTCGTCTGAAAAGTCTGCAACATTAACGTTGCAGCCCGAAAACGGGTTAGCACATGGAATATGCTGGCAAAGTAACACATAGAGAGTAATGGAATGAAACAGCTATACTATATGCATATATGGCTGGTGGAAAGCTCTATGGTTACAGTTTTTGCGTAAAGCCAGTTTTTCCCTACTGCAAAGGAATAAATTTTAGTTACTATCATGGTGGTTGTGAAACATTGAGAATGGTTGACAGCATTCTCAATCCCAATTAAAAGTAATTAAAACCCAATAACATTAATTAGAAGTAACATGTTGAGATTCACAATGATATTCAAGTACTAGATACTCAAGTTGTCCATAACCGGGGACACGGCTAATCATGATTAGTTTGTTACTCTGAGGTTGCGCACTTTTCCCCACATGACTCGATCGCCTCCGTTTGTTTGCTCGCACTACATGGTGTTTGAGAGACGGATGACCGAGACATAGTCTTTCAGAAGCACTAGCACCTTACATGTGGGGTAGACCGGTACACCTACATCCCCTACATCTGCTAGTCCACCCCGTAAGAGTTCGCACAACTTAGTCAACTATGCCAGAGCCCATAGTGGCATGTGGCTGCACACGGAAGTTTCTAGCATGAATTATCTTATGATCCCTTTGAGCCTGGGTGGCGGTCCAAAAAAAACAGGCAAGTCCTGATAGACATCAGGTGCCTCAATCCACCCAGATGTGTGTTTAAGTTGCCACCTTAGATAAACCATTAAAATTATCAATCTCACATCTGTCATGGATATCACTCACCCAATCCACGTCTACTAGCATAGCATGGCATAATAAGTAAACGTAGAATTAACTCCCAAAGGTTTCATAATAATACAGGTAATAGGTACTACCTCATCTACTTCCCATCCCACAGTTTAATTAGATCCTAATCATGCAATGTGTGAGGATTGATCTAATGCAGTAAAACATGGGTTGTAGAAAAGGTATGATCAAAGTGTTACTTGCCTTGCTGATGATCCGCGAGTCCTAGGGTTTCGAAGTAACAAGCGGCGCAATCCGGGTAATCTATCGCAGACAAACAACAAGCATAAAATAAGTACTCATCTAATGCATAGGTAAAACTCGAACAAGAGAACGAACCAGGTAGTTCAACTTAAGAACTCCGGTTGCAAGAAAGAACGAAAAACAAACGACGGAAGAAAACAACTCGGTTCTAGCAAGTTGAATCTAGGTCAAAATTTTACTGTAACAAAAGCTTGTTCAAGTTGATTAGACGGAACGGCGGTTTCGAGACGAAACTCCAGGCGCTTGAATCACCTGATTCCGATAAACGAGCGAAAAGAAAGACTAGAAAGAAGATTGGATCTGAGATCGCGATCGCGGAATAAATCCGACGAAAAGAAAAAGAAGAACGGTTAAACGAACGGACGTTCGTTAACCTAGAAGAATCCGGTGATCACGTTCGTTAGGACGAACGGTCCAAAGCAACTAAATCGGAGAAGAAAATGAATCCGATCTAGGGTTTCGGAGAAGAAAAACCGAACGAAAAACCGATCTAGAAAACCGGAACGGTTTAGAGAAGAAAAGAATCGGAACGATTAGAAGAAAACGATCCGAGAAAAAGAATAGATGTAGCGCGGGGCAACCTTGGCGAGGTCTCCGGTGAACGGGGCTCCGGCGGCGTCGGCGTAGGGCGGCGGCGTGGGCAAGGTGCGGCGGCGGCGCGGGTGTGGGGCGGCGGCGGCGGTGACGCAGGGCGCGGTGTGATGCGGCGTGGCGGCAGTAAGGTGCGGCGGCGGCGCGGGGTGTGGGGTGGCGGCGCGGGTGAGGCGGCGCGGCGGCGGTGACGCAGGGCGCGGTGTGATGCGGCTTGGCGGCGGTAAGGCGCGGTGTGGAGGAGAGCTTTGATTTGATGTGTTTAGAGGGGGGGTGCTTGGGTATTTATATTGGGGAGGGGAGGGGTTTACTTGGGGTAGAGGACAAGAAATTAGAATAGGAGTAGGAAAGATCTAGAAAATAAACGGAGTAGGACTAAAGAAAACGAAATAAGGTAAAGGGGACAAGGGGGCGCCCTAGAATCCTAAAAGGATTCGGTCCTAGCAAGAGGCGGCGGCGACCGACCGGCTCCTGGCTCGGCGCCTTGCGCCTGGGAGCGCGGCAGTAGGTGGCTTGGCTTGGGCCTTTGGCCCAAGGCACTGCTCAATTTTTTTTTAAAAGTTTCCTCGCGCAGAAAGAAAAACAAAAAAGGGATCTAAACGAACTCCGAAAACTCTAAAGTAAATTTTCCCCGACTCCTAAAAATGAGCCGAACAAAAAGAACTTTTCTCCGGACCTAAAATGCAATTTTTGAAAACGCGCATTTTTCCCTATCCAAATAAAATGCAAATAAACACCGGAAAGAAAAATTGATCTATTTATTATATCTTCATTTTTCCTAAATTTGGGAAAGTCATATTATTCCCTCTCTCATATATTCCGACACCGGAAAAATTATTGAAGATAAAATAAATAAATCAAATGATCCTATTTTCAAAATTCGAGAAAAACTCTCAAATATGAAAATAACGAAATCTCCAACTCTCTCCGAGGGTCCTTGAGTTGCGTGAAATTTCTAGGATCAACCAAAATGCAAGAAAATATGATATGCATATGATCTAGTGTATAACATTCCAAATTGAAAATTTGGGATGTTACAAACCTACCCCCCTTAAGATGAATCTCGCCCTCGAGATTCGGGTTGGCTAGAAAATAGGTGAGGGTGGTCTTTGAGCAAATGTTCTTCTCTCTCCCAGGTGGCTTCATCTTCTGAGTGGTGGTTCCACTGAACTTTGCAAAACTTGATAACCTTGCTGCGAGTAACTCTACTGGCAACATCGAGAATCTTGACTGGCTTCTCCTCATATGTTAGGTCATCCTTTAACTGAATTGCTTCTAATGGCACGGTATCTCTTAGCGGTACCTCCGCCATCTCGGCGTGACATTTCTTCAGCTGAGAAACATGGAATACATCATGAACTCCTGACAGTCCTTCTGGTAATTCCAACTTCTAAGCGACTTCTCCCATACGTTTCACGATCTTAAATGGTCCAACGAAACGCGGTGCTAACTTTCCCTTAACTCCAAAACGCTTAACTCCTCGAAGTGGGGATACTCGAAGGTAAACTCTGTCTCCGGTTTCGTAAACTGTCTCCTTGCGTTTAGAATCTGCATAGCTCTTCTGCCTGGACTGGGCTACCTTGAGCCTATCGCGAATCAACTTAACCTTCCGTTCTGACTCCTTAATCAAATCTGGTCCAAAGAATTGACGGTCTCTGACTTCGTATCTTTTGTCATGGAACGAAACTGGTATCTGATACGATACTCCTCGGGACTCCATACAAACAAACGATCCTAGTCATGTATATCTTTGCCAACTTAGCACTGGTGTAAGTGGTCTTAACTGGAATGAAATGTGCTACCTTCGTCAAACGATCAACTACTACCCATATCGAGTCATACCCTGCTTTTGTCCTGGGTAGTCCTGTGATAAAATCCATGCCTATCTTATCCCACTTCCATTCGGGTATCGGCAATGGTTGTAACAATCCTGCCGGCTTCTGATGCTCTGCCTTTACTCTCTGACATACGTCACAAACTGCCACATATGCTGCAATATCCTTCTTCATTCCGGTCCACCAAAATGTTTCTTTCAAATCCAAATACATCTTGGTATTCCCTGGGTGAATCGAATACGGTGAATCATGTGCCTCCTGCAAAATCGACTTCCTGATCTCCGGGTCATTGGGCACATAAACACGGTCCTCAAACCATAAGGTGTCGTGCTCATCCTCACGAAATCCCTTTGCTTTTCCTTTGCTAAGTTTCTCCTTTATAGCAGCAATCCCCTTGTCAGATTTCTGAGCTTCTCTGATCTTATCCATCAATGTTGATTGAATCTCCAATGCTGCTACATAGCCTTTCGGAACTATTTCTAAACATAGCTCACGAAGGTTTTCTGCTAACTCCTTGGGTATTTTCCCCGTCATTATCGCTCTTACGGCTCAATGCGTCAGCTACTACATTAGCCTTTCCGGGATGATAATGCAATCTCATATCATAATCCTTGATGAGTTCCAACCATCTCCTTTGTCTGAGGTTCAACTCCTTCTGCGTGAAAATGTACTTCAAACTCTTGTGATCCGTGTACACCTCACAATGATTTCCAATGAGGAAATGTCTCCACGTTTTCAACGCATGCACTACGGCTGCTAACTCCAAATCATGCGTGGCATAATTCAACTCATGAGGCTTCAGTTGTCGTGATGCATACGAAACAACTCTCCCTTCCTACATAAGCACTGCTCCAAGTCCTCGACGTGAAGCGTCGCAATACACCTCATAATCCTTGGTCTGATCTGGCAAAATCAATACCGGTGAGGTAACCAATCGTTTCTTCAACTCCTGGAAACTAGCCTCACACTCCTCAGTCCATTTGAACTTAGTATCCTTCTTCAACAACTCCGTCATAGGCTTCGCAATTTTTGAGAAATTCTCAATAAATCTCCGGTAGTATCCTGCGAGTCCAAGAAAACTCCGGATCTCTCCAACTGTTGTTGGTGCTTCCCATTTGGTTACGGTCTCAACCTTTGTGGGGTCAACTGCTATACCTTCTCCGGATATAACGTGTCCGAGGAATCCAATTTCCTTCAACCAAAACTCACATTTGCTGAATTTGGCATATAACTGATGTTCTCTTAGTTTCTCCAAAACCAAACGCAAATGTTCCTTATGCTCCTCTTCATTCTTTGAATAAACCAAACTGTCATCGATGAACACTACGACGAACTTATCCAAAAACTCCATAAACACTTTGTTCATCAGGTTCATAAAATAGGCAGGTGCGTTAGTCAATCCAAATGACATAACGGTATACTCATACAGTCCATATCTTGTGGTGAATGCTGTCTTAGGTATGTCCTGCTCTCGAATCTTCAACTGATGGTACCCTGATCGCAAATCGATCTTGGAAAACACTTTAGCTCCTTGCAATCGATCAAACAGATCATTGATCATTAGCAGTGGGTACTTATTCTTGATGGTTACTTCATTCAATCCCCGATAATCTACAACCATCCTTAATGATCCATCCTTCTTTTTCACTAGAAGTACGGGTGATCCCCAAGGTGAAGAACTTGGGCGAATGTAACCTTTATCCAATAACTCCTTAATCTGATTCTTAATTTCCACCAAATCCTTTGCTGGCATCCGGTACGGTCGCTTCGATATTGGGCCTGTACCTGGCAATAACTCAATCAAAAACTCAATGTCTCTATCCGGTGGCATGCCTGGTAATTCCTCAGGAAATACATCAGGAAAATCCTTTACCACTGGTACTTCCTCCTGCACAACTCCTGATAAGCAATTCACTTGTGTCCTGTTTGGCACATGCCGGGATACATACTTGATCCTTCTTCCTTCTGGTGTGGTAAGCAAAATTGTCTTACTGGCACAATCGATGTTTCCTCCATACATCGACAGCCAATCCATACCAAGAATCACATACAGACCTTGGGATTCCAGAATAATTAAATCCGTTGGGAATACATGCCTTCCTATACTCAATGGTACTTGAAAACATCCTTGTCTGGCCATGTATTCTACTCCTGGCGAGCTTACTAGCATAGGTGTTTTAAGAATCCTAGTGGGCAGGCTATACTTTTCCACAAATCCCCTTGATATGTATGAATGCGATGCACCAGTATCAAAAAGAACGAGTGCAGTAAATGACTTAACCAAAAACTTACCGATTTCTGCATCGGGCTGATCTTCAATCTCCTCCACATTAACGTGGTTCACCTGTCCCCTATTGAAACGGTTCGGCTTCTTCCCAGAGCTTCCATTGCCATTTCCATTCTGGCCTTCAGGACATTCATTGGCATAATGTCCGGTCTTCGAACACTTGAAACAGGTGACTTGA
This sequence comes from Triticum urartu, assembly GCF_056163025.1. Taxonomy (NCBI): domain Eukaryota; kingdom Viridiplantae; phylum Streptophyta; class Magnoliopsida; order Poales; family Poaceae; genus Triticum; species Triticum urartu. Next base: position 353,302,748 of record NC_141879.1, on the reverse strand, counting down.
CTCAGGTCTCTCTTGGTTGGGGTTGATGGGGTTGTTCGGTTCTGGCCGTTGCTTCCTCCATTCCCATTACCATTCTTGTGGCCATTATGGTTGTGCGAGCTACCTCCTCCATGGGTGTGCTGAAACTTAAATCCCGGTTTAGGGGTAAAACGGGGCTTCTGCTGGGCTCCAGAGTTATACTTCCCCTGTCCATACTTCCTCTTACGGTTCTCAATCTGCTGTTGCTTCCCTTCAATCATGATGGCACGATCTACCAACTCCTGGTAGTTGTTGAAACTTGCTACCATCAACTGCATGCTTAGTTCATCATTCAATCCTTCCAGAAACTTCTCCTGCTTGGCTGCATCCGTAGCAACGTCATCTGGGGCATAACGGGCTAGCTTACTAAACTCTTCCACATACTGGCCAACAGTCCTTCCTCCTTGGCGTAAGTTGCGAAACTCACGCTTCTTTATGGCCATAGCTCCTGCTGAAACATGGGCAGTGCGGAAAGCTTGCTGAAACTGATCCCATGTGACAGTGTCAACGGGGTAAGTGGCTGTGAAATTCTCCCACCATGCTGCCGCGGGTCCGTCAAGCTGGTGTGCGGCAAACTTCACTTTCTCACCATCCGTGCATCCTGCAGTGGTCAACTCCCTTCCTATCTTGCGGAGCCAATCGTCTTCTACTATTGGCTCGGTGCTACTGGAAAACACCGGCGGATTCAGCCTAAGGAAACGGGCTAAGTGGTCAACAGGTGGTGGTGGTGGTGGGTTGTTGTTGTTGTTCTGCTGATTCTGAACTAACATCTGCATCAATTGATTCTGCTGCTGGATCAACTGAGTGAGCTCCGGTGGAAATCCATTGTCACGTCTCGGAGGCATCTGAGGGTTTAGAAAAGACGAGAATTAAGAATAGAGGGGGTCTAAAGGGAAAACACTACCCATATGCACATGAGGCAAAAGCACACAATTCACTTCAATCAATCAAACAAGGGCTTACAAACGGTCTAACTATCGCAAAAGTGCTCGACTATAATGTGTTTACATGGGGGAATACTACTACTATCTGGTGGTCATCTAGAAATTTGAACCGGTGGAAGACTCCATGATATCTACTCCAGCTTCGTCTTCAAAGTCGGGTTCACTTGGATCCGAATCGGTGTCGTCGATGATGATGTAGTTGTCTGGACATGCGACGTACTTGTCGTCCTCCTGGGATGCTAACTTCCTCTTGAGTTCTTCAATCTCCTGCTTAAGATCGCAATTGTGCCTTGCTAGAGCTACGATCTCATCCATGTAGTCCTTGCGTGTAGACTTTAGTTCTCTTTCTAGCTCGATGATCCTTGCCTTCGCATTCTTCAACTCTAACATATCATTGCACATCTGGTTCTCGTGGCGTCGAATGTGCTGGTTTAACTCCTGGATGAAAGATGCAATGGATCTATCCTTCTTGGTGCTGACTAACTCCCATTGTTCATCACGGCATCTGCAAATCTGGTAGATAGTGTCCTTGAGGTCTTCTTGATAAATTTCTCCAATGCGTCCTATGGTGATATGAGCTGTCATGCTCCTTCCTAGACTCCAGGTTGGTGCATTGAAAACACTATCTATGGGCTTCGTGATTGGCGCGAATGTTCTTCCCGGAACGTGAGCTTGAATCTTCCAGCGCTCCTCTTCAGGCAGAGTGGCGTTGAAGGTTCCCGTGAAGCTTGGTAATCCAATGTTCAGGTACTTGGTGACTTCCTTCAGGTGAAATCCAAAGGGTGTGCCTTCATCCGGTTGAGCGTACTTAATCTTCGCGTGCGTCATCCTAAAAGAGTAGAAAAGATGAGGAGTTAGAAAATGAGAAGAGAAGGGTGATCTATGGCTTTAACTTAGTGGTCGTGTCCTACAGTCAGCGTGTGCTCTAATACCATCTCTGTAGCGACCTGACCCGAATGGATCACGTCTACTGTGCTACGGTGTCATCCCTGGATCAGTAATGCTGACACCACACAGTACATCGAGGTTTTATAGCAGAGTTGCAATCACACACTTATTACATCGATGGCTCAAAAAGAACTTATTACAATAAATATGGCTGAAGGCCATCTAATAACGATAACAGCGGAAGACTCGGAAGATAAATGGGTCCATCAACTCCAGCGGCATCACTGAGTATAGAACCACGACCTAAACGCACCTCAATCGTCGTCTGAAAAGTCTGCAACATTAACGTTGCAGCCCGAAAACGGGTCAGCACATGGAATATGCTGGCGAAGTAACACATAGAGAGTAATGGAATGAAACAGCTATACTATATGCATATATGGCTGGTGGAAAGCTCTATGGTTACAGTTTTTGTGTAAAGCCAGTTTTTCCCTACTGCAAAGGAATAAATTTTATTTACTATCATGGTGGTTGTGAAACATTGAGAATGGTTGACAGCATTCTCAATCCCAATTAAAAGTAATTAAAATCCAATAACATTAATTAGAAGTAACATGTTGAGATTCACAATGATATTCAAGTACTAGATACTCAAGTTGTCCATAACCGGGGACACGGCTAATCATGATTAGTTTGTTACTCTGCAGAGGTTGCGCACTTTTCCCCACATGACCCGATTGCCTCCGTTTGTTTTCTCGCACTACATGGTGTTTGAGAGACGGATGACCGAGACATAGTCTTTCAGAAGCACTAGCACCTTACATGTGGGGTAGACCGGTACACCTACATCCCCTACATCTGCTAGTCCACCCCGTAAGAGTTCGCACAACTTAGTCAACTATGCCAGAGCCCATAGTGGCATGTGGCTGCACACGGAAGTTTCTAGCATGAATTATCTTATGATCCCTTTGAGCCTGGGTGGCGGTCCAAAAAAAACAGGCAAGTCCTGATAGACATCAGGTGCCTCAATCCACCCAGATGTGTGTTTAAGTTGCCACCTTAGATAAACCATTAAAATTATCAATCTCACATCTGTCATGGATATCACTCACCCAATCCACGTCTACTAGCATAGCATGGCATAATAAGTAAACGTAGAATTAACTCCCAAAGGTTTCATAATAATACAGGTAATAGGTACTACCTCATCTACTTCCCATCCCACAGTTTAATTAGATCCTAATCATGCAATGTGTGAGGATTGATCTAATGCAGTAAAACATGGGTTGTAGAAAAGGTATGATCAAAGTGTTACTTGCCTTGCTGATGATCCGCGAGTCCTAGGGTTTCGAAGTAACAAGCGGTGCAATCCGGGTAATCTATCGCAGACAAACAACAAGCATAAAATAAGTACTCATCTAATGCATAGGTAAAACTCGAACAAGAGAACGAACCAGGTAGTTCAACTTAAGAACTCCGGTTGCAAGAAAGAACGAAAAACAAACGACGGAAGAAAACAACTCGGTTCTAGCAAGTTGAATCTAGGTCAAAATTTTACTGTAACAAAAGCATGTTCAAGTTGATTAGACGGAACGGCGGTTTCGAGACGAAACTCCAGGCGCTTGAATCACCTGATTCCGATAAACGAGCGAAAAGAAAGACTAGAAAGAAGATTGGATCTGAGATCGCGATCGCGGAATAAATCCGACGAAAAGAAAAAGAAGAACGGTTAAACGAACGGACGTTCGTTAACCTAGAAGAATCCGGTGATCACGTTCGTTAGGACGAACGGTCCAAAGCAACTAAATCGGAGAAGAAAATGAATCCGATCTAGGGTTTCGGAGAAGAAAAACCGAACGAAAAACTGATCTAGAAAACCGGAACGGTTTAGAGAAGAAAAGAATCGGAACGATTAGAAGAAAACGATCCGAGAAAAAGAATAGATGTAGCGCGGGGCAACCTTGGCGAGGTCTCCGGTGAACGGGGCTCCGGCGGCGTCGGCGTAGGGCGGCGGCGTGGGCAAGGTGCGGCGGCGGCGCGGGTGTGGGGCGGCGGCGGCAGTGACGCAGGGCGCAGTGTGATGCGGCGCGGCGGCGGTAAGGTGCGGCGGCGGCGCGGGGTGTGGGGTGGCGGCGCGGGTGAGGCGGCGCGGCGGCGGTGACGCAGGGCGCGGTGTGATGCGGCTTGGCGGCGGTAAGGTGCGGTGTGGAGGAGAGCTTTGATTTGATGTGTTTAGAGGGGGGGTGCTTGGGTATTTATATTGGGGAGGGGAGGGGTTTACTTGGGGTAGAGGACAAGGAATTAGAATAGGAGTAGGAAAGATCTAGAAAATAAACGGAGTAGGACTAAAGAAAACGAAATAAGGTAAAGGGGACAAGGGGGCGCCCTAGAATCCTAAAAGGATTCGGTCCTAGCAAGAGGTGGCGGCGGCCGACCGGCTCCTGGCTCGGCGCCTGGCGCCTGGGAGCGCGGCGGTAGGTGGCTTGGCTTGGGCCTTTGGCCCAAGGCGCTGCTCAAAATTTTTTTTAAAGTTTCCTCGCGCAGAAAAAAAAACAAAAAAGGGATCTAAACGAACTCCGAAAACTCTAAAGTAAATTTTCCCCGACTCCTAAAAATGAGCCGAACAAAAAGAACTTTTCTCCGGACCTAAAATGCAATTTTTGAAAACGCGCATTTTTCCCTATCCAAATAAAATGCAAATAAACACCGGAAAGCAAAATTGATCTATTTATTATATCTTCATTTTTCCTAAATTTGGGAAAGTCATATTATTCCCTCTCTCATATATTCCGACACCGGAAAAATTATTGAAGATAAAATAAATAAATCAAATGATCCTATTTTCAAAATTCGAGAAAAACTCTCAAATATGAAAATAACGAAATCTCCAACTCTCTCCGAGGGTCCTTGAGTTGCGTGAAATTTCTAGGATCAACCAAAATGCAAGAAAATATGATATGCATATGATCTAGTGTATAACATTCCAAATTGAAAATTTGGGATGTTACAATTTCCCTTCATGCTTACCGAAGGATGAACGCTATGATAATTGCTATGATCCCGTTGATTCTTTTGAAATATCCATTTTTGATGATGCTTGCTATGCTTGTGGCCAAGATGCCAATATGAATTATGCTTATGGAGATGAACTTGCTATAGTTCCTTATGTTAAACACGAAATTCTTGCTATTGCACCCACACATGATAGTCCTACTATCTTTTTGAATCCAAACTACACTATATCGGAGAAGTTTTTTCTTATTAAGGATTATATTTATGGGTTGCCTTTTACTGTTGCACATGATGATTTTGATAGATATAATATGCATGTGCTTGCTGCTCCTACTTGCAATTATTATGAGAGAGGAACTACATCCCCGCCTCTCTGTGTTTCCAATATGATAAAATTGTAAGAAATTGTTTATACTATGCATTGGCCTTTACTTTGTGTGCATGAATTGTTCTTTTATGACATGCCGGTGCATAGGAAGAGAGTTAGACTTCGTTGTTACATGATATATGTTACTTTGTGTTCACTACTAAATAACAAATCATTGTTAATTAAAATTGGCTTTGATATACCTTGGGATCCGGGTGGATTCACTACTTGAGCACTATATGCCTAGCTTAATGGCTTTAAACAAAGCGCTGCCAGGGAGACAACCAAGTTTTAGAGAGTCATTTATTTATGTTGAGTGCTTTTATAAAGTTTAAAAACAAAAAAAATAAAGAGGGGAACCCAAAACTTTTTCTAAAAGGAAAGTGAAAGTGAGAGAGACAAGCATTGTTGAAGTGGGAGCTAGCCTTGAACTTTGTTCATGCTCACGGAAACTTTGTGAATCTTGATTACAGAAACTTTTCAACAAAAATAATTATCCCCTTGTACAATTCCTTTGTATTATAAAAATAATGTGCCAAGGTTTGCCTTTAGGATGTTTACTTTGCTTGTTGGTTTGTACGGTGCAGGACAGAAACTTTTGCTGTAGCACGTGATTTTACATTTTTTTTACTGGAACGTCAAATGGTTCTAATTATTTTTGCACTGTCTTTATATACAAATTTTTTATTTTTCCTAATTTTGGTAGAATGTTTCAAGTATAAGAAGTACGGTGAATGTTCAGATTATTATAGACTGTTCTATTTTAGACAGATTCTATTTTTGATGCATAGTTTGCTTGTTTTGATGAAACTATCAATTTATATCAGTGGATTAAGCCATGAAAAAGTTATATTACAGTAGACACAATGCAAAAACAAAATATAAATTGGTCTGCAACAGTACTTAGAGTAGTGATTTGCTTTATTATACTAACGGATCTTACCGAGTTTTCTGTTGAAGTTTTGTGTGGATGAAGTGTTCGATGATCGAGGAGGTCTCGATGTGAGAAGAAGGAAGAGAGGCAAGAGCTCAAGATTGGGGATGTCTGAGGCACCCCAAGTAAATGTTCAAGGATACTCAAGCGTCTAAGCTTGGGGATGCCCCGGAAGGCATCCCCTCTTTCTTCAACAAGTATCGGTATGTTTTCGGATTCGTTTCATTCATGTGATATGTGCAATCTTGGAGCGTCTTTTGCGTTTAGTTTTCATTTTTATTTTATGCACCATGCTTGTATGAGATAGTCCTTGGTTTATTTATAGAATTCTCTATGGACTTCACTTATATCTTTTGAGTATGGCTTTATAGAATGCTTCATGTGCTTCGCTTATATCATTTGAAGTTTGGATTGCCTGTTTCTCTTTACATAGAAAACCGTCATTTGTAGAATGCTATTTTGCTTCACTTATATTTGTTAGAGCACGTGCATATCTTTTTTTAGAAATAATTAAACTCTCTTGCTTCACTTATATCTATTTAGAGAGATGAAAGGAATTGGTCATTCACATGGTTAGTCATAAAATCCTACATAAAACTTGTAGATCACTTAATATGATATGTTTGATTCCTTGCAATAGTTTTGTGATATAAAGATGGTGATATTAGAGTCATGCTAGTGGCTAGTTGTGGATTAGTAGAAATACTTGTGTTGAGGTTTGTGATTCCCGTAGCATGCACGTATGGTGAACCTTTATGTAACGAAGTCGGAGCATGAGGTATTTATTGATTGTCTTCCTTATGAGTGGCGGTCGGGGACGAGCGATGGTCTTTTCCTACCAATCTATCCCCCTAGGGGCATGCTATAGGAAATATGCCCTAGAGGCAATAATAAAGTTATTATTTGTTTCCTTATATCATGATAAATGTTTATTATTCATGCTAGAATTGTATTAACCGGAAACATAATACTTGTGTGAATACATAGACAAACAAAGTGTCACTAGTATGCCTCTACTTCACTAGCTCGTTAATCGAAGATGGTTATGTTTCCTAACCATAGACATGAGTTGTCATTTGATTAACGAGATCACATCATTAGGAGAATGATGTGATTGACATGACCCATTCCATTAGCTTAGCACCCGATCGTTTAGTATGTTGCTATTGCTTTCTTCATGACTTATACATGTTCCTATGACTATGAGATTATGCAACTCCCGTTTACCGGAGGAACACTTTGTGTGCTACCAAACGTCACAACGTAACTGGGTGATTATAAAGGTGCTCTACAGGTGTCTCCAAAGGTACATGTTGGGTTGGCGTATTTTGAGATTAGGATTTGTCACTCCGATTGTCGGAGAGGTATCTCTGGGACCTCTCGGTAATGCACATCACTTAAGCCTTGCAAGCAATGCAACTAATAAGTTAGTTTCAAGATGATGTATTATAGAACGAGTAAAGAGACTTGCCGGTAACGAAATTGAACTAGGTATTGAGATACCAACGACCGAATCTCGGGCAAGTAACATACCGATGACAAAGGGAACAAACGTATGTTGTTATGCGGTCTGACCGATAAAGATCTTCGTAGAATATGTAGGAGCCAATATGAGCATCCAGGTTCCTCTATTGGTTATTGACTGGAGACGTGTCTCGGTCATGTCTACATTGTTCTCGAACCCGTAGGGTCCGCACGCTTAATGTTACGATGACAGTTTCATTATGAGTTTATATATTTTGATGTACCAAAGGTTGTTCGGAGTCCCGGATGTGATCACGGACTTGACGAGGAGTCTCGAAATGGTCGAGACATAAAGATCGATATATTGGACGACTATATTTGGACACCGGAAAGGTTCCGGGTGAGATTGGGACAATACCGGATCACCGGGAGGTTATCGGAACCCCCCAGGAGGTATATGGGCCTTATTGGGCCTTAGTGGAAAGGAGGGGAAAGGAGCAAGGGAGGGGGCGCGCCCCCCCAAGCCCAATCCGAATTGGGAGGGGGCCCGCCCCCCTTTCCTTCCTCCCTCCTTCCTCTTCCTTCCCTCTCCTACTCCTAATAGGAAAAAGGGAGTCCTACTCCCTATGGGAGTTGGACTCCCCCTTAGGGCGCGCCACCCTCCTTGGCCGGCCCCCTCCTCCACTCCTTTATATACGAGGGCAGGGGGCACCCCATAGACACAACAATTGATCATTAATCTCTTAGCCGTGTGCGGTGGCCCCCCTCCACCATAATCCTCGATAATATTGTAGCGGTGCTTAGGCGAAGCCCTGCGACGGTAGAACATCAAGATCGTCACCATGCCGTCGTGCTGACGGAACTCATCCCTGACACTTTGCTGGATCGGAGTCCGGGGATCGTCATCGAGCTGAACGTGTGCTAGAACTTGGAGGTGTCGTAGTTTCGATGTTTGATCGGCCGGGTCGTGAAGACGTACGACTACATCAACCGCGTTGTGCTAACGCTTCCGCTTCCAGTCTATGAGGGTACATAGACAACACTCTTCCCTCTCGTTGCTATGCATCACCATGATCTTGCGTGTGCGTAGGATTTTTTTTTGAAATTACTACATTCCCCAACAGTGGAATCCGAGCCTAGGTTTTATGCGTTGATGTTATGCACGAGTAGAACACAAGTGAGTTGTGGGCGATATAAGTCATACTGCTTACCAGCATGTCATACTTTGGTTCGGCGGTATTGTTGGATGAAGCGGCCAGGACCGACATTACGCGTACGCTTACACGAGACTGGTTCTACCGACGTGCTTTGCACACAGGTGGCTGGCGAGTGTGGATACGCCCGGTCCTTGCGAAGGTTAAAACAGCACCAACTTGACAAACTATCGTTGTGGTTTTGATGCGTAGGTAAGAACAGTTCTTGCTAAGCCCGTAGCAGCCACGTAAAACTTGCAACAACAAAGTAGAGGACGTCTAACTTGTTTTTGCACGGCATGTTGTGATGTGATATGGTCAAGACATGATGCTAAATTTTATTGTATGAGAAGATCATGTTTTGTAACCAAGTTATCGGCAACTGGCAGGAGCCATATGGTTGTCGCTTTATTGTATGCAATGCAATCGTGCTGTAATGCTTTACTTTATCACTAAGCGGTAGCGATAGTCATGGAAGCATAAGATTGGCGAAACGACAACGATGCTACGATGGAGATCAAGGTGTCGCACCGGTGACGATGGTGATCATGATGATGCTTCGGAGATGGAGATTACAAGCACAAGATGATGATGGCCATATCATATCACTTATATTGATTGCATGTGATGTTTATCTTTTATGCATCTTATCTTGCTTTGATTGACGGTAGCATTATAAGATGATCTCTCACTAAATTTCAAGATAAAAGTGTTCTCCATGAGTATGCACCGTTGCCAAAGTTCTCGTGCCCAGACACCACGTGATGATCGAGTGTGATAAGCTCTACGTCCATCTACAACGGGTGCAAGCCAGTTTTGCACACACAGAATACTCAGGTTAAACTTGACGAGCCTAGCATATGCAGATATGGCCTCGGAACACTGAGACTGAAAGGTTGAGCGTGAATCATATAGTAGATATGATCAACATAGTGATGTTCACCATTGAAAACTACTCCATTTCATGTGATGATCGGTTATGGTTTAGTTGATTTGGATCACGTGATCACTTAGAAGATTAGAGGGATGTCTTTCTAAGTGGGAGTTCTTAAGTAATATGATTAATTGAACTTAAATTTATCATGAACTTAGTACCTGATAGTATCATGCTTGTTTATGTTTGATTGTAGATAGATGGCCCATGCTGTTGTTCCGTTGAATTTTAATGCGTTCCTTGAGATAGCAAAGTTGAAAGATGATGGTAGCAATTATACGGACTGGGTCCGTAACTTGAGGATTATCCTCATTGCTGCACACAAGAATTACGTCCTGGAAGCACCGCTGGGTGCCAGGCCTGCTGCTGGAGCAACACCAGATGTTATGAACGTCTGGCAGAGCAAAGCTGATGACTACTCGATAGTTCAGTGTGCCATGCTTTACGGCTTAGAATCGGGACTTCAACGATGTTTTGAACGTCATGGAGCATATGAGATGTTCCAGGAGTTGAAGTTAATATTTCAAGCAAATGCCCGGATTGAGAGATATGAAGTCTCCAATAAGTTCTATAGCTGCAAGATGGAGGAGAACAGTTCTGTCAGTGAGCATATACTCAAAATGACTGGGTATCTTAATCACTTGACTCAACTGGGAGTTAATCTTCCTGTTGATAGTGTCATTGACAGAATTCTCCAATCACTTCCACCTAGCTACAAGAGCTTCATGATGAACTATAATATGCAAGGGATGAATAAGACAATTCCCGAGCTCTTCGCAATGCTAAAAGCTGCGGAGGTAGAAATCAAGAAGGAGCGTCAAGTGTTGATGGTCAACAAGACCACTAGTTTCAAGAAAAAGGGAAGGGGAAGAAGAAGGGGAACTTCAAGAAGAACTGCAAGCAAGTTGCTGCTCAGGAGAAGAAACCCAAGTCTGGACCTAAGCCTGAAACTGAGTGCTTCTACTGCAAGCAGACTGGTCACTGGAAGCGGAACTGCCCCAAGTATTTGGCGGATAAGAAGGATGGCAAGGTGAACAAAGGTATATGTGATATACATGTTATTGATGTGTACCTTACTAGAGCTCGCAGTAGCACCTGGGTATTTGATACTGGTTCTGTTGCTAATATTTGCAACTCGAAACAGGGACTACGGATTAAGCGAACACTGGCGAAGGACGAGGTGACGATGCGCGTGGGAAATGGTTCCAGAGTCGATGTGATCGCGGCTGGAACGCTACCTCTACATCTACCATCGGGATTAGTATTAGACCTAAATAATTGTTATTTGGTGCCAGCGTTGAGCATGAACATTATATCTGGATCTTGTTTGATGCGAGACGGTTATTCATTTAAATCAGAGAATAATGGTTGTTCTATTTATATGAGTAATATCTTTTATGGTCATGCACCCTTGAAGAGTGGTCTATTTTTGATGAATCTCGATAGTAGTGATACACATATTCATAATGTTGAAGCCAAAAGATGCAGAGTTGATAATGATAGTGCAACTTATTTGTGGCACTGCCGTTTAGGTCATATCGGTGTAAAGCGCATGAAGAAACTCCATACTGATGGACTTTTAGAACCACTTGATTATGAATCACTTGGTACTTGCGAACCGTGCCTCATGGGCAAGATGACTAAAATGCCGTTCTCCGGTACTATGGAGAGAGCAACAGATTTGTTGGAAATCATACATACAGATGTATGTGGTCCAATGAATGTTGAAGCTCGTGGCGGATATCGTTATTTTCTCACCTTCACAGATGATTTAAGCAGATATGGGTATATCTACTTAATGAAACATAAGTATGAAACATTTGAAAAGTTCAAAGAATTTTAGAGTGAAGTTGAAAATCATCGTAACAATAAAATAAAGTTTCTACGATCTGATCGTGGAGGAGAATATTTGAGTTACGAGTTTGGTTTACATTTGAAACAATGCGGAATAGTTTCACAACTCACGCCACCCGGAACACCACAGCGTAATGGTGTGTCCGAACGTCGTAATCGTACTTTACTAGATATGGTGCGATCTATGATGTCTCTTACAGATTTACCGCTATCGTTTTGGTGTTATGCTTTAGAGACGGCCGCATTCACGTTAAATAGGGAACCATCAAAATCCGTTGAGACGACACCTTATGAACTATGGTTTGGCAAGAAACCAAAGTTGTCGTTTCTGAAAGTTTGGGGCTGCGATGCTTATGTGAAAAAGCTTCAACCTGATAAGCTCGAACCCAAATCGGAGAAATGTGTCTTCATAGGATACCCGAAGGAGACTGTTGGGTACACCTTCTATCACAGATCCGAAGGCAAGACATTTGTTGCTAAGAATGGATCCTTTCTAGAGAAGGAGTTTCTCTCGAAAGAAGTGAGTGGGAGGAAAGTAGAACTTGATGAGGTAACTGTACCTGCTCCCTTATTGGAAAGTAGTACATCACAAAAACCGGTTTCTGTGACACCTACACCAATTAGTGAGGAAGCTAATGATGATGATCATGAAACTTCAGAACAAGTTACTACCGAACCTCATAGATCAACCAGAGTAAGATCCGCACCAGAGTGGTACGGTAATCCTGTTCTGGAAGTCATGCTACTAGATCATGATGAACCTACGAACTATGAAGAAGCGATGATGAGCCCAGATTCCGCAAAATGGCTTGAAGCCATGAAATCTGAGATGGGATCCATGTATGAGAACAAAGTGTGGACTTTGGTTGACTTGCCCAATGATCGGCAAGCAATTGAGAATAAATGGATCTTCAAGAAGAAGACTGACGGTGACGGTAATGTTACTGTCTACAAAGCTCGACTTGTCGCAAAAGGTTTTCGACAAGTTCAAGGGATTGACTACAATGAGACCTTCTCACCCGTAGCGATGCTTAAGTCTGTCCGAATCATGTTAGCAATTGCCGCATTTTATGATTATGAAATTTGGCAGATGGATGTCAAAATTGCATTCCTAAATGGATTTCTGGAAGAAGAGTTGTATATGATGCAGCCTGAAGATTTTGTCGATCCAAAGGGAGCTAACAAAGTGTGCAAGCTCCAGCGATCCATTTATGGACTGGTGCAAGCATCTCAGAGTTGGAATAAACGCTTTGATAGTGTGATCAAAGCATTTGGTTTTATACAGACTTTTGGAGAAGCCTGTATTTACAAGAAAGTGAGTGGGAGCTCTGTAGCATTTCTGATATTATATGTGGATGACATATTACTAATCGGAAATGATATAGAATTTCTGGATAGCATAAAGGGATACTTGAATAAGAGTTTTTCAATGAAAGACCTCGGTGAAGCTGCTTACATATTGGGTATTAAGATCTATAGAGATAGATCAAGACGCTTAATTGGACTTTCACAAAGCACATACCTTGACAAAGTTTTGAAGAAGTTCAAAATGGATCAAGCAAAGAAAGGATTCTTGCCGGTGTTACAAGGTGTGAAGTTGAGTAAGACTCAATGCCCGACCACTGCAGAAGATAGAGAGAAAATGAAAGATGTTCCCTATGCTTCAGCCATAGGCTCTATCATGTATGCAATGCTGTGTACCAGACCTGATGTGTGCCTTGCTATAAGTCTAGCAGGGGGGTACCAAAGTAATCCAGGAGTGGATCATTGGAGAGCGGTCAAGAACATCCTGAATACCTGAAAAGGACTAAGGATATGTTTCTCGTATATGGAGGTGACAAAGAGCTCATCATAAATGGTTACGTTGATGCAAGCTTTGACACTGATCCGGACGATTCTAAATCGCAAACCGGATACGTATTTACATTAAATGGTGGAGCTGTTAGTTGGTGCAGTTCTAAACAAAGCGTCGTGGCGGGATCTACATGTGAAGCGGAGTACATAGCTGCTTCGGAAGCAGCAAACGAAGGAGTCTGGATGAAGGAGTTCATATCCGATCTAGGTGTCATACCTAGTGCATCGGGTCCAATGAAAATCTTTTGTGACAATACTGGTGCAATTTCCTTGGCAAAGGAATCCGGATTTCACAAGAGAACCAAGCACATCAAGAGACGCTTCAATTCCATCCGGGATCTAGTCCAGGTGGGAGACATAGAGATTTGCAAGATACATACGGATCTGAATGTAGCAGACCCATTGACTAAGCCTCTTCCACGAGCAAAACATGATCAGCACCAAGGCTCCATGGGTGTTAGAATCATTACTGTGTAATCTAGATTATTGACTCTAATGCAAGTGGGAGACTATAGGAAATATGCCCTAGAGGCAATAATAAAGTTATTATTTATTTCCTTATATCATGATAAATGTTTATTATTCATGCTAGAATTGTATTAACCGGAAACATAATACTTGTGTGAATACATAGACAAACAAAGTGTCACTAGTATGCCTCTACTTGACTAGCTCGTTAATCAAAGATGGTTATGTTTCCTAACCATAGACATGAGTTGTCATTTGATTAACGAGATCACATCATTAGGAGAATGATGTGATTGACATGACCCATTCCATTAGCTTAGCACTCGATCGTTTAGTATGTTGCTATTGCTTTCTTCATGACTTATACATGTTCCTATGACTATGAGATTATGCAACTCCCGTTTACCGGAGGAACACTTTGTGTGCTACCAAACGTCACAACGTAACTGGTTGATTATAAAGGTGCTCTACAGGTGTCTCCAAAGGTACATGTTGGGTTGGCGTATTTCGAGATTAGGATTTGTCACTCCGATTGTCGGAGAGGTATCTCTGGGCCCTCTCGGTAATGCACATCACTTAAGCCTTGCAAGCAATGCAACTAATAAGTTAGTTGCAAGATGATGTATTATAGAATGAGTCAAGAGACTTGCCATTAACGAAATTGAACTAGGTATTGAGATACCGACGATCGAATCTCGGGCAAGTAACATACCGATGACAAAGGGAACAAACGTATGTTGTTATGCGGTCTGACCGATAAAGATCTTCGTAGAATATGTAGGAGCCAATATGAGCATCCAGGTTCCGCTATTGGTTATTGACCGGAGACGTGTCTCGGTCATGTCTACATTGTTCTCGAACCCATAGGGTCCGCACGCTTAACGTTACGATGATAGTTTCATTATGAGTTTATATATTTTGATGTACCGAAGGTTGTTCGGAGTCCCGGATGTGATCACAGACTTGAGGAGGAGTCTCAAAATGGTCGAGACATAAAGATCGGTATATTGGACGACTATATTTGGACACTGGAAAGGTTCCGGGTGAGATTGGGACAATACCGGATCACCGGGAGGTTATCGGAACCCCCCGGGAGGTATATGGGCCTTATTGGGCCTTAGTGGAAAGGAGGGGAAAGGAGCAAGGGAGGGGGCGCCCCCCCCAAGCCCAATCCGAATTGGGAGGGGGGCCGGCCCCCCTTTCCTTCCTTCCTCCTTCCTCTTCCTTCCCTCTCCTACTCCTAATAGGAAAAAGGGAGTCCTACTCCCTGTGGGAGTTGGACTCCCCCTTAGGGCGCGCCATCCTCCTTTGCCGGCCCCCTCCTCCACTCCTTTATATACGGGGGCAGGGGGCACCCCATAGACACAACAATTGATCATTGATCTCTTAGCCGTGTGCGGTGCCCCCCTCCACCATAATCCTCGATAATATTGTAGCGGTGCTTAGGCGAAGCCCTGCGACGGTAGAACATCAAGATCGTCACCACGCCGTCGTGCTGACGGAACTCATCCTCGACACTTTGCTGGATCGGAGTCCGGGGATCGTCATCGAGCTGAACGTGTGCTAGAACTCGGGGTGCCGTAGTTTCGGTGCTTGATCGGTCGGGCCGTGAAGACGTACGACTACATCAACCGCGTTGTGCTAACGCTTCCGCTTCCAACACTCTTCCCTCTCGTTGCTATGCATCACCATGATCTTGCGTGTGCGTAGGAATTTTTTTGAAATTACTACGTTCCCCAACACATGCACAGTAGTACTTTGCTTCGAGGGCTAATAAACTTTTGCAATAAGTATGTGAGTTCTTTATGACTAATGTTGAGTCCATGGATTATATGCACTCTCACCCTTCCATCATTGCTAGCCTCTTCGGTACCGTGCATTGCCCTTTCTCACCTCAAGAGTTTGTGCAAACTTCGTCGGTGCATCCAAACCCCATGATATGATACGCTCTGTCACACACAAGCCTCCTTATATATTCCTCAAAACAGCCACCATACCTACCTATTATGGCATTTCCATAGCCATTCCGAGATATATTGCCATGCAACTTCCATCATCATCATATACATGACTTGAGCATTCATTGCCATATTGCTTTGCATGATCGTAAGATAGCTAGCATGATGTTTTCATGGCTTGTCCGTTTTTTGATGTCATTGCTATGCTAGATCATTGCACATCCCGGTACACCGCCGGAGGCATTCATATAGAGTTATATCTTTGTTATAGCATCGAGTTGTAATATCAAGTTGTAAGTAAATAAAGGTGTGATGATCATCATTATTAGAACATTGCCCCAGTGAGGAAAGGATGATGGAGACTGTGATTCCCCCACAAGTTAGGATGAGACTCCGGACGAAAAAAAGAAAAAAAGAGAAAGGCCAAAAAAGAGAAGGCCCCCAAAAAATAAAAAATGAGAGAAAAAGAGAGAAGGGGCAATGTTACTATCCTTTTACCACACTTGTGCTTCAAAGTAGCACCATGTTCTTCATATAGAGAGTCTCTTGAGTTATCACTTTCATATACTAGTGGGAATTTTCATTATAGAACTTGGCTTGTATATTCCGATGATGGGCGTCCTCAAATGCCCGAGGTCTTCATGAGCAAGCAAGTTGGATGCACACCCACTTAGTTTCAGTTTGAGATTTCATACACTTATAGCTCTAGTGCATCCGTTGCATGGAAATCCCTACTCCTCACATTGACATCAATTGATGAGCATCTCCATAGCCCGTTGATTAGCCGCGTTGATGTGAGACTTTCTCCCTTTTTGTCTTCTCCACACAACCTCCACCATCATATTCTATTCCACCTATAGTGCTATGTCCATGGCTCACGCTCATGTATTGCGTGAGGGTTGAAAAAACTGAAGCGCATTAAAAAGTATGAACCAATTGCTCGGCTTGTCATCGGGGTTGTGCATGATGTGAATATTTTGTGTGGTGAAGATGGAGCATAGCCAGACTATATGATTTTGTAGGGATAACTTTCCTTGGCCATGTTATTTTGAAAAGACATGATTGCTTTATTAGTAGGCTTGAAGTATTATTGTTTTTATGTCAAATGATAGACTATTGCTTTGAATCACTCATGTCTTAATATTCATGCCATGATTAGATATGTGATCAAGATTATGCTAGGTAGCATTCCACATCAAAAATTATCTTTTTTATTATTTACCTACTCGAGGACTAGCTGGAATTAAGCTTGGGCATGCTGATACGTCTCCATCGTATCTATAGTTTTTGATTGTTCCATGCCAATATTCTACAACTTTCATATACTTTTGGCAACTGTTTATACTATTTTTGGGACTAACATATTGATCCAGTGCCCAGTGCTAGTTCCTGTTTGTTGCATGTTTTTTGTTTCGCAGAATATCCATATCAAACGGAGTCCAACCGGGATACAAACTGACGGAGATTTTTTTTGAATATATATGATTTTTGGGAAGAAAAATCCACGCGAGACGGTGCCTGAGGGAGGCACGAGGCAGGGGGCGCGCCCCACCCCCCTGGGCGCGCCCCTGACCCTCGTGGCCACCCCGTAATGCGGTTGACGCCCTTCTTTCTCCGCAATAAAGCTAATATCCGGATAGAGATCGTGTAAAAATTTCAGCCCAATCGGAGTTACGGATCTCCGGGAATATAAGAAACGGTGAAAGGGTAGAATCTAGGAATGCAGAAATAGAGAGAGACAGATCCAATCTCGGAGGGGCTCTCGCACCTCCCATGCCATGGACACCAAGGACCAGAGGGGAAACCCTTCTCCCATATAGGGAGGAGGTCAAGGAAGAATAAGAAGGAGGGGGGCTCTCTCCCCCTCGCTTCCGGTGGCGCCGGAGTGCCACCGGGGGCCATCATCACCACCGCAATCTTCACCAACAACATCATCACCAAATCTTCCCCCCTCTATGCAGCGGTGTAACCTCTCTCTTACCTTCTGTAATCTCTACTTAAACATGGTTCTCAACGCTATATGTTATTTCCCAATGATGTATGGCTATCCTATGATGTTTGAGTAGATCCGTTTTGTCCTATGGGTTAATTGATGATCGTGATTGGTTTGAGTTGCATGTTTTACTATAGGTGTTGTCCTATGGTGCTCTCCGTGTCGCGCAAGCATGAGGGATTCCCGCTATAGGGTTTGCAATATGTTCATGATTTGCTTATGGTGGGTGGCGTGAGTGACAGAAGCACATACCCGAGTAAGTAGGTTGTTTGCGTATGGGATAAGGAGGACTTGATACTTTAATGCTATGGTTGGGTTTTACCTTAATGATCTTCAGTAGTTGCGGATGCTTGCTAGAGTTCCAATCATAAGTGCATATGATCCAAGTAGAGAAAGTATGTTAGCTTATGCCTCTCCCTCAAATAAAATTGCAATAATGATTACCGGTCTAGTTATCGATTGCCTAGGGACAAATAACTTTCTCATAACAAAAAGCTCTCTACTAAAACTAACTTAGTTGTGTCTTTATCTAAACAGCCCCTACTTTTTATTTACATGCTCTTTATTGTCTTGCAAACCTATCCAAAAACACCTACATAATACTTCTAGTTTCATACTTGTTCTAGGTAAAGCGAAGGTTAAGCGTGCGTAGAGTTGTATCAGTGGTTGATAGAATATGAGGGAATATTTGTTCTACCTTTAGCTCCTCATTGGGTTTGACACTCTTACTTATCGAAAGAGGCTACAAGTGATCCCCTATACTTGTCGGTTATCAAGTAGCAGGAAGAATTTCTGGCGCCGTTACCGGGGAGATTTACGCCAAGTCAAGAATAGTCTCTCGTCAACTTGCCAATTTTTGGCACCGTTGTCGGGGAGATTTATGCCAAGTCAAGACTAGTCTCTTGTCAACTTGCCAATTTCGAGCATCGTTGCTAGGGAGATCTACTTCAAGCTTACCAAGTACCCATCATAAATTCTCATCTCTTGCATTACATTATTCTCCATTCGCCTCTCATTTTCCTCTCCCCCACTTCTAAAATGATTTTCGAAAAGATTTGCCCTTTTCTTTGCCCTTCTTCCGTTTGTCTTTTCGTTTGCTTTTTGTTTGCCCGTGGGGTTGGTGTGTTTGCCTGCCTTTATGGCTCAACCAAAGAACATTGATCCTTACTATAAGATGTTGGAAGAAATTGAAAATAATGTTAGGAGCTTCATGTCTTTACAATTTGAGCATAATAGTTTCTTTAGAAACGAGCTTAAGGAGCAAAAAACTTTTATGGAGTATATGAATAAAGAGCTCGATGATATGTCTAAGGAATTTTATGGTTTGAAATCTTAGTTTTCTCATCTTGAAAATTTAGTAGGCCAAATTTCTGACAAACAAACTACTTTAGTAAACAAGATAGCCGCTAAACCGGAGCCTTTAAATAATGATGAAGATCTTAAAGTGATTGATGTGACTCCTATTGAATCTTTGTTTTGTAAAATAAATCTTGATAAAGATGGGACTAGAGATGAGTCAACTTTAGCTAGAAGGTGCCCCAATGATTTGGAGTTTATAGATCTTGATGCAAAAATTGATAAAAGTGGGATTGGAGAGGTCAAAACTTTAAGTAGCGATGAACCCACTCTTTTGGATTTCAAGGAATTTAATTATGATAATTGTTCTTTAATATATTGTATTTCCTTGTTGCAATCCATGTTGAATTCTCCTCATGCTTATAATCAAAACAAAGCTTTTACTAAACATATCATTGATGCTATGATGAAATCTTTTGAAGAAAAACTTGAATTGGAAGTTTCTATATCTAGAAAACTTTATGATGAGTGAGAACCTACTATTAAGATTAAGATCAAAGATTGCCATGTTTTGTGTGATTTGGGTGCTAGCATTTCCACGATTCCAAAAAATTTATGTGATGTGTTAGGTTTTCGTGAATTTGATGATCGTTCTTTAAATTTGCATCTTGCAGATTCCACTATTAAGAAACCTATGGGAAGAATTAATGATTTTCTTATTGTTGCAAATAGGAATTATGTTCCCGTATATTTCATTGTTCTTGATATAGATTGCAATCCTACATGTCCTATTATTCTTGGTAGACCTTCCCTTAGAATGATTGGTGCATTTATTGATATGAAAGAAGGAAACATTAGATTTCAATTTCCATTAAGGAAGGGCATGGAACACTTTCCTAGAAAGAAAATTAAGTTGCCATATGAATCTATTATGAGATCTACTTATGGATTGCATACCAAAGATGACAATACCTAGATCTATGTTTTATGCCTAGCTAAGGGTGTTAAACAATAGCGCTTGTTGGGAGGCAACCCAATTTTATTTTTGTTCTTGTTTTTTTGGTTCTGTTTTTCAACAAATAATCCATCTAGACCTTCTTAGATGTGTTTTTGTGTTTTAAATAGTGTTTGATCCAAGTAAGACCTTTGGGATGGCTTACGGTGATAGTTGATTTGATCTTGCTGAAAAACAGAAACTTTTGCGCTCAGGAAAATAATTCTCATTTTTAACAGAAGTGCGATAAAATCCTGATTCTTTTTGCAGAAGATTTAAATATAAATTGCATTGTTGTCCTAATTTTCATAATTTTTGAAGTTACAGAAGTATTCGATAGTTACACATTACTACAGACTGTTATATTTTTGACAGATTTTGTGTTGTTTGCTTATTTTGATGAATCTATGAGTAGTATCAGGGGTATGAACCATGGAGAAGCTGGAATACAGTAGATATTACATCAATATAAACAAAGAATGAGTTCACAACAGTACCAAAAGTGGTGATTTTATTTTCTTATACTAACGGATCTCATGAGATTTTCTGTTGAGTTTTGTGTTGTGAAGTTTTTGAAGTTTTGGGTAAAGATTTGATGGACTATGGAATAAGGAGTGGCAAGAGCCTAAGCTTGGGGATGCCCAAGGCACCCCAAGGTAATATTCAAGGACAACCAAGAGCCTAAGCTTGGGGATGCCCTGGAAGGCATCCCCTCTTTTGTCTTCGTTTATCGGTAACTTTACTTCAGGCTATATTTTTATTCACCACATGATATGTGTTTTGCTTGGAGCGTCTTGTATGATATGAGTCTTTGCCTTTTAGTTTTCCACAATAATTCTTGCTGTACACACCTTTCGAGAGGAACACGTATGAATCGTGATTTATTAGAATACTATATGTGCTTCACTTATATCTTTTGAGCTAGGCAATTTTGCTCCAGTGCTTCACTTATATCTTTTTAGAGCATGGCGGTGGCTTTATTTTATAGAAATTGTTGAACTCTCATTCTTAACTTATATTATTTTGAGAGTCTCTCTAAATAGCATGGTAATTTGCTTTGGTTACGAATTTAGTCTGAATATGATAGGCATCCAAAAGGGGTATAATAAAAACTTTCATATGAAGTGCATTGAGTACTATGTGAAGTTTGATTCCATATGATTGTTTTGAGATATAAAGATGGTGATATTAGAGTCATGCTAGTGAGTAATTGTGGATTGGTAGAAATACTCGTGTTAAAGTTTGTGATTCCGGAGCATGCGCGTATGGTGAACCATTATGTGATGAAATCGGAGCATGATTTATTTATTGATTGTCTTCCTTATGATTGGAGGTCGGGGATGAGCGATGGTCTTTACCTACCAATCTACCCACCTAGGAGCATGCATGTAGTACTTTGTTTCGATGACTAATAGATTTTTGCAATAAGTATGTGAGTTCTTTATGACTAATGTTGAGTCCATGGATTATACGCACTCTCATGCTTCCACCATTGCTAGCCTCTCTAGTACCGCGCAACTTTCACTGGTACCATACACCCACCATATACCTTCCTCAAAATAGCCACCATACCTACCTATTATGGCATTTACATACCCATTCCAAGATATATTGCCATGCAACTTCCACCGTCCCATTTATTATGACACGCTCCATCATTGTCATATTGCTTTGCATGATCATGTAGTTGACATCGTATTTGTGGCAAAGCCACCATTCATCTTTTTTATACATGTCGCTC
The DNA here is from genome assembly GCF_056163025.1 of Triticum urartu. Taxonomy (NCBI): domain Eukaryota; kingdom Viridiplantae; phylum Streptophyta; class Magnoliopsida; order Poales; family Poaceae; genus Triticum; species Triticum urartu. The sequence continues at coordinate 353,280,836 of NC_141879.1, read as the reverse complement.
TTGAGTCATTGCACATCCCGGTACACCGCCGGAGGCATTCATATAGAGTCATATTTTGTTCTAAGTATCGAGTTGTAATTCTTGAGTTGTAAGTAAATAAAGGTGTGATGATCATCATTATTAGAGCATTGTCCCATGTGAGGAAAGGATGATGGAGATTATGATTCCCCCACAAGTCGGGAAGAGACTCCGGATGAAAAATAAAAAAAGAGTAAAAAAGAGGCCAAAGAGCCCAAAATAAAAAAATAAGAGAAAAGAGAGAAAGGGCAATGTTACTATCCTTTTTCCACACTTGTGCTTCAAAGTAGCACCATGATCCTCATGATAGAGAGTCTCCTATGTTGTCACTTTCATATACTAGTGGGAATTTTTCATTATAGAACTTGGCTTGTATATTCCAATTATGGGCTTCCTCAAATTGCCCTAGGTCTTCGTGAGCAAGCGAGTTGGATGCACACCCACTTAGTTTCTTTTTGAGCTTTCATAAACTTATAGCTCTTGTGCATCTGTTGCATGGCAATCCCTACTCACTCACATTGATATCTATTGATGGCCATCTCCATAGCCCGTTGATACGCCTAGTTGATGTGAGACTATCTCCTTGTTTTTGTCTTCTCCACAACCACCATATTCTATTCCACCTATAGTGCTATGTCCATGGCTCATGCTCATGTATTGCGTGAAAGTTGAAAAGGATTGAGAACATCAAAAGTATGAAACAATTGCTTGGCTTGTCATCGGGGTTGTGCATGATTTTAATATTTTGTGTGATGAAGATGGAGCATAGCCAAACTATATGATTTTGTAGGGATAGCTTTCTTTGGCCATGTTATTTTGAGAAGACATGATTGCTTTATTATCGTTTTTATGTCAATACTAAAATTTTGTTTTGAATCTTATGGATCTGAACATTCATGCCACAATAAAGAAGAATTACATTGATAAATATGTTAGGTAGCATTCCACATTAAAAACTTGTTTTTATCATTTACCTACTAGAGGACGAGCAGGAATTAAGCTTGGGGATGCTTGACACGTCTCCAACGTATCTATAATTTTTGATTGTTCCATGCTATTACATTATCTGTTTTCGATGTTTTGTATGCTTTCGTATGCTATTTTATATTATTTTTGGGACTAACTTATTAACCTAGAGCCCAGTTCCAGTTTCTGTTTTTTTCTTGTTTTTGAGCTTCGCTGGAAATGAATACTAAACGGAGTCCAAATGGAATAAAACTTCACGATGATTTTTAGTGGACCATAAGACACCCAGGGGACTTGGAGTGCACGTGAGAAGAGCCACGAGGCGGCGGCAAGGGTGGAGGGTGCGCCCTAGGGGGGCACGCCCCCTACCTTGTGGGCCCCTCGGTGACTCCCTGACTTAGATATTCCCCCTATATATTCACATATATGTCAAAATCCTCAGAAGCATCCACAAAAACACTTTTCCACCACCGCAACCTTCTGTTCCCATGAGATCCCATCTTGGGGCCTTTTCCGGCATCCCGCCGGAAGGGTGATTCGATCACGGAGGGCTTCTACATCAACCCTATTGCCCTTCTGATGAAGCGTGAGTAGTTTATCTCATACCTACGGGTCCATAGCTAGTAGCTATATGGCTTCACTCTCTCTTTGATTCTCAATACCATGTTCTCCTCGACATTCTTGGATATCTATCCGATGTAATATTCTTTTGTGGTGTGTTTGTTGAGATCTGATGAATTGTGGATTTATGATCAACTTATTTATGAATATTATTTGAATCTTCTCTGAATTCTTATATGCAAGATTTGATATGTTTGTATTTATCTTTGAACTATCGGCTTGGTTTGGCCAACTAGATTGGTTTTTCTTGCAATGGGAGAGGTTCTTAGCTTTGGGTTCAATCTTGCGTGATTTCACCCAGTGACAAAGTAGGGGGTAGCGAGACACGTATTGAATTGTTGCCATCAAGGATAAAAATATGGGGTTTTCATCATATTGCTTGAGTTTATTCCTCTACATCATGTCATCTTACTTAAGGCGTTACTCCGTTCTTTATGAACTTATACTCTAGATGCATGCTGGATAGCGGTCGATGTGTGCAGTAATAGTAGTAGATGCAGGCAGGAGTCGGTCTACTTGACACAGACTTGATGCCTATATTGCATAATCATTGCCTTGGATATTGTCATAACTTTGCGCTTTTCTATCAATTGCTTGACAGTAATTTGTCCACCCACTGTATTATTTGCCTTCAAGAGAGAAGCCTCTAGTGAAACCTATGGCCCTAGGTCTACTTTCCATCATAGTAGTTTTCGATATACTATTTTGCAATCTTTTATTTTCGGATCTATAAACCAAAAAAACTCAAAAATATTTTACCTTTTGTTTAGTTTTATCTATCTCTATCAGATCTCACTTTTGCAAGTGACCGTGAAGGGATTGACAACCCCTTTATCGCTTTGGGTGCAAGTGTTTGATTGTTTGTGCAGGTGCATCTATTGGGGACTTGCGCGTTTCTCCTAATGGATTGATACCTTGGTTCTTAACTGAGGGAAATACTTATCTCTACTGTGATGCATCACCCTTTCCTCTTCAAGGGAAAAAACAACGCAAGCTCAAGAAGTAGCAACACTCTGTGTTATAACAATTGATTTCAGATGATATTATCTCAAAGTATAACAAACAAGTTTAGGTCGATTCAATATGATTGTTCTTCTAACGTCATACTCTCAATATTGTTTTAGGACTATCTTTAAAATTAACGATATCCTAAAATCCGGAAACATGATCACCAACAACACTTGAGCCAATCTTAGTGGCAAAACTAGGAACCTATTCTTTATCGCCTATCATTCCACACGTGCATAAGAGTTTTTCACCGAATCGCATATTCCAGGATCATAGCAGTTATAGCATGAAATGTAAACTCTCAATTATGAAGCTAGAAATATAATAATTCTATAATATTGCCTCTAGGGCGTATTTCCAATGGCAATGTGGTCATTGACGACCAATGCAGCAACCACAAGCTCTTCGTCGTTCGACGATGAATCATCCGATGAACAAATGAAGTTGTTGAAAGAAATACTCATCCCCACTATCCATGGTACCTTGCGAGTGTCAAACACATTGCGGTCATGGTGGGAGATGCAGCCGGTCAAGAGCTTGTACATGCAGTAGGCATGTGGTAGCAGAGACAAGGGTAACACTTGCAGCGCGAGGTGGATGGTGTTCAGGTTGATGGGCGTCGCCGGCGGCCGTGGTTTCCCTAGTACCGGAGATGAAGAAGTAAGCCCACAAAAACCGGCAAGAACTCATCCGAAAGAGGGCAGGGGCACGGGGATTTGTGTGGATGTGGAAAGGCTTTTGGGGGGCCAGCCTGTACAGTGATGGAGCGGCTAGAAAATGGGCGGCAGCTATGGCAGGGCTGGGGGTGTACACCGCGTAGAGAAGGGTGGAAAGAGGTAAGTTTCACCGGCGTGCGGGCCAGGGGAGGACAAAGAGAGCGCTCACATGCGTTCGCGCCCTGTCGTTTTGATGCAAACACGTCCTCAATTTGGTCTGAAAATGGGTCAACGACGGACAAAAAATGGACGTTCGTCCATTTACGGCCACAAATTGGGCCGCGTCTTGTGTTTGTTTTGACCCAAACAGATGCGGCGAGACCAAAGTTGCAGCTTTTTCCTTGATCTCGTTTTTTCTATTTTTCTTTTATTTTTTTACTTTTTAAAAATATTTAAAATACATATATTCCAGGAGTAGTTACTTAAGTTTTTTTTAAATATTTGTGCAATGTTAAAAAATGTTCGGGCAATTAGAAAAACATTCACAAATTTTAAAAAAGTGATTGTGAAATTCAAAAAATGTTCATGTACTAACATAAAAATGTTTAAGATTTTTCTAAAACATTATACAATGTTTGTGTAATTCCAAAAATGTTTCGAACCATTCAACAAAATATAGGTGGCATTTTGAAAAATGTTCACATACTTCAAATAATATGTTGTAACCTTTAAAATGTTTATATGATTATACGATATACAAAAATGTGCGTGTAGTATTAAAAAAGTTTTGCACCATTAAAAACAATGTATCTAACATTTTAAAGAAATATTCATGTTTTTTTGAAAAATTCCATGACATTTTGAGAAAACAATTGTATAAATGTAAGAAAATGATTGCATAGTTTAAAAAAGTGTTTACTACTATTAAAAAGTGTTTAAGACGGGGTTGTTGGTGCAAGATCTGCCTACCTTGTGTTTTGATTGTTGAAAGAAACAGGTATGGACTAATTTGTTTGCTAGTGCACACAGAGAGATAAATCCATACACAACCGAAGAGAATGTTGTCTCCCGTGCTGAGTACGAGGAACTTCACCAAAGCATATCTGCGCTACTGAGAAGAATGAGCTATATATGTTGAAGTGATAGAGTCAAGAAGAGGAATGTGAATAAATCGACCCCTCGAAAGTTTACTGCTGAAGCAAAGCCTTTTGTTTTGGTACTGTCGTCCGAAGAAATTGACTGCAGTGATTGGAGTCGAAGACAAAATGAAGATGTAGCATTCATTTCATTTTTCTTATTTTAGTCTTTCGAGTCATAGGACCTCCGTACTATTAAGAGGGGTATAGGTTCTCGACACTTAGATCAGCTGTTATGCTTAGCCACAACCTATGAAAGTTGTGAGAGAAATCTCTTTGTGCTCTAAGAAAATACTTGTGAGCAAGAGATTGTGATCTTCTTCGCCGCAACAGATTTGACTCGGACCGAGGAGTTAGCATTTCTTGATCCACAAGGAATGTTACCATTGTGCTCGAATCCAACCGTTGGAATCGTGTCATTTGGCCATTGGTTGAGGCCGATGTCCAATTTGGTCATTTCCCATTTGGGAAGGCCGCGGCTATAAATAGCCACCCCGCTCCAACATTATCCCTTGGCTGCTCTAGTTGAGATTTCTAAGAAGATTTATTTGAGTAACCCCTCTCCGAAGTATTTGAGTTTAAGATCCACCGAGAGAAAACCAAGAGCCCAAACTTAGACAGTGGTTTAGCATCATAACAGTTCTGAGTGAGAGTTCTTGTACCTATTACTCTTGTGAGCTGCGCACTCTCTAGACGGATAGGTTTGGCGTCGGGTGTTGAAGAGTTGTTGTCTTCACCGAGCCTGATCTTCAACAACCAAGAGTGATTGTGGTTCGCGAAGGTCGACCGAAGGTTTGGAGATCACCGACAAGGATCTACCATGAGTGAAATCAACCTGAGTCTGATCAGCTCTACGTTGAAGGAGAATAGGGTGAAGAGAGTTTGTCTTCCATGTTAAGTCACAACTCCTCCAACCAGACGTAGCCCTTTGGCAGAAGGGTGAACTGGTCTACCAAATCTCTTGTCGCCATCAAGCACCACTGGTTATATCTTCTCTACTGCATTTCATTCAGTAGTTTTGTATCTTGTTGTTCTGAGACCCTCATTTTGTATATCTGAGCTTATTTCTATCATTACCCTTGTCTATATTCCTTCGTTGCCAGTCAATATCTTTGTTTTACTTGTGTAACCTTTTAGTTGCATTTCTCTCAGTTTCAGCTATGTTATGTCTCATTCTGTTACACCTGTTTGCTTGTTGCATAACCCTCATCATAGTTAAACCTATTATCCATCATACTTATTTCATTGTTAATGCCTTCCTTGATGAATATTCCTTTGACGAAGAAAACTGATTCAGTGCATTTCTCTCGATACTCTGTTTTGTTGTTGTGTTTGGATTAAGTTTCAAAGCTTTCAAAAGAAAATTTCAATCTCCCATTCACCCCCTCTGGTCAATATACTCTCAGTCCTAACAATTGGTATCAGAGCATGTACTCCCTGTCTCTGTTTATTAAAGGTCTAACGTCCTTGGAGTTTTGAGTATGTTGCTTGCAGGTTGATCCTCACACTCTGAAAGGTTTCCCATCTTCGATGTAAATGACTATCTATACTGGAAGGGAAGACTGAGAATTAGAATTTAAGCTGTCAACTATGATCTCTGGCAGATTGTGGAAGATGGCTACACCATTCATCAACAAAACAATTTGACTCCCGATGGCAAAGCAAATCTGTAGTTGGATGCTCAAGCAAAAGATATCATCTGTGGCAGTATATCAAAAGACATTTTCTTTCGGTTCCACATGCTCAACACTGCAAAGCAAATTTGGGATGCTCTAAATAGTCCTCACGTAGATTTTGTTGCCTGATCAGATCCTCAAATTCAAATGCTTCATGCTATGTTCACTGGATTCAGAAGCCAGCACAAGGAAAGTGTTATGGAACTCACTGATCGATTGACAAACATTGTTGAAAGACTACATCAGCAAGGAATAATTGATATCACTGATAGAGATGTTGTCAACAAGCTTCTGAGCGCACTTTATGAATCCTTCGACTCTATTGTGTCAGAAATCAAGCAAAAACCTGACTATGAAGAGCTTCACTATGTTGTGGTCATGACACTGCTATCCATTCATAAAGAAAAGATGGAGCTTGAATATGCTAATCAGGAATCTTCTTCGGAAAACGAAGGAGAAATTCTCTCACATTATGGCAGTTCTAAAGAAGAAGATGAAGATGTCGAAAATCAACACACCATCACTAAAGAACTTGAAATGCTCACACAAAGGATAAGTGATCTAAAGAGCCACAATCTCTATCTCATCAATGATGAAGAGTTGCATGCACCAGAATCATCACGAATACGATTGCCTAAAGACATGAAGTGCTTCAAGTGCAAATTATACGGTCATGTCATCGCCGATTGCCCTGGTTGGGAAGGAAAACCCAGCAACAGATGGAATACCTTCACTATAGTGGTTTCACTCGAATGGATCATCATACTAAGATCTTGAAGGAAATTGCATCTCCGTCATCTTCTTTAACGAGACCAGTCACTGACGTGAAAGCCAGAGCTATCATTGAATCAAATATGAAGAGAATGTCTCGACTAAATAGAGCATGTGCTGATCTGACAATGGACTCTGAAGAAGAAGCCACTAATACTGATTCAGATGATGAAGAATTCTTAAAAAAGATTAGGAGAAGCAACGCTTATGTTGCCATTGAATCATCGAAGAATATCAGTAAATCAGATACTGGTGATGATGCTTCAAGTTATGATGATTCAAGCGATAATGAACCAGTCGCCTTCTGTCTCATGGAAAAATCTTCTAAGGATCGGGTATCCGCAAAACACCAAAGATCCATGAATGAATATTCTCCAAAATATATATCCTATGCCAAGCTATTCAAGATAGCTAAATCTCAACATGATGAACTTGAAATGCTTGAGAGAAATCTCAGGAAAACTGAAGGATTACTGATTGAAGAGATGTAGAAGAATCAAAAGTTGATTGAAGAGTAAGATGCTTTTTCATCAACTATTGATGATCTTACCATTCGATATGACTCACTTGTTGTTGACTACGAGAGTTTGTCAAATGAACTCCTTAACAGGAATCAAGAACTCGTGTCACGGAAAGAGTCTCATAATGAGATGGCTTTAGACAAAGCTTCTCTCTTCACCGAGCAATCTGTTCAACTTCCTGATGGTTTTGTACCCCCATGCTTAACTTGCCTAGAATGTATCAATGCAGATTCTCATGCTAAAACTTCTAATGTTGTGAAAGAGAATACTGCTACTACTATAAATAATAGTATTAATCCCTCTTCCGAGGATTTTGCTGCTATTACTAGAAAAAATTGCAGGTTAAGAAACTTACTTCAGACTGGTATGCTAAGGATGTTGAAAGGGCACCAGACCTTATGTGATGTGCTCAAGAAGTCTATTCTTCACAAAAATCCTCAGAAGGAAGGATTAGGTTTCGAAAAGAAACTTAATGTGGATGGATCGTACTGGACACCCGAACAATATCCTCGCACGACTTGGATTCGAGCAAAGAGTATAGCCCTCGAACCTGAAACTCTAGCTGGTTATATTTCGCCCATTTCTATTGATACTGATGAGTCGAATGACTCAAATTACAAACTCTTCAATAAACAGAATGGTAATGATTTCGCTCGATATGTTGGAACTAACTACAGGACAGGCTCACCCAAGAAACAAATTTTGGTAAATAAGTGCACTGTTGAAAATCTAACTATTACTGCAAATCTGACTGTGCAGGATAATTCTTGACAAGGAAATGGCTATCATTCACAGCCTACTCGAATATCATTCTCGAATGACTATCACCCTGAACTGCGTCAGAGGGAGTACATGTGTACATCTTCAAATCATTATATTCACGCATCTGGGAATAATTTCAATGCCTACTCATATGATTATCATCATAGTATAAAGGTGTCTCACGGAACACGCCGAAGAAATATCCCAAGCCAGGCAAAGCAAATAAGATCCTCACCTCCCACGCAGGTGTTGGTTGTGAAGAAGAACTAATCATTTCTTGCAGGAAACACTCTCAGGGATATCTCATGCTCATCAATATGCCCTGAGTTCAATTATTGTTGGTGCTTCCGTTTACTCTAATTTGATTCGAAGTGTCTACGTTTTCTCCGTCGGTTGGATTGTCATTTCGTTTTCGCTCTCTTCTAGATTTTATTCGGTCTTTCGTATCACAAACATGAAACTTGATCTAAAGAAGATTTCTCTCCGACGTCCTTGGTCGTGAATCAAATCATCTTCAATATTTTATCCGTTTTGGCGCTTCCCTTCCTGAAACCTCTCGACATTCAGTTTAGTTACCAAATTTTGCAGGAAACATGTGACACGTGCCCACGATCTCTCAACGTGATCCCGTCCGTTGAATGTGGAAGGTCCTATGTTTTTTGTCCGTAGATTTCAGAGTGGATGGTTTCTCCCTCAGGCTATATAAATCCCCCTTCTCAGTCATCTTATTCCTTAGTTCCCTCTCTGTTCGGCCTCAATCTCTCCTCTCGCAGTCCATCCGAGCCCGAGCTCGAAGCAGCGTCGACGTCAAGCCTCGCCGTGCAAATCCAGCGAAGCACCGTCACCCATTGGTCGCACCAGTGCGGTAACTCTCCTCATCTGTGCTGCCGTAGTTGGTATGTTTCACCAGGATGATTTCCCAATAGTCCAATATGGAGATGACACACTGTTGATTATGAAAGAGGATGCTAGAGAATTATTTTTTCTAAAAGCTCTCCTGAATTCTTTTGCCACAGCCACAGGTCTCAAAGTAAACTACCAGAAATCTGTCATGGTTCCAATTAATATCACTGAGGATAGGGTAGATATCTTTACAAATACTTTGAATTGCCAAAGAGGAGTTTTCCCCTTCACTTACCTGGGACTTCCTTTAGGCTTATCCAAGCCGACTATGGAGCAATGTATGCTAATGGTTCAAAGAATTGCCAAAAGGTTAGCTGGCTTGGCTACATTTATGACAAGTGCTGGAAGATTGCTTCTAGTAAAATCAGTACTGGCTTCCTTGCCAATATTTTTCATGGCTTGCCTCGATGTGCCTGTAACTATCAAACAACAAGTATAAAGTACTTGAGACACTGTTTATGGAGAGGTTCTGACATGGAAGATCACAGGCCAGCCTTTTTTGCATGGACAACTGTTTGTAGACCAAAGGTGCAAGGTGGCCTGGGAGTTATGGACATTTTTGCTCAAAACAAAGCTCTGTTAATGAAAAATCTACATAAATTTTACAACAGACATGGCATACCTTGGGTTAACCTCATCTGGGAAGCTCACTACCAGGACAATAAATTACCAGGGAATGATTTGGTTGGGTCTTTCTAGTGGAGGTCCATCCTTCAATTAACTGATCAATATAAAGCCATGGCCAGATGCAACTTAGGGGATGGTAGAACTGCCTTTTTTGGTCTGATTTGTGGGGCACTACTGTCTTATAGCAAGAATATCCTCATCTTTTTTCTTTTGTGCAAGATGCTACAATGACAGTGCAACAAGTGGTGAGCACTGAGTATCTCGAAGATTTGTTCCACCTGCCTCTGTCCAACCAAGCATATCAACAGTTTCTTCTGTTAGAAGAAGTTTGCCATGATTTGAGACAATCTGAATTTCTACATATGTCTGACACTTGGAGTTACTATGGGGCAACATGAACTTCTCTGCTTCAAAGGCATACAGAGTGATCATAGGAGTCAAACAAGTTCCACCTCACTTTGCCTGGATTTGGAAGTCTTCATGTCAACCTAAACACAAAATGTTCTTCTGGATGCTTCTACATGATAGACTGAACACAAGAAACCTAGTGAGAAGGAAAACTATGATCTTGGAAGAATACAATTGTGATGTGATGAATTGCCAACAAGAAGAAACTCTACATCATTTATTCTGGGGGTGCCAATTCTCTAGGATCTGTTGGAATTTCATATGTCCACAAAGATCTCCAAACTTGTCTGTGCTAGAGGCCTTCCAAGATCTGAAGGAAAAATTGAAGGTTCCTTTCTTCATGGAGATCATCATCCTGGGTTCTTGGGCTATTTGGATTACAAGAAACAATAAGGTTTTTGAGAACATTCAGCCCTCCTTCCAAGGATGGAAGCACATTTACTTTGAGGAACTGAAGTTACTGTCACACAAGATCAAGGCTAAATATGCTGCTGAATTCAACACCTGGCTGGCTAGCTTGCTAGTTTCTTGAGGAGTCCTTCTTTTAGTTTTAGCTTTAGTGTTAGTTTTCCTTTCAGGGGCTCACCTCAAGCCCTTGTTTGTTTCTCTTTTTTGTTTTCTTAGTCTTAGCTAGCTACCTTAGCTTGCTGTATAGTCTGTTTTATTTCTTTTTTTCTTTTTTTCTTTTTGGTCTTTGTTCTGTGCTACTCTTTTTTATTTATATTAATAAAAATTGCAGTGGGGTTTTACCCTACTGTTCATAGTCATTTTTTAAGTTAGGGCACCTAGATTTAGTACTTGCTCTACTCCCTTCCCGTTCTAGGGTAGCTCATCCTGTTGCATTTTATCATGTGTTATTTTTTGCGGTAGATCTTTAGGATTCTCTAAGACCTGACCTGTATGGTTTGTAGCTGTTCCTCATACTAGTCTCTTGGTTCTAGGGTTCACTGTATGCTCTTCGAAAGATTAGAGGATTGGTTATGTCGTCTTTAGGCATACTAAAATTTACTCGATGATATGTTGCAAGTGCATGCCATGAATCCCATGCTTCTTCCTGAAAAACCATCTGTTTTGAATTAATGCATGCTTGTGACTTCTTCTGTTTTTTTCTTTCGAACTTGTGTTTTTCTCTCAGGAGTGGTCATGGCAAATAGTTTGGATGAGCACTTTGGGTCTGAAGAAGAAATCCCTCAGCAGCCAAGGGTGGCTGACAAAGCAAAAGTGGGCGAAAGAAAATCAGCAAAGCCACCAAGAGCGCTGAAGAAAAAGGTCGAATCAGAATCTGCTGAAGAAGATGATGATGTGCCCTCAGCTCAAAGTCAGCCAGAGGATGAGCTAGTCACATACTCCAAAACCATGTTCTCCGATGGAAATCCCAAAAAGGGTGCCTGAGGAAGATAAAGGAATACTACGGCCGAGACATCTGATCAGGAAACGTACAAGACTCCACCTAGAGTGGAAACTGCTCAAGAGAGGAACAACAGACTGCAAAAAATTCACCGTCATTGGGCGAAGAAATGGTTAAACTATGAGAACGTCCGAAGGAAATACCAGATATTGTTCGCATTCACTCCACCCTGGAATGATTGCATTGCAGAAGGCTGCCTAGGGCAGGATGATGAAAAAGTAAGCCAACACCTCCTCCCAACGCTCATGCCGATTCCTTGAAAACTATAGCTGATTTTCCTGAAGAAGTTGCAAAGAGGAAAAAGCCTAAGGCTAAGCATGAGGATAGACAAGCGAAGAAAAATTAAGTGGAACAGCGGAATGTTGAGTTGACTCAGCAAGATGTGATGGAAAAGAAGGAAAGGGCGTCTGCCCGTAAAGAAAAGAAGAAGAAGAAGTCTGTTGCAAGCAAATCTAGGAAAGTTGCACCTACCTTGTCTGATGAGGATTCGTCTAATGGTAATGCTGGAAAAGAAATTCCCATGTATGATCAACGAGCGATGCTTGATAAGCCGTACCAAACTCCATCACTAGACAAGACTTCGCCACCTGTGAGGTCTTCACCAAGGCTTGCACCCATCTCCTCAGATAAACCTTCCGGTTCTGCTGCCCCAGTGCCAAAGAGAAAGTTGGTTACTGATGAAAAAGCTGTTGTTTCTGCCAAGTAGGCAAAGAAAATCATTCCTGCTTCTATAGAGGAATATGATTTTGATCTTATATTCGACATCATTGAAGGAGCTTCCTATGATGCAAATCCAGTTGTGTTGAGCAGTCTAGGCTTGCCTGAAGATGTTACCAAGATGGTAGAAAAGCACTTCACTAATCTGAAAGAAATCACCAGAGAACTCAATCAAGCTATCAATGACAAGAAGCTTCTTGAGAAAATGAGAAGGGAAGCTAAATCTGAGTCTGAAAGAAAGGATGTGAACAAAGGAATTCTCGATATCACCAAAGCTCTCACAGTCATGAGTAATAACAAGATTGATTGGCACTCCAATATGAAGATAGATGTCTCTCAATTGTGTGACCGTAGAAACGATGAGATAAGGCGTCAAGCAGATCTTGCTCAACATAGAGAAAGAGAAGAAAAGCGTCAGAGAGCTCAGGCTATAGAAAATAAGCCAAAAGAAATCAAGGACTGTCGTGTCAAATCTATTTCCACTGATGCTCCCATTGACACAAGTGCCCCACTACAGTAGATTCCACCATCCCCTTGTCCCGAGGAAGTAACCAAGCAACAAGCTGGGGCTGTGGTAGCTCCTACCTCAGTCGAACAAGAAGCTGATGTTGTGGACATATATCTTGTCAATCCCGATGAAGTGAACGTCCTGCCCGAGCAAAATGCTCCCAAAGAAAAGATTGACAAAGAAATTGAAATGGAAAAGGAAGTCCCTTCACCTTTGAAGGATATTCAAGCCAAACCCTCCGGATCCACAAAGGAGGGAGAAAAGTTTGAGGGGGAGCAAGTTGCTGCCCAAATTACTACTCCTACAGTCTCCTCATCTGGTGCCCCTGCACTGATGGAGGTTGACCCTGCTCCTGGTTCTTTGGCTTCATAGCTAGAATAGGAAGAAACGAAACCTGAAGAGCCCATGGCTCGCGAAGAGAAAGTTCAAGAAGTTGCACCATCAGTCTACCTCACCAAGTTGTACCATCAATGTTGCCGCAACAGACCGTAGAAGAACAAGTTGACACACGTAAGTCTCAAGAAGTTATCGTGCCACCCCCAGTTGATGTGTCGCCGAAAGAAAAGGCCCTTATGTGGTGCCTAAATCTGAGAAAGCCACTGAAGGAGTTCCAGTGAAGGAAATGACCGTCAGTCCAGTGATCCCATGCCATCTGCTTCAGAGAAGGTTATGATACCTCATGCTCCAGTGCAGCCCTCTGATAAGAACGCGCCTACCGCTGTTGATATTCAGCCAATGGAAATTAGCAAAGAAGTTGATCGGAAAAATCCTCAGGAATCATTTCCGCCATTTTCATCTGAGTATGGCCCCAATGGCCTAGCATTCAATGAACAACTTCACTCATCGAAGCTTGCATTTTTTGGGGTGAGCCCCTATGAAGGATAAAGAACTTCTTGTTGGGGAACGTAGTAATTCAAAAAAATTCCTATGATCACGCAAGATCTATCTGGGAGATGCATAGCAATGAGACGGGAGAGTGTGTCCACGTACACTCGTAGACCGAAAGTGGAAGCGTTATGTAACGTGGTTGATGTAGTCGAACGTCTTCACGATCCAACCGGTCCAAGTACCGAACGTACGACACCTCCATGTTCAGCACACGTTCAGCACGATGATGTCCCTCTAGCTCTTGATCTAGTAGAGGGTCGAGGGAGAGTTCTGTCAGCACGACGGCGAGGCGGTGGTGTTGGTGATGTGATCCGCGCAGGGCTTTGCCTAAGCACTATGACAATATGACCGAGGTGGTAAACTGTGGAGGGGGCACCGCACACGGCTAAAGAACAATTGATGTGTCTTTGGGGTGCCCCCTGCCACCGTATATAAAGGAAGAGGGGAGGAGGCGACCGGCCTCGGGGGCACGCTAACGGGGGGAGTCCAACTAGGACTCCCAATCCTAGTTGGACTCCCTTTCCTTTTTCGGAGGGGGGAAAGAGGGAAGGGAGAGGAAGAGGAGAAGGAAAGGGGGGCGCGCCCCCTCCCTAGTCCAATTCAGACTCCCTATAGGGAGGGGGCACGGCTACCCCTTGTGGGCTGCCTCCCCTCTCCCCTATGGCCCATGTAGGCCCAATATTCCCCCGGGGGGTTCCGGTAACCTCTCGGTACTCCGGAAAAATACCCCAATCACTCGGAACCATTCGATGTCCGAATACAACCTTCCAATATATGAATCTTTACCTCTCGACCATTTCGAGACTCCTCGTCATGTCCATGAAATCATCCAGGACTATGAACAAACTTCGGTCACCAAAACACATAACTCATAATACAAATCGTCATCGAACATTAAGCGTGTGGACCCTACAGGTTCGAGAACTATGTAGACATGACCGAGACACATCTCCGGTCAATAACAAATAGCGGAACCTGGATGCTCATATTGGCTCCTCATATTCAACGAAGATCTTTATAGGTTAAACCGCATAACAACATATGTTATTCCCTTTGTCATCGGTATGTTACTTGCCCGAGATTTGATTGTCGTTATCATCATACCTAGTTCAATCTCGTTACCGGCAAGTCTCTTTACTCATTCCATAATGCATCATCCCGTAACTAACTCATTAGTCAAATATTGCTTGCAAGGCTTATAGTGATGTGCATTACCGAGAGGGCCCAGAGATATCTCTCCGATACACAGAGTGACAAATCCTAATCTTGATCTATGCCAACTCAACAAACTTTGGAGACACATGTAGAGCATCTTTATAATCACCTAGTTATGTTGTGATGTTTGATAGCACACAAAGTGTTCCTCCGGTATTTGGGGGAGTTGCATAATCTCATAGTGATGTCTACTACAAAACCATCTTCTTGTAGACGTTGTTGGGCCTCCCAGTGCAGAGGTTTGTAGGATAGTAGCAAATTTCCCTCAAGTGGATGACCTAAGGTTTATCAATCCATGGGAGGCGTAGGATGAAGATGGTCTCTCTCAAACAACCCTACAACCAAATAGCAAAGAGTCTCTTGTGTCCCCAACACACCCAATACAATGGTAAATTGTATAGGTGCACTAGTTTGGTGAAGAGATGGTGATACAAGTGCAATATGGATGGTAGATATAGTTTTTTTTAATATGAAAATATAAAAACAGCAAGGTAACTAATGATAAAAGTGAGCGAAAACGGTATTGCAATGCATTGAAACAAGGCCTAAGGTTCATACTTTCACTAGTGCAAATTCCCTCAACAAGGATAACATAATTGGATCATATAACAATCCCTCAACATGCAACAAAGAGTCACTCCAAAGTCACTAATAACGGAGAACAAACGAAGAGATTATTGTAGGGTACGAAACCACCTCAAAGCTATTCCTATAAGTGTCACAAACAACCCTAGAGTTCGTAGTAAAATAACACCGTAAGACAGAAATCAAACAAAACCCTAATGTCACCTAGATACTCCAACACCACAACTATCCGCGGATATGATTATATGATATGCATCACACAATCTCAGATTCATCTATTCAACCAACACAAAGAACTTCAAAGAGTGCCCCAAAGTTTCTACCGGAGAGTCAAGACGAAAACATGTGCCAACCCCTATACATAAGTTCACAAGGTCACAGAACTCGCAAGTTGATCACCAAAACATACATCAAGTGGATCATGTGAATATCCCATTGTCACCAGAGATAAGCACATGCAAGACATACATCAAGTGTTCTCAAATCCATAAAGACTCAATCCGATAAGATAACTTCAAAGGGAAAACTCAATTCATCACAAGGAGATAGAGGGGGAGACACATCATAAAATCCAACTATAATAGCAAAGCTCGTGGTACATCAAGATCGTTCCATATCAAGAACACGAGAGAGAGAGAGATAGAGAGAGATCAAACACATAGCTACTGGTACATACCCTCAGCCCCGAGGGTGAACTACTCCCTCCTCGTCATGGAGAGCGCCGGGATGATGAAGATGGCCACCGGTGATGATTCCCCCCTCTGGCAGGGTGTCAGAACAGGGTCCCGGTTGGTTTTTGGTGGCTACAGAGGCTTGCGACGGCGGAACTCCCGATCTAGGTTATTTCCTAGAGGTTTATGTGTTTATAGGAATTTTTGGCGTCAGTCTCACGTCAGGAGGGTCTCCGAGTCGTCCACGAGATAGGGGGACACGCCCAGGGGGGGTAGGGCGCGCCCTCCACCCTCATGGATGGCTCGGGACTCTTCTGGCCCAACTCTTTTACTCCGGGGGCTTCTTTTGGTCCATAAAAAATCATCAAAAATTGGCACGTCAATTGGACTCCATTTGGTATTCCTTTTCTGTAAAACTCAAAAACAAGGGAAAACAGAAACTGACACTGGGCTCTAGGTTAATAGGTTAGTCCCAAAAATCATATAAAACAGCATATAAATGTATATAAAACATCCAATATTGATAATATAATAGCATGGAACAATCAAAAATTATAGATACGTTGGAGACGTATCAAGCATCCCCAAGCTTAATTCCTGCTCGTCCTCGAGTAGGTAAATGATAAAAACAGAATTTTTGATGTGGAATGCTACCTAACATATTTATCAATGTAGTCTTCTCTATTGTGGCCAGAATATTCAGATCCATAAGATTCAAAACAAAAGTTTAATATTGCCATAAAAATAATAATACTTCAAGCATACTAACAAGGTAATCATGTCTTCTAAAAATAACATGGCCAAAGAAAGTTCATCCCTACAAAATCATATATTCTGGCTATGCTCCATCTTCATCACACAAAATATTCAAATCATGCACAACCCCGATGACAAGCCAAGAAATTGTTTCATACTTTTGCTTTTCTCAAACTTTTTCAATCTTCACGCAATACATGAGCGTGAGCCATGGACATATCACTATAGGTGGAATAGAATGATGGTTGTGGAGAAGACAAAAGGGAGAAGATAATCTCACATCAACTAGGCGTATCAACGGGCTATGGAGATGCCCATCAATCGATATCAATGTGAGTGAGTAGGGATTTCCATGCAACGGATGCACTAGAGCTATAAGTGTATGAAATCTCAAAAAGAAACTAAGTGGGTGTGCATCCAACTTGCTTGCTGACGAAGACCTAGGGCATTTTGAGGAAGCCCATCATTGGAATATACAAGCCAAGTTCTATAATGAAAAATCCCACTAGTATATGAAAGTGAAAAAATAGGAGACTCTCTATCATGAAGATCATGGTGCTACTTTGAAGCACAAGTGTGGAAAAAGGATAGTAGCATTGCCCCTTCTCTCTTTTTCTCTCATTTTTTTTATTTGGGCCTTTTCTCTTTCTTTTTTATGGCCTCTTTATTTTTCCTTTTTTTATTTTTCGTCCGGAGTCTCATCCCGACTTGTGGGGGAATCATAGTCTCCATCATCCTTTCCTCACATGGGACAATGCTATAATAATGACGATCATCACACTTTTATTTACTTACAACTCAAGAATTACAACTCGATACTTAGAACAAAATATGACTCTATATGAATGCCTCCGGCGGTGTACTGGGATGTGCAATGAATCAAGAGTGGAATGTATGAAAGAATTATGAACGATGGCTTTGCCACAAATACGATGTCAACTACATGATCATGCAAAGCAATATGACAATGATGGAGCGTGTCATAATAAATGGAATGGTGGAAAGTTGCATGGCAATATATCTCGGAATGGCTATGGAAATGCCATAATAGGTAGGTATGGTGGCTATTTTGAGGAAGGTAATGGTGGGTGTATGGTACCAGCGAAAGTTGCGCGGTACTAGAGAGGCTAGCAATGGTGGAAGTATGAGAGTGCATATAATCCATGGACTCAACATTAGTAATAAAGACTGACATACTTATGCAAAAGTCTATTAGCTATCGAAACAAAGTACTATGCGCATGCTCCTAGGGGGTTAGATTGGTAGGAAAAGACCATCGCTCATCCCCGACCGCCACTCATAAGAAAGACAATCAAAAAATATCTCATGCTCCAACTTCGTTACATAATGGTTCACCATACGTGCATGCTACGGGACTCACAAACCTTAACACAAGTATTTCTCAAATTCACAACTACTCACTAGAATGACTCTAATATCACCATCTTCATATCTCAAAACAATCATGAGGAATCAGACTTCTCATAATATTCAATGCACTTTATATGAAAGTTTTTATTATACCCCTCTTGGATGCCCATCATATTAGGACTAAATTCATAACCAAAGCAAACTACCATGCTATATAGAGACTCTCAAAATGATATAAGTGAAGAATTAGAGTTCAAAATTTCTTCAAAATAAAACTACCGCCATGCTCTAAAAAGATATAAGTGAAGCACTAGAGCAAATGACAAACTACTCCGAAAGATATAAGTGAAGATCATTGAGTAGTCGAATAATTATGTAACTATGTGAAGACTCCTTCTCATATTTTTTTTTCAGATCCTAAGTACTTTATTCAAACAGCAAGCAAAACAAAATAAAATGACATTGCAAGGATAGCACATATCATGTGAAGAAGCAAAATCTTAGGCTCAACCAAGGTTAACCGATAATTGTTGATGAAGAAAGGTGGGATGCCTACCGGGGCATCCCCAAGCTTATATGCTTTAGACTTCTTGAAATATTAATTAGGGATGACTTGGGAATCCCCAAGCTTGAGCTTTTGTGTCTCCTTAATTCCGTTCATATCGCGGTTTCCCTAAATCTAAAAAAACTTCATCCACACAAACTCAACAAGAACTCGTGAGATAAGTTAGTATAAATTCATGCTAAACCTTATCATTCTCTACTGTAGAAAATCACTAAAATTATAATTTTACATTGCATACTAAATGCCTCTACATATTTAAGAGTCCTATCCTTAAATAGAATCATTAAACAAGCAAACATATGCAAACATAACAGCAATCTGTCTAAACAGGATAGTCTGTAAGGAATGCAAGAGGAATCATACTTCCCTAACTCCAAAAATTCTGAAAAATTGCCACACTGTAGATAATTCGTTGCTTCTGATTGTGTAAAAATTTCAAGATTTTATCATGTTCTGACTATGCACAAATATTCAAAACATAACAGCAAACTTTCTGTTTTTAAAATAGCAACATATGGACTTGCAAAATAAGCATGGTAAAGGCTATACTTGCCCTTTTTATTGAAGTAAAAGATGCAAAATATTACTCTAAATAACAGAAAGCAAATCCTATTAAAAGAAAATGACGCTCCAAGCAAAACACATATCATGTGGTGAATAAAAATATAGCTCCAAGTAAGGTTACCGATGAACGAAGACGAAAGAGGGGATGCCTTCCGGGGCATCCCCAAGCTTAGGCTCTTGGTTTTCCTTGAATATTACCTTGGGGTGCCTTGGGCGTCCCCAATATTAGGTTCTTGCCACTCCTTATTCTGTAGTCCATCGAATCTTTACCCAAAACTTGAAAACTTCACAACACAAAACTTAACAGAAAACTCGTAAGCTCCGTTAGTATAAGAAAGCAAATCACCACTTAGGTACTGTCAAGACAAGATTCATATTTTTTCTCACATTATGCCTACTGTACCATATCATTTCTACAATTTATATATAGCAATATAAGCCATAGAAACTAGAAAACAAGCAAACTATGCATCGAAAACAGAATCTGTCAAAAACAGAATAGTCTGTAGTAATCTGTAACTCTCGGATACTTATGTAACTCCAAAAATCCTGAGAAATTAGGAAGTCCTGGGAAATTTGTTTATTAATCCTCTGCAAAAAGAATCAGTATTTTATCGTGCTTCTGTTAAAAATGAAAACTAATCTCCTGGGCGCAAAATTTTCTGTTTTTTAGCAAGATCAAATCAACTATCACCGTAAGCCATCCCAAAGGTCTTACTTGGCACTTTATTGAAACAAAAGCTAATAAACATGATTACTACAGTAGCATAATCATGTGAACACACAAAAACAGTAGGTATAAATGTTGGGTTGTTTCCCAACAAGCGCTTTTCTTTAATGCCTTTCTAGCTAGGCATGATGATTTCAATGATGCTCACATAAAAGATAGGAATTGAAACATAATGGGAGCATCATGAAGAATATGACTAGCACATTTAAGTCTAACCCACTTCCTATGCATAGGGATTTTGTGAGCAAACAAGTTATGGGAACAAGAATCAAATTTCATAGGAAGGTAAAACAAGTATAGCTTCAAGATTTTCAACACATAGAGAGGAAACTTGATATTATTGCAACTCCTACAAGCATATATTCCTCCCTCATAATAATTTTCAGTAGTATCATGAATGAATTCAACAATATAATCATCACATAAATCATTCTTTTCATGATCTACAAGCATAGAAATTTTATTACTCTCCACATAAGCAAATCTATTCTCATCAATAGTAGTGGGAGCAAACTCAACAAAATAACTATCATGTGAGGCATACTCCAATTGAAAATTAAAATCATGATGACAAGTTTCATGGTTATCATTATTCTGTATAGCATACATGTCATCACAATAATCATCATAGATAGGAGGCATGCTTTCATCATAATAAATTTGCACATCAAAACTTGGGGGACTAAAAATATCATCTTCATCAAACATAGCATCCCCAAGCTTGTGGCTTTGCATATCATTAGCATCATGGATATTCAAAGAATTCATACTAACAACATTGCAATCATGCTCATCATTAAAATATTTAGTGCCAAACATTTTAATGCATTCTTCTTCTAACACTTTGGCACAATTATCGGAATCCTTATTTTCATGAAAGACATTAAAAAGATGAAGCATATGAGGCAACCTCAATTCCATTTTTTGTAGTTTTATTTTATAGACTAAACTAGTGATAAAACAAGAAACAAAAAGATTCGATTGCAAGATCTAAAGATATACCTACAAGCACTAACCTCCCCGAAAACGGCGCCAAAAAAGAGCTTGATGTCTACTACACAACCTTGTTCTTGTAGACGTTGTTGAGCCTCCAAGTGCAGAGGTTTGTAGGACAGTAGCAAATTTCCCTCAAGTGGATGAACTAAGGTTTATCAATCCATGGGAGGCCTAGGATGAATATGGTCTCTCTCAAACAACCCTACAACCAAATAGCAAAGAGTCTCTTGTGTCCCCAACACACCCAATACAATGGTAAATTGTGTGGGTGCACTAGTTTGGCGAAGAGATGGTGATACAAGTGCAATATGGATGGTAGATATAGGTTTTTGTAATCTGAAAATATAAAAACAGCAAGGTAACTAATGATAAAAGTGAGCAAAAACGGTATTGCAATGCGTTGAAACAAGGCCTAGGGTTCATACTTTCACTAGTGCAAGTTCTCTCAACAAGGATAACATAATTGGATCATATAACAATCCCTCAACATGCACAAAGAGTCACTCCAAAGTCACTAATAGCGGAGAACAAATGAAAAGATTATTGTAGGGTACGAAACGACCTCAAAGTTATTCTTTCCGATCAATCCATTGGGCTATTCCTATAAGTGTCACAAACAACCCTAGAGTTCGTAGTAAAATAACACCTTAAGACACAAATCAACCAAAACCCTAATGTCACCTAGATACTCCAATGTCACCACAAGTATCCGTGGGTATGATTATACGATATGCATCACACAATCTCAGATTCATCTATTCAACCAACACAAAGAACTTCAAAGAGCGCCCCAAAGTTTCTACCAGAGAGTCAAGATGAAAATGTGTGCCAACCCCTATGCATAAGTTCACAAGGTCACATAACTCGCAAGTTGATCACCAAAACATACATCAAGTGGATCACGTGAATATCCCATTGTCACCACAGATAAGAACATGCAAGACATATATCAAGTGTTCTTAAATCCTTAAAGACTCAATCCGATAAGATAACTTCAAAGGGAAAACTCAATTCATCACAAGGAGATAGAGGGGGAGAAGCATCATAAGATCCAACTACAATAGTAAAGCTCGCGGTACATCAAGATCGTGCCATATCAAGAACACGAGAGAGAGAGAGATCAAACACAAAGCTACTGGTAAATACCCTCAGCCCCGAGGGTGAACTACTCCATCCTCGTCATGGAGAGCATCGGGATGATGAAGATGGCCACCGGTGATGATCCCCCCCTCCGGCAGGGTGCCGGAATAGGGTCCCGATTGGTTTTTGGTGGCCACAGAGGCTTGCGACGGCGGAACTCCCATTCTAGGTTATTTTCTGGAGGTTTCTGTATTTATAGGAATTTTTGGCGTCGGTCTCACGTCAGGGGGAGGTCTCCAAGTCATCCATGAGATAGTGGGACGCGCCTAGGGGGTAGGGCACGCCCTCCACCCTCGTGGATGGCTCGGGACTCTTCTGGCCCAACTCTTTTACTCCGGGACTTCTTTTGGTCCATAAAAAATCATAAAAAATTGGCACGTCAATTGGACTCCGTTTGGTATTCCTTTTTTGTAAAACTCAAAAACAAGGAAAAAACAGAAACTGGCACGGGGCTCTAGGTTAATAGGTTAGTCCGAAAAATCATGTAAAATACCATATAAATGCATATAAAACA
This sequence comes from Triticum urartu, assembly GCF_056163025.1. NCBI lineage: Eukaryota > Viridiplantae > Streptophyta > Magnoliopsida > Poales > Poaceae > Triticum > Triticum urartu. The sequence continues at coordinate 353,258,135 of NC_141879.1, read as the reverse complement.
TCCAAAATTGATAATATAATAGCATGGAACAATCAAAAACTATAGATACGTTGGAGACGTATCACATAGTCAGAGGAATATGTATAAGTCATGGAGAAAGCAATAACAATAAAACTAAACGATCATAATGCTAAGCTAACGGATGGGTCTTGTCCATCACATCATTCTCTAATGATGTGATCCCATTCATCAAATGACAACACATGCCTATGGTCAGGAAACTTAACCATCTTTGATTAACGAGCTATTCAAGTAGAGGCATACTAGGGACACATTGTTTGTCTATGTATTCACACATGTACTAAGTTTCTGGTTAATACAATGCTGGCATGAATAATAAACATTTATCACAATATAAGGAAATATAAATAACAACTTTATTATTGCCTCTAGGGCATATTTCCTTCAGTCTCCCACTTGCACTAGAGTCAATAATATAGATTACATAGTAATGATTCTAACACCCCTGGAGTCTTGGTGCTGATCATGTTTTGCTCGTGGAAGAGGCTTAGTCAACGGGTCTGCAACATTCAGATCCGTATGTATTTTGCAAATCTCTATGTCTCCCTCCTTGACTTGATTGCGGATGGAATTGAAGCGTCTCTTGATATGTTTGGTTCTCTTGTGAAATCTGGATTCCTTCGCCAAGACAATTGCTCCAGTATTGTGACAAAATATTTTCATTGGATTCGATGCACTAGGTATTACACCTAGATCGGATATGAACTCCTTCATTTGCTGCTTCTGAAGCAGCTATGTACTCCGCTTCACACGTAGATCCCGCCACGACGCTCTGCTTGGAACTGCACTAACTGATAGCTCCACCATTCAATATAAATACGTATCCGGTTTGTGACTTAGAGTCATCCGGATCAGTGTCAAAGCTTGCATCAACGTAACCATTTACAACAAGCTCTTTGTCACCTCGATAAATGAGAAACATATCCTTAGTCCTTTTCAGGTATTTCAGGATGTTCTTGACCGTTGTCCAGTGATCCACTCCTGGATTACTTTGGTACCTCCCTGCTAAACTAATATCAAGGCACACATCAGGTCTGGTACACAACATTGCATACATGATAGAACCTATGGTTGAGGCATAGGGAATGACCTTCATTTTCTCTCTATCTTCTGTAGTGGTCGGGCATTGAGTCTGAGTCAACTTCACACCTTGTAACACATGCAAGAACCCTTTCTTTGACTGATCCATTTTGAACTTCTTCAAAACTTTATCAAGGTATGTGCTTTGTGAAAATCCAATTAAGCGTCTTGATCTATCTCTATAGATTTTGATGCCCAATATATAAGCAGCTTCACCAAGGTCTTTCATTGAAAAATTCTTATTCAAGTATCCTTTTATGATATCCAAAAAATCTGTATTATTTCCAATCAACAATATGTCATCCACATATAATATTAGAAATGCTACAGAGCTCCCACTCACTTTCTTGTAAATACAAGCTTCTCCAAAAGTCTGTATAAAACCATATGCTTTGATCACACTATCAAAGCATATATTCCAACTCCGAGAGGCTTGCACCAGTCCATAAATGGATCATTGGAGATTGCACACTTTGTTAGCACCTTTAGGATCGACAAAACCTTCTGGTTGCATCATATATAACTCTTCTTTAAGATATCCACTAAGGAATGCAGTTTTGACATCCATTTGCCAAATTTCATAATCATAAAATGCGGCAATTACTAACATGATTCGAACAGACTTAAGCATTGCTACGGGTAAGAAGGTCTCATCATAGTCAACTCCTTGAACTTGTCGAAAACCTTTCGCAACAAGTTGAGCTTTGTAGATAGTAACATTACTGTCAGCGTCAGTCTTCTTCTTGAAGATCCATTTATTCTCTATAGCTTGCCGATCATCGGGCAAGTCAACCAAAGTCCACACTTTGTTCTCATACATGGATCCCATCTCAGATTTCATGGCTTCAAGACATTTCACGAAATCTGGGCTCATCATCGCTTCCTCATAGTTCGTAGGTTCGTCATGGTCAAGTAACATGACATCCAGAACATGATTACTATACCACTCTGGTGCGGATCGTACTCTGGTTGACCTACGAGGTTCGATAGTAACTTGATCTGAAGTTTCATGATCATCATCATTAGCTTCCTCACTAATTGGTGTAGGAATCTCTGGAACTGATTTCTGTGATGAACTACTTTCCAATTCAGGAGAAGGTGCAATTATCTCATCAAGTTCTACTTTCCTCCCACTCACTTCTTTCGAGAGAAACTCCTTCTCTAGAAAGGATCCATTCTTAGCAACGATTATCTTGCCTTCAGATCTATGATAGAAGATGTACCCAACAGTCTCCTTTGGGTATCCTATGAAGACACATTTCTCCGATTTGGGTTCGAGCTTATCAGGTTGAAGCTTTTTCACATAAGCATCGCAGCCCCAAACTTTAAGAAACGACAGCTTAGGTTTCTTGCTAAACCACGGTTCATATGGTGTCGTCTCAACGAATTTAGATTGTGCCCTATTTAACGTGAATGCAGCCGTCTCTAAAGCATAACCCCAAAACGATAGCAGTAAATCGGTAAGAGACATCATAGATCACACCATATCTAACAAAGTACGATTACGATGTTCGGACACACCATTAAGCTGTGGTGTTCCAGGTGGCGTGAGTTGTCAGACTATTCCACATTGTTTTGAATGAAGACCAAACTCATAACTCTAATATTCACCTCCACGATCAAATCGTAGGAACTTTATTTTCTTGTTACGATGATTTTCGACTTCACTCTGAAATTCTTTGAACTTTTCAAATGTTCCAGACTTATGTTTCATTAAGAAGATATACCCATATCTTCTCAAATCATCTGTGAAGGTCGGAAAATAACAATACCCACCGCAAGCCTCAACACTCATCGGATCGCATACATCAGTATGTATTATTTCCAGTAAGTCAGTTGCTCGCTCCATTGTTTCAGAGAACGGAGTCTTAGTCATCTTGCCCATGAGGCATGGTTCGCAAGCATCAAGTGATTCATAATCAAGTGATTCCAAAAGCCCATCAGCATGGAGTTTCTTCATGCGCTTCACACCAATATGACCTAAACGGTAGTGCCACAAATAAGTTGCACTATCATTATTAACTTTGCATCTTTTGGCTTCAATATTATGAATATGTGTATCACTACAATCGAGATTCAACAAAAATAGACCACTCATCATGGGTGCATGACCATAAAAGATATTACTCATATAAATAGAACAACCATTATTCTCTGATTTATATGAATAACTGTCTCGCATCAAACAAGATCCATATATAATGTTCATGCTCAACGCCGGCACCAAATAACAATTATTCATGTCTAAAAAGAATCCTGACATTAGATGTAGAGGTAGCGTGTCGACGGCGATCACATCAACCTTGGAACCATTTCCCACATGCATCGTCACCTCGTCCTTAGCCAATCTTTGTTTAATCCATAGCCCCTGTTTCAAGTTGCGAATATGAGCAACAGAATCGGTATCAAATACCAAGGCGCTACTACGAGCATTAGTAAGGTTGTAACACCCCGGATGTAATTTACCTTATCTGTACCCCAACTCTTGCCGTTTCCGTCGCTAAGTTATTTTATTTCTCCGTTGTCGGGTTTTTGTCTCCGTGTGTTTTTTCTTTGTCATGCACCTCATATCATGTCATCATGTGCATTGCATTTGCATACGTGTTCGTCTCATGCATCCGAGCATTTTCCCCGTTGTCCGTTTTGCATTTCGGCGCTCCTATGTCCTCCGGTGGTCCTTTCTACCTCTTTTTGTGTGGGGGGGTTAAACGTTTTCGGATTGGACCGAGACTTGTCATGCGGCCTTGGTTTACTACCGGTAGACCGCCTGTCAAGTTTCGTGCCATTTGGACTTCGTTTGATACTCCAATGGTTAACCGAGGGACCGAGAAGGCCTTGTGTGTGTTGCAGCCTAACACCCTTCCAATTTGGCCCAAAACCCACCAAAAACCCCTCCATAATCTAGAGCGTTCGATCACGATCGTGTGTCCACAAACCGCACTCCATTTGGAGCCTCCTAGCTCCTCCTATCTATAAAAAGGGATCCTCCCTGAAAATCACGGATCAAATCCACCCTAGCCTAGCCCCTCCTCCGTCGCCGGACACGTCCGGCTGAACCGGACAAATCTCGCACCGCCGCCCGCGCCCTCTCAGCGCCCGCCACCTGTCCCTGTCGCCGCCACTCCACTGCGTGGCCCAGCGAGCCCGCGGGAGGCCCACCCGAGCCGCCTGCCGGGCCAGAGGCGTCGCGCCCCCGCGCCCCGTCTCCCTCCTCTAGCCGCGCCGGCCTGCCGCATCTCCGGTGCCGCCGCCCATCTCCGGCGAGGGTCGCCGCCTCCAGCGCCGCCTCATCTCCGCCTCGACGCCGGCGAGCCACCACGCCGCCTCGACGCCGGCGCCCGCCGCCCCGCGCCACATCGACCTCGCCGCCGTCCTCCTCCGCAGGCGCTGCGCCGCCTGGCCCCTCTCCTTCCTCCTCCTCGGAATGGCAAGTCCGGCGACCCTCCGGCGAACCTCGTGATCCGTGCAGCTACAGTACCCGTGCCAGATCCAGATCTGGATCGGGAGGTTGACTTTTTCGTCCCCAAACCCTAGCATTTTTGCTATCTTTGACATGCCATAACTCTGCATTTGTAGCTCCGATTCGTGCGTGTAGCATATCAAAATGTTCGTCTCGACGAGTACATCATTTCATCTCATTGCATCATTTTCATTTGAGCTCATCTTGATGCCCGAAATACTGTTGGAAGAGAGCTAGGTGAGGAATATGTCAGATATGTTTCAGCAAATGGCCTTTTGTCATTTTTTCCATGATTAATGTGTGCATGCTATGATCCTGAGCTCTACATGTCTTTTGTAGAATGCCATGCCATCTTTACAGGGGTTTATGCCATGTATTTTTGTGATATTTGTGGTGACTAGCACAAGCATGCAAAGTAGCCTACTCGCTGATGCTGTTTTCAGGGACTTAGAATTTCACTAAGTCCTTGTCCTGTTTTTGCTTTTATGCCATATGTTCATGTTGTTTCCTAGTGATACGTGCCTCTTTTGAGGATGATCAGTAAGGATGTTTTGTTACTATTCTGGTGCTCTATCCATCCATATATTTGTTTGCAATTATGGAGCACCCTAGCTTGAGTCAATCGAGCTCTACTTTTACTATAAAATGATCCTGGCAGATTGTTGACATGTTTAGCGATTTTGCCGAGGATGTTGCTATTGATCCGTGCATGCTATGTTGTTGTTCTTGCCATGTCTAGCTTCTATGCCATGTCTTCTTGATGGGTGTATGCTCAGTTTGTCATGACTTTTTCTATAGTGAGTGCATCAAGCTCGTGAACATGCCTACTCGTTAACTGTTTTGCATGCTCCAGTTTTTCGCCAAGTCTGAATCTGTTTGTCTTTTTGCTATGTTCACATGCTTGCAATTGTATTTTCCGATCCCTTTTGACTCAAGGTCACTAAGGGACTTTTGTTAAGTGCTTTGAGTAGCTTCATGCCATGCCTTGCTTTTCCATGTTAAGTTCTTGTAGCATGTATTTTTCATGCTCTAAAGATTACTTCCTGATGATAAATTCCAGACTTGTGTTAATTTCACTAAGTCTGAAACCTGTTATCATTTGCACTTTTGCCATGCTTGTTTGAACCTGTTAATGGATGAATTAGCCGTAGCTCAGTGTTCATCTTTTGTCAAGATTCATGAGTGGATCCCTGTCGTGTATTCTTTTGCCATGTTTGAGTGCTGTAGCATATTTAACTTGATGCATTTAGATGGCTACTTGCTGATTATCGCAGACCGGTGCCATATTTGTTTCGCTTGCCATTTCCAAACCGTGCATCCGATTCCGGTGATCTTTATATCGATTTCAACCGAAATCAACTCCCCTTTCTAGTGGCACTCTTGGATTTCCAATTTGAGGCCAGGTTCAATCATTCCTTTGCAAATCTTGCATATGCATCACATATTCGCATCCCGCATAGCATACCATGTTTGCATCATGTTGTTTGAGCATTGCACATGGTTGATTGTGCTCCTTTTGCTTGTTGTTATTGTTTGGGTAGAGCCGGGAGACGAGTTCGTGAACGAGGAGCCCGTTGAGTTCGCTTACGAGGATATCAACTCTGAGAATTTTGCAGGCAAGATGACCATACCCTCTAAATCACTTCTATCTTTGCTTGCTAGATGCTCGCTCTTTTGCTATGCCTATGCTACGATACCTACCACTTGCTTATCATGCCTCCCAAATTGCCATGTCAAACCTCTAACCCACCATGTCCTAGAAAACCGTTGTTTGGCTATGTTACCGCTTTGCTCAGCCCCTCTTATAGCGTTGCTAGTTGCAGGTGAAGCTTGGAGATTGTTCCTTGTTGGAACATGTTTATTGTTGGGATATCACCATATTATCTTGTTTATCTTAATGCACCTATATACTTGGTAATGGGTGGAAGGCTCGGCCTTATGCCTAGTGTTTTGTTCCACTCTTGCCACCCTAGTTTCCGTCATATCGGTGTTATGTCCCCGGATTTTGCGTTCCTTACACGGTTGGGTTATAATGGGAACCCCTTGACAGTTCGCCTTGAATAAAACTCTTTCAGCAATGCCCAACATTGGTTTTACCATTCGCCACCTAGCCTTTTTCCCTTGGGTTTCGCGGACTCAAGGGTCATCTTTATTTTAACCCCCCTGGGCCAGTGCTTCTCTAAGTGTTGGTCCAACTGAGCGATGTCCGGGGCTACCTGGGGCAACTCTGGGCTGGCCTACTCGACGTCTTGCTCATCCGATGTGCCCTGAGAACGAGATATGTGCAGCTCCTATCAGGATTTGTCGGCACATCTGGGTGGTGTTGCTGGTTTAGTTTTACCATTGTCGAGGATGTCTTGTAACCGGGATGCCGAGCCTGATCGGATTGTCTTGGGAGAAGGAATATCCTTTGTTGACCATGAGAGCTTGTGATGGGCTAAGTTGGGACTCCCCTGCAGGGTGAACTTTCGAAAGCCGTGCCCATGGTTATGGGCAGATGGGAATTTGTTAATGTCTGGTTGTAGTTAACCTGAAACTTAACTTAATTAAAATGCACCAACCGCGTGTGTAACCGTGATGGTCTCTTCTCGGCGGAGTCCGGGAAGTGAACATGGTGTTGGAGTAATGCTTGACGTAGGTTGTTCTAGGATCACTTCTTGATCATAGTTGTTCGACCGTGCTTTTGCCTTCTCTTCTCGCTCTCTTTTGCGAATAGGTTAGCCACCATATATGCTAGTCGCTTGCTGCAGCTCGACATCATACCTTACCTTTCCTATAAGCTTAATTAGTCTTGATCGCGAGGGTGCGAGATTCCTGAGTCCCCGTGACTCACAGATTACTTCGAAAACCAGATGCAGGGACCGATGATACCGTTCCAGATGATATGACCGAGCTCAAGTGGGAGTTCGACGAAGACTCTCGCTGTTACTATGTGTCTTTCCCAGATGATCAGTAGTGGTGCCCAGTTGGGGCGATCGGGGACTTTGTCGCATGTGGGGGTTGATCTTTATTTTGGTACCGTAGTCGGACCATGAGTGTATTCGATGAATGCAATGTTATTCATGTATTTGTGTGACGTGGCGAGTGTAAGCCAACTATGTATCTTTTCCCCTTTATTTATTTACATGGGTTGTTGTGAAGATTACCTTACTTGCGACATAGCTTTCAATGTGGTTATGCCTCTAAGTCGTGCTTCGACACATAGGAGATATAGCCGCATCGAGGGTGTTACAAAGGTACACATCAATAACATGTATATCAAATATACCTTCCACCTTGCCATCCTTCTTATCTGTCAAATACTTGGGGCAGCTCCGCTTCTAGTGACCAGTCCCTTTGCAGTAGAAGCACTCAATCTTAGACTTAGGTCCAGACTTGGGTTTCTTCCCTTGAGCAGCAACTTGCTTGATGTTCTTCTTGAAGTTCCCCTTCTTCCCTTTTGCCCTTTTTCTTGAAACTAGCGGTCTTGTTAACCATCAACACTTGATGCTCCTTCTTGATTTCTACCTCCGCAGCTTTTAGCATCGCCAAGAGCTCGGGAATTGTTTTTCCCTCCATTGCATATTATAGTTCATCACGAAGCCTTTATAGCTTAGTGATAGTGATTGAAGAACTCTATCAGTGACACTATCATCAGGAAGATTAACTCCCAGCTGAGTCAAGTTGTTGTGGTACCCGGACATTCTGAGTATGTGTTAACCGACAGAACTATTCTCCTCCATTTTGCAGCTATAGAACTTGTTGGAGACTTCATATCTCTCAACTCGGGCATTTGCTTGAAATATTAACTTCAACTCCTGGAACATCTCATATGCTCCATGATGTTCAAAATGTCTTTGAAGTCCCGATTCTAAGCCGTAAAGCATGGCACACTGAACTATCGAGTAGTCATCAGCTTTGCTCTGCCAGACGTTCATAACATCCGGAGTTGCTCCTACAGCGGGTCTTGCACCTAGCGGTGCTTCCAGGACGTAATTCTTCTGTGCAGCAATGAGGATAATCCTCAAGTTACGGACCCAGTCCGTGTAGTTGCTACCATCATCTTTCAACTTAGCTTTCTCTAGGAACGCATTAAAATTCAAGGGAATGGCAGCACGGTCCATAGATCTACGACAACATAGACATGCAAAAAACTATCAGGTACTAAGTTCATGATAAATTAAAATTAAATTAATCATATTACTTAAGAACTCCCACTTAGATAGACATCCCTCTAGTCATCTAAATGATCACGTAATCCATATCAACTAAACCATGTCCGATCATCACGTGAGATGGAGTAGTTTTCAATGGTGAACATCTCTATGTCGATCATATCTACTATATGATTCATGTTCGACCTTTCAGTCTCAGTGTTCCAAGGCCATACACTACTACAGGATGCTGCTAACGCGACACTACGATCAGAGACCCTTCGAGAAACTGTGTGCGGTGCCATAATCGCAAACGGTGCTGTATGAAAACTGTCAGAAATGTGTAAAACGTTTGCGATGACGGATGCATCAAACACGATTCAGGTTTTAGTTGTGTGTGCGATGAAGGGTATACGGTTCAGTTCAATGAACCATTTGCGATGAGGAGGAACAAAAGAAACGGGCAGCCAGATGGAGACGTGTGCGATACATAGCATACAGTTCACTCGGATGAACTGTTTGTGATTAGGCAACACAAAAGAAACGGCCAGCCAGATCAAAGGTGTGTGCGATATACGACATGCGGTTCACTCGGATGAACTGTTTGCGTTGAGACATGAGAATAGAAACGGTTCAACTTAACAAGATGTGTGTGATACGCGGCAAATAGGTCTATAATTAGAAATGTGTCTGAAGACCGATAAGAACATAGACGATTGTTGCTAATAAGATGTGTGTTGTGTGATGGGATTTCATACAGAACAAAAACATATATATAAACACACACACACACTTATAAGGACATGCTTGCATGACCAAATTGAACATCCACTTACAAGGTGGCTACTACAACCATGGCATTTGCACACACCAAAGTAAACTATTACATGCATAATTACATAGGTGGCTACTACACACATGACATTTCCACACACACACCAATAAAGTGAACTATATATTACATGCATGATTAACTAGCATAAACGATCATCTGATCATCATCTACTTCTTGTGACGCTTGCTCTTCTTGTGGCTCGATCCGGGCTCGTCGATTTGGGTAATGAGGCACTTCCTCATGTCAACGATCTTCCTGTGCATCTCGTAGCATGTGTACACGCTCTTGGGCGCGAACCTGAGGTTAGGTTCATCCAGTTGCCGCATCCAGGCCTTGTGCCAGGATACGGGACTTTTTCTCTGGGCATCCTGCTTCATCTTTTCGTAGCAGGGGTCGATGATGGCCGAGGCGAGTTCGACTAGGGAGTCCTGCTTCGTGCTGCCCCAGACCCTGTAGTGGTCACGGATTTCGACAAGGTTCTTGCAGGCCAAGCCCATAACACTGAGCACTTTTACATCATCTTTGGTATCCACCATGGCGAACTTGTAGTCGGTGCTGTTGACAAACCTGTTGAAATGGTCGCAAGGCCCTGTGGCCATGCAGTAGTGGTAGATGAGGACATGATGGCGCACGCACAACTGGGCGACGGCAACCTTCTGATCTATGCCGGGATGACCGGCGGTGTACTGGAGGTCGATGCCGACCACCTTGTACTTGTCTCCAGCAAGCAACTGCTCAACGCTCTTGATGTAGTCATCCACCACGGCCGGGTTGATGGTGTACACCACCGAGAGATCCGTCTCCCTCGCGCGGGTCTCCACTCTATGCTCGCCGAACTCCATTGGAGCGCCGCCGGACATCCCCTCTCTATGTGTCGTCATGGGTGTGCTTGTTGTGTTGTGGGGCGCGATCGAAAGGTTGAAGAGACTAAGGTTATAATGGCCGCGAGAATTAAAGGGGAAGCCGGACAGCCAAGAATATTAGCAGGCCCTGATGGTAGTTCTAATTTGCAGCGCGTAACTCCATCGTGCCGCACGTAATTGCATCACGTGGTAACGCGCGCGGCACAACCGCATGCATTTGGGGCCCCCGACGTGATCGTGCGCACGCCCAACCGCCGGCAGAGTGAGCACAGAGGGACGCGAGCAGAGCGCTCTGCGGTCGCCTCAAGGAAAAGTTGTCCACAAGCCGAGCGCGTCGACGGACGCGACCGAGCGCGCCGCGGCGCCTAACGGCGAGCAGAGCTTGCCGAGGGACGTGAGCAGAGGACGACAGAGTGATACGTGGCAAATAAGACGAACTTGCGAGCGATGTCGGAGACATCAAGCACGAATCAGATTAGAGTTGCGTGTGCGATACGTGGCAGACAGTTGATCCATCAGAGCGGTTTGTGATGGAATAAGCCATGTGTGTTGCAGGCAAACGCTTGCTGGTGTATAACCTTAAATTTAACCAAAAAAGTGTTGATGCATGTTACAAAAATTGTATAGCTGGAAACTATGTTCAAATACGACTCCAACGATATAATCTACGGCGACATGCGTTCGTATTTTATTAGTTAATAAATCCTACTTATAAATCAGGAAGGGGGTATAATAGGTAATTAAATCACAAATGTTTTTTATTAATTGTATGTATACGTGTCCTCTCGTCCTCCTCACACATGTCTTGTCACCCCGCTGCCGCAGACGGCTTACAGCGCAAGCTTGCGCAGCGCGCGGGGGCGTTCTTTTGGCCAAACGGTGGAGCCAATGAATCGTCGGTGAGCCTGTTCCCATGCAACCTCACAGGTTCCCGCGCAAGCTTCCCGCCCGACTCGGTGAAATCCCCCAAAATCCCAATGCTTACCGGCCTGCTATAAAAACCCTCACGGTCGACGAGTCCTGCGTCGCATTTTCCCCTCCCTCCCTGTAGCCTATCTCGTCTGCTTCTTCCACAATTGCCAATGGCACTGGTCCGTCATCGTTGCTTAGCCACTCCTCCGTCATCAGAGGACAGCTCCAGTTGGGAGGCTACACCGCGGCGGCGGCGCAGTCCCCGGCGTAGTGTAGTGTGTTTGGCGTCCCTGTTGGGTGTGCGCGGAACACCCACCACACGCTCTGCCAGCGCTGCCTCTCGGTAGCTGTTGCTGGCCGCCGTTGCCGCCACACCACCGTTGAAAGCCAGGGCCATCTCCTGCTCCGCCGCCGCGGCCCGTAGGCAGGAGGTGGCCGTCGTGGCCGCCACCCCACTACTGGCCACCGTGGCCATCACCCGCTCCGCCACCGCGGCCCAAAGGCGGGATGTGGTGGTCGTTGCAGCCACCCTATCTTCGGCCGCCATGGCCACCAGCCCACCGTGGACCGCCGGGATCATCACCCATCCCGCCACCGCCGCCCGAAGGAGGGGGCGGAGGTGGAGGCCCACACGTGCGTCAGCGACCTTGCGCGCTACATCGAGTTCCTGCGGAAAGAGCAGGAGCGCATCGTCGAGCACGCAAAGAGCCTTACCGCAGCCGTGGCCACAGCACACGCCGACGCAGAGACGAGGAATCAGGAGATCTACGAGCAGTCCGGCCGCTTCGAGAGGGATCGTCTGGAGCGGCAGTGGGCGTTCGAGCTGGCGAGCGTCGCTGAACGTGCAGCAGCGGCAGGCACCATATTGCATTTGTCCAGCTTGTCGATAGGCTCATCCTCCTCCTCTACCTCTTACTGAGCGCGCTCAGTAGAGAAAAGGCTGCCGGAAGTAGAGAAAAGCCCCTCCGTGGTAGTAGTAGTATTTAGGAGCTATTTTGTTTAGTTCATCTGACTATAGATGTGTGGTCGAACTGTACAACGTACTTAAAATTAGCTAGTATATATAGTTGAACTAGCTATTTCAGTACATGGTTGGCAACAATTGGGGAGAAGTTTGGTCGGTTCAGCTGTTGAGTTGAACTGTTTGTATAAATTAAGAACGACTGCTTAATGTATGAATGAAATCTATGCTTAATTACTGAATTTTAGTTGCAAAAATTACATAGTGCTAATGATTTCTAGCTGCATATTTTGACAAACCGCAGTGTTACAAGGATTGACAATGTAAATCTTTCCAGTTTGACAAGTGGCAACATACCCAATATGAAAAATGCAAATCTTACCAAATTGTTTGTACGTGGTTGCACACGGGCCATCCAGAAAAACCGTTTGCGTTGAAAGGATGCACAAATCTTGCGATGCTCTCACTTTGCATACGGGTGTTCTATCTAAATCGTTTGCGATCAAGAGCTACAGAAATCCTGCTCGGCACATTTTCTCTTGGCTTCCTGGGGAAGCTGTCGGTTTGCATACGGGTGTTCTAACTAAAACGTTTGCAATGAGTGTTTTATATTTAAAAAGTGAATTAAACTGTGGCTTGGGCGCCATTAATGGAGAGGACGCGAGCAAGGCGGGTGGCCATGGAAATCAAAGGGCTTGCTTCCCAGTGAGCCTACGCAGCGTATAGCTCGCACGCTTCCCGGTGAGTCTGCGCACTTGAGGACAGCTTGCACGCCTCTCGGTTAGCCTGCGCACCGGACAGCGCTCGCACGCCACCCGCTCAGTCAAGGTCAAGTAGCTGTCCCCACGACACCTCCTACAGCCATTAAAACCAAGACACGTGGCGTCACATGAGTGGTTAACGGAATTTTGAATTTACTAGAATTTAAAAACCAGGCATCTCAATGTTTTGCCGGCAATCAACGGTGCCCCGGTGTTTGAAATTCATGCCCATTTCTTGCATGGGACCTAAGCATGCACCCAAGGACACAGATTTGATTTTTCAACCAATTTATATGCACTGGAGCATGTCCATGTAGTTCAAATTTGAATTATGCACATAAAATGCATTGAAAACTCAGTTAATGCATAAAAATGCCCAAACGAGCCCCGAAAAGTAAAAAAATTCACACGACACTCCTGTTGTTCTATGTTGACACGAGAAAAAAAATTGAAAGCAATAAGAGGCAATGGATATCGTTTTGTCCCCAAAGGTGGGACGTTCCCTATCGAAAACCATCATGCTTGTTGTGAGAAGCTCCGATTTGTGAGAAGCATATACCCAAACCTGCCCCAAATGGGACAAAATTTGTACCATGGCATGTTGATGCCGCTCCATGATAGCATCCAAGTTTCATGAATTTCAGACGAGTTTTGGATTTACTAGAATTTAAAAACCAGGCATCTCAATGTTTTATCGGCAATCAACGGTGCCCCATGTTTGAAATTCATTCCCATTTCTTCAATGAGTCCTAAGCATGCACCCAAGGACACAGATTTGATTTTTCAACCAATTTATATGCACTGGAGCATGTGCAAGTAGTTCAAATTTGAATTATGCACATAAAATGCATTGAAAACTTAGTTGATGCATAAAAATGTCCAAACGAACCCTGAAAAATGACAAAAATTCGCACAACACTCCTGTTGTTCTATGTTGACACGAGAAACAAAATTAAAAGCAATAAGAGGCAATGGATATCGTTTCGTCCCCAAAGGTGGGACGTTCCCTACCGAAAACCATCATGCTTGTTGTGAGAAGCTCCGGTTTGTGAGAAGCATATAGCCAAACCTGCCCCAAATGGGACAAAATTTGTACCACGGCATGTTGATGCCGCTCCATGATAGCATGCCAAGTTTCATGAATTCTAGACAAGTTTTGGATTTACTAGAATTTAAAAACTAGGCATCTCAATGTTTTGCTGGCAATCAACGGCGCCCCGGTGTTTGAAATTCATTCCCATTTCTTGCATGGGACCAAAGAATGCACCCAAGGACACGGATTTGATTTTTCAACCAATTTATATGCACTGGAGCATGTGTATGTAGTTCAAATTTGAATTATGCACATAAAATGCATTCAAAACTCAGTTAATGCATAAAAATGTCCAAACAAACCCCGGAAAATCACAAAAATTCGCACAACACTCCTGTTGTTCTATGTTGACACGAGAAAAAAATTTGAAAGCAATAAGAGGCAATGGATATCGTTTCGTCCCCAAAGGTGGGACGTTCCCTACCGAAAATCATCAGGCTTGCTGTGAGAAGCTCTGGTTTGTGAGAAACTGTCGGTGTACAAAAAGAGGGGTACCCTTTTTGTACCCCTATAACTGTGCATGGGCAGTCTGAGCCACGGGCACCACCACACTGAGCAAGGAAAGGGAGGTGAGCCAAGGAAAGGCCGAAGCTTAGGAGAAGCAGAACGACGCCAAGACCAAGACCACAAAGAGCAAAGGGGACGAAACGGACCCCCCCGGCAAGATCCTTGCCGGGAGGCGGTTTTAGCAAACCCGGCAAGACCCTTGCCGTGGCAGCTTGCCCCACACCTACGGAATGAGTCGCCCTTGAGTCCACTGCCCCCATGGGGCAAGGATTCGGGAACATCCCCGTGGTGGCATGCAGATCTTTGTGAAGACATTCAAGATCAGATACACCCTTTAGAAGATGATGATCCTTGGCGGGATCCCAGCCAAGGAGGACCACAAGGCCCCCGGCAAGAGCCTTGCCGGGGATGACAGCAGGCGCCACGGCAAGACCCTTGCCGGGGCCCCGGCAAGGCCCTTGCCAAGAACACCCGTAGGGCCACCATCAGGCCCACGCCAGTCAAACCTCCACCGCCGTTCGCATGCAGCTGCCGACCCAACCAGCTGGGCAGGCACCTGCGTGGCGGCATGCGGATCTTCGTGGAGACCCACCACTGCGCCACCTCAGCTGCCTGCCTGCCTACATTAAATGCGCCTTGTCATGTACTACGAGGGATAACCTCACATCACTGTACCCTTTCCACCTCCTGTGTGCCACTGTGGCAACCCCTTTCCTATAAAAGGAGGCCCGAGGTGACCAGGAGGAGGATTCGGCTTTTTGGAGCTCCTCACGCCCCATAGCTAGCTCAAGAACACAGATATACAATCCACCAAAGCAGGAGTAGGGTTTTACGCATCCCCGCGGCCCGAACCTGGATAAACGAACCGTGTGCTATCTGTTTGATCCGCTCTTCTCACGACCCCGCGCCCCGCAACCGTAGTAGGGATTCTTGTGATCCCATAGGTGTCGTTCCCACCGACATCTTTGGCGCGCCAGGTAGGGGGCGTAGTTGTGAGAATCGGCTCTAGTAGTTAGCCCGGCACTCCTTCACCTTCGTGACCCTTGAAGAAGAAAGGAGGCCAGAAGATCGACACTCGAGCGATCGCAAACAGAAGCTAAGTTGCACTGAACCCTTATTTGTGCTACCCTTCTTATTTGAGGTTATCCCCCCCCGGAGATATTTGCTTTGTATGAGAAACCTGCACGCCAGGGGGCTCTACCACGAACGGCAACGCCCTTGCCCAGTTTCGAGTCCGCTCAACAGCTCAAGCGGCTGCGTCGAGAATGGTAGAGTAGCCTTCCGCGATCAGCAACGCCCCCGATTCTGACTCGAGTCAAGCTCGACAGTTCGAGCGGCCGCGTTCAGAACGGAAAGGTGGCTCGTCCGGCAGCACGCGTACCCGGCTGGCCATGGGGATCCGTCCCCAAAACTCCACTAGGGGCTTCCACGCCGGCAAGCCTTCCCGGTCGACGTAGGGCACGCATACAAAGAGGAATCGAACGGGGAAATAACATGCATGAAAATTAAGAGTACTTCAAAGTTATATTACATCACATCATAGCTGCGGTTCTAACTAAAGATAAAATTTGTCTTGGTCGGGAACCCGCAGCGGCGAAGAAGAACGGGATGCCTAATCCCGGCGCTGGCCTTCCACCCTCTTGATTTCGTCAATGCAGTCGGTGATGGGCTTGATGCGCTCCTTGAGCACCGTGAGGTCAGCACCATCCGGCAAGCTCTTCATCGCAGCCGCGAAGTCAAGATCGGGATCCCAGTACGCCGTCTTGGTGAGGACCTTGGTCACGACCCTCCGGCAAAGTCGCCGGGCCTCCTCGGCCAGCGTGGCCGTCCTGTTGGAGTGAAGATAAGCCAAGGCTCCGAGGACGCCCTCGAAGAACAGGGTCAACTTGGTGTTGACGGTCCCACTGCGCTCAGGGGCGTACCTCACGTGTGGCATCCCCATGGTGGCCAACTGCGAGGTGACCCTGCCGGCGACCTCCTCCAGACGACTGATCCATCTGTTCTCGCCTGCCACATAATCCTGGTGGGAGGCGGCCTCGTTCGCCCGCAGCTGCTTCTCCTTCTCCAGGCTCCTGGTCAAGGTCTCCTCCCGAGCCCTGCTCTCCGACAGCATCTTCTCGAGATCCTCCAGCTTCAGCTTGAGGTCTCTGACGGAGTTTTGCGCTTCGGAGAGCTCCCCAGCCCTGCTGATGACCGCTCCTTGCGCCTCCACCAAGGCGCTGTTGAGCGTGCTCTTCTTGTTGGACAGCTTGAGGGCCTGCTCCTTCAGCTCGTCCTGCGCCACCTCCAACTCCTTACCTTGCCGGCATGGGCCAGAGCCTGGGCATCGAGTGCCTCCTTGTGCCTCTGCTCCAGCTCGCAAGTCCGCCACGCGACAAGGGCCTCGAGCTCCTCATCCTTGCCACGGAGCGCTGCGGCAAGCTTCGCCTCACGCACGGTGAGGTCCTCTTCCTGGGAATCCAAGGTGGCTTGAAGCTGGTTCCGGGCGGCCTCGGCCGCGGCAGCCAAGTTCGCCGCCTTTTCCTGGGCCTTCTCAATGTCGGCCATCTTCATGGTGAGCTCCACATCGCGCTCGGCCAATTTCTCCTGAAAGGCCCTCTGCTCCTCGCGAGCCTGGTGGAACCAGGTCTGCGTCTCGGCAACGCGCGCCTTGAAGTCCACCTCCGCGTTGTCCACCGTTGCCATCCTGGACTTGACCTTGTCCAGGCGAGCACGGTAGAGCACTTGGAGCTTCCGGAAATTGGCCCCCATGGCACGGAAAAGCTGCTCTTCTGGAGAACCGTCGCCACCAACGCCCGGCTCATCAACCACCTCGAGCCCAGTGGCGGCAAGCACCTCGTCGTCGAAAACTTCCCCTTCGGCGGGCGCCCGGCTTGACGCCCCTGGGAGGTGGACGAAGAGATTGTCGCCCACCTTCAGATATCTGCCGGGGCCCGAGGTTGAGGAGGAGGGAGGCTGGTCACCCACCACCTCTTCCTCGGCGGAGGCCTTGCCGGCCTCACCGGCAGGTCCACCGCTGGCGTCCTCGGCAGAAGCCTCGCCGGTCGCCTTGGCGGCCCCGCCGCGGTGTCCTCGGCAGCATCCTTGGCGGCCTCCTCAGCAGTGTTCCCAACAACGGTATCCATGTCCTCCATACCTGTTGAAGGAGGGCCTGGGCAGCAATGGGAGCAATGAAGCCAAGAAAAGAATAAGGGAAAAACAGAGACGAAGGACAGGCGACTCACCAGTGCCAGGCTATGAAGCAGAAGTCCCCTCTCCGCCAGCATTTGGCGCCGTGGCAGAGCCACCAGTGCCCAAGTTCCCCTCTTCCTCCATGGGTGTGGGCTCCGTGCCTGATGCCCTTGCCGGGGACGCCCCCCACGGCGGCGTAGTCGATGGGGGTGGTGTGTTAGGAGTAGCCCTCTGTGGAGCATGTGCATGTAGTTCAAATTTGAATTATGCACATAAAATGCATTGAAAACTCAGTTAATGAATAAAAATGTCCAAACAAACCCCGGGAAATCACAAAAATTCGCACAACACTCCTGTTGTTCTATGTTGACACGAGAAATAAATTTGAAAGCAATAAGAGGCAATGGATATCGTTTCGTCCCCAAACGTGGGATGTTCCCTACCGAAAACCATCAGGCTTGCTGTGAGAAGCTCCGGTTTGTGAGAAACTGTCAGTGTACAAAAAGAGGGGTACGCTTTTTGTACCCCTATAACTGTGCACGGGCAGTCTGAGCCACGGGCACCACCACACTGAGCAAGGCAAGGGAGGTGAGCCAAGGTAAGGACGAAGCTCAGGAGAAGCAGAACGACGCCAAGACCAAGACCACAAAGAGCAAAGGGGACGAAACGGACCCCCCCGGCAAGATCCTTGCCGGGAGGCAGTTTTAGCAAACCCGGCAAGACCCTTGTCGTGGCAGCTCGCCCCACACCTACGGAGTGAGTCGCCCTTGAGTCCACTGCCCCCATGGGGCAAGGATTCGGGAGACATCCCCGTGGTGGCATGCAGATCTTTGTGAAGACATTCAACATCAGATACACCCTTTAGAAGAAGATGATCCTTGGCGGGATCCCATCCAAGGAGGACCACAAGGCCCCCGGCAAGAGCCTTGCCGGGGATGACAGCAGGCGCCACGGCAAGACCCTTGCCGGGGCCCCGGCAAGGCCCTTGCCAAGAACACCCATAGGGCCACCATCAGGCACACACCAGTCAAACCTCCACCGCCATTCGCATGCAGCTGCCGACCCAACCAGCTAGGCAGGCACCTGCGTGGCGGCATGCGGATCTTCGTGGAGACCCACCACTGCGCCACCTCAGCTGCCTGCCTGCCTACATTAAATGCGCCTTGTCATGTACTGTGAGGGATAACCTCACATCACTGTACCCTTTCCACCTCCTGTGTGCCACTGTGGCAACCCCTTTCCTATAAAAGGAGGCCCGAGGTGACCCGGAGGAGGATTCGGCTTTTTGGAGCTCCTCACGCCCCATAGCTAGCTCAAGAACACAGATATACAATCCACCAAAGCAGGAGTAGGGTTTTATGCATCCCCGTGGCCCAAACCTGGATAAACGAACCGTGTGCTATCTGTTTGATCCGCTCTTCTCATGACCCCGCGCCCCGCAACCGTAGTAGGGATTCTTGTGATCCCATAGGTGTCGTTCCCACCGACATCTTTGGCGCGCCAGGTAGGGGGCGTAGTTGTGAGAATCGGCTCTAGTAGTTAGCCTGGCACTCCTTCACCTTCGTGACCCTTGAAGAAGAAAGGAGGCCAGAAGATCGACACTCGAGCGATCGCAAACAGAAGCTAAGTTGCACTGAACCCTTATTTGTGCTACCCTTCTTATTTGAGGTTATTCCCCCCGGAGATTTTTGCTTTGTATGAGAAACCTGCACTCCAGGGGGCTCTACCACGATTGGCAACGCCCTTGCCCTGTTTCGAGTCCGCTCAACAGCTCAAGCGGCTGCGTCGAGAATGGCAGAGTAGCCTTCCGCGATCAGCAACGCCCCCGATTCTGAGTCGAGTCAAGCTCGACAGTTCGAGCGGCCGCGTTCAGAACGGAAAGGTGGCTTGTCCGGCAGCACGCGTACCCGGCTGGCCATGGGGATCCGTCCCCAAAACGCCACTAGGGGCTTCCGCGCCGGCAAGCCTTCCCGATCGACGTAGGGCACGCATACAAAGAGGAATCGAACGGGGAAATAACATGCATGAAAATTAAGAGTACTTCAAAGTTATATTACATCACATCATAGCTGCGGTTCTAACTAAAGATAAAATTTGTCTTGGTCGGGAACCCGCAGCGGCGAAGATGAACGGGATGCCTAATCCCGGCGCTGGCCTTCCACCCTCTTGATTTCGTCGATGCAGTCGGTGATGGGCTTGATGCGCTCCTTGAGCACCGTGAGGTCAGCACCATCCGGCAAGCTCTTCATCGTGGCCGCGAAGTCAAGATCGGGATCCCAGTACGCTGTCTTGGTGAGGACCTTGGTCACGACCCACCGGCAAAGTCGCCGGGCCTCCTCGGCCAGCGTGGCCGTCCTGTTGGAGTGAAGATAAGCCAAGGCTCCGAGGACGCCCTCGAAGAACAGGGTCAACTTGGTGTTGACGGTCCCACTGCGCTCAGGGGCGTACCTCACGTGTGGCATCCCCATGGTGGCCAACTGCGAGGTGACCCTGCCGGCGACCTCCTCCAGACGACTGATCCATCTGTTCTCGCCTGCCACATAATCCTGGTGGGAGGCGGCCTCGTTCGCCCGCAGCTGCTTCTCCTCCTCCAGGCTCCTGGTCAAGGTCTCCTCCCGAGCCCTGCTCTCCGACAGCATCTTCTCGAGATCCTCCAGCTTCAGCTTGAGGTCTCTGACGGAGTTTTGCGCTTCGGAGAGCTCCCCAGCCCTGCTGATGACCGCTCCTTGCGCCTCCACCAAGGCGTTGTTGAGCGTGCTCTTCTTGTTGGACAGCTTGAGGGCCTGCTCCTTCAGCTCGTCCTGCGCCACCTCCAACTCCTTACCTTGCCGGCATGGGCCAGAGCCTGGGCATCGAGTGCCTCCTTGTGCCTCTGCTCCAGCTCGCAAGTCCGCCACGCAACAAGGGCCTCGAGCTCCTCATCCTTGCCACGGAGCGCTGCGGCAAGCTTCGCCTCACGCACGGTGAGGTCCTCTTCCTGGGAATCCAAGGTGGCTTGATGCTGGTTCCGGGCGGCCTTGGCCGCGGCAGCCAAGTTCGCCGCCTTTTCCTGGGCCTTCTCAATGTCGGCCATCTTCATGGTGAGCTCCACATCGCGCTCGGCCAATTTCTCCTGAAAGGCCCTCTGCTCCTCGCGAGCCTGGTGGAACCAGGTCTGCGTCTCGGCAACGCGCGCCTTGAAGTCCACCTCCGCGTTGTCCACCGTTGCCATCCTGGACTTGACCTTGTCCAGGCGAGCACGGTAGAGCACTTGGAGCTTCCGGAAATTGGCCCCCATGGCACGGAAAAGCTGCTCTTCTGGAGAACCGTCGCCACCAACGCCCGGCTCATCAACCACCTCGAGCCCAGTGGCGGCAAGCACCTCGCCGTCGAAAACTTCCCCTTCGGCGGGCGCCCGGCTTGACGCCCCTGGGAGGTGGACGAAGAGATTGTCGCCCACCTTCAGATATCTGCCGGGGCCCGAGGTTGAGGAGGAGGGAGGCTGGTCACCCACCACCTCTTCCTCGGCGGAGGCCTTGCCGGCCTCACCGGCAGGTCCACCGCTGGCGTCCTCGGTAGAAGCCTCGCCGGTCGCCTTGGCGGCCCCGCCGCGGTGTCCTCGGCAGCATCCTTGGCGGCCTCCTCAGCAATGTTCCCAACAACGGTATCCATGTCCTCCATACCTGTTGAAGGAGGGCCTGGGCAGCAACGGGAGCAATGAAGCCAAGAAAAGAATAAGGGAAAAACAGAGACGAAGGACAGGCGACTCACCAGTGCCAGGCTGTGAAGCAGAAGTCCCCTCTCCGCCAGCATTTGGCGCCGTGGCAGAGCCACCAGTGCCCAAGTTCCCCTCTTCCTCCATGGGTGTGGGCTCCGTGCCTGATGCCCTTGCCGGGGACGCCCCCCACGGCGGCGTAGTCGATGGGGGTGGTGTGTTAGGAGTAGCCCTCTGTGGCTCCTTCTGCTGTCGCTCCCCTCCTGCAAACCCGGCAAGGTCAGCATCATAGCAACGAGCACCTACCACATGTCGAGTAAGAAGAGGGTGACGAACTTACGCTGGGGGCTGCACCGGGGGCTGCTGTTCGGGCTGCTCAGCACCACCAGTGGTGTCTTTGAAGCCCCAGCCAGGGGCTGGCTGCTTGCCGAGGTCCTCGCCCTCTTCACCCTCTGGGCCAACGTCTCTGTCTCCCTACTGAAGCAAAAATGGATCAAGACAAGCGACCCAATTCGAGGAAATGGAAATGACAGTAAGGAACGGAGAACTTACTCATCATCCGTCTCCTCCTCTTCCACCAGTTTCCTTTTCCTCTCCGGGCTGAGAGGCCCGAGATCAAAAGGGAGCGCCACATCATCATCCGAGTCGACGCCTGCCGGAGGAGGCGAAGGAGGCGGCGGGGTTTGTGCGCGCCCGGATGAGGAAGGGGTTGTTGTCTTCTTCTTCTCAGCAGCCTTCGTCAGCCTCTTAGCTACCGTGGCCCTCGTGTGGCGCCTAGACCCCTCCAGGGTCAATTGAGGCCGCGCAGCCCTGCCGGGCCGGACCGGCTCACCGGAGCCAGCCCACCGTGGGACTCGCCCTCTTCCCCTGGTTGGCGTCGAGCCCGCCGCCACGTCCTCCTCCTCCCCCGACGACTCGTCGGCCGCGTCTTCGACGAGCGGAGATCCAGTGTCGGCGCTGCTGACCTCCCCGGAGGCCGCCGCCCACCGGGTGAGATCCTCTTCCTCCACCGCCGTTGCGGCCTTGTCGTCCACGCCCCCGGTGCTACCGGCCTCCATGGCGAGCTGTGCCTCCCTCGCCCTAGTGGCGATGTAGTCCAGCTCTGCCTAGGTGGTGTCCATGATAAGCCACCGCTTAACGTCGGCATTGACGTACACCTCGATCAGGGTGTCGAAGAATTGCTGCACATCCTCGTCCTTTGGCTCCTCCCAGCTCGGGACAGGGCCGTGCGCATTACAGTCCGGCATCATGGCGATGATCTTGGACCGACGCGAATTGTTGCACAACGGGACCACCCCCGCTGGCAGCTTGAAAAATGGCCCCTTGAGGGCCTTGCCAACCTTTGCGGCAGCCCTCGCGGCCTTGCCGGTCCGCTCGACCTCGCCATCGCGACACACATCAAGCTGGAAAAGCCGCTGGCAAAAGTGGGCATGCGCCAGCACTGTGAAGTTGTGATCGAGGCCGGGGCGGAGTCGCATAATGTCAGCCGGGTTCGTAAAGAGCCAAGCTGGCCTCCCCTTGCTGTGCAACGGGGCTATCCGGTGGCGAATGAAGTCCGCCCCGATCATCTCAAGGGTGAGTCCAGCCTGGGTGAGGCGGAGAATCCTGGTGGTGGCGACGGTGAGCCTCCCATCGGCGGCGTCGACATCGCTCCAATTGCTGCCGCGGACCGGCGGCACTCGGCGGACCTTGCAGAATTCCGGCGGGTTTTCATCTTGAATCCAGCACCACCGGCCACGCCATTCCTCCCATCTCTCCTTCACGGCACCGTCTGGGTACGCCCCCTTGGATCTTGGGATCCAGGTGACGCAACCGGAGACGGCTCCTCCTGGCTGGATTCGAGGGAAGAAGTAATGGCGGAAGAGCGCCGTGTTGGGCTGCACCCCGGCAAAGCCTTCACAAAGATGCGCGAAGAAAGCCATGCACGCCACCGCATTCAGAGTAAAATCCAAGAGGCGAAAGCCGATGGTGCGCATAACGTCACAGAAGAAATCGGAGAAAGGGGGCATAACCCGCAAGAAAAGTAATCAACGAAGAAGGGGTACCGATTTGGGGCAGGATCAGCGCAAGCAGTAGGAATGACGCACGTCGTCGGGTGTCCCGAATCCTCTCCCCCCGTCTTCACTCCCCATAGGGGCTTGAAGGAGGCCCGGAGCTCTTGAACATCAACCGTCGAGGGGAAGAAGAAGGCGGACTTCGTCCGGTCCCCCGACAGCGCGCTCTCCGGCGGCTCCACCCTCCCAGCGCCCTTAGCCACCCCCTTGCCCTTGGCGAATTTGGGAGCCATGGCAACCAAGAAGTTCAGAGGGCTGAGGAAGGGGGATGGCAAAGCAGCGGCGGCGGGCGACAACAAAAGCTTAGGAAGGAAGGAAGAGAGGGAACGGCGGCTCTGAGATTGGAAAAGGCACAAGGGAAGAGGAGAAAGTGAGCAGCGCGCCCACGATTATTCCTTCTTATGGGGGAAAAACGTGGGCCGCCTCCTTTCACATTAACTGTGATGTGATGCATGCCCGCGGGAAGCAACCCCACGCATGCCGCCCACGTCACACACGCCTCCCCACGCCACGCCGCGCGCGAAGAAACTTACCACGGTAAAAACCGCCCCGCCTGCCCGCGCACCTTTTTGGGCCTAGCCCAATGACGCGATTGGGCTTACTTGTGGCCCAGGCCCGGGGGCTCCTGTTGATGTACAAAAAGAGGGGTACGCTTTTTGTACCCCTATAACTATGCACGGGCAGTCCGAGCCACGGGCACCACCACACTGAGCAAGGCAAGGGAGGTGAGCCAAGGTAAGGCCGAAGCTCAGGAGAAGCAGAACGACACCAAGACCAAGACCACAAAGAGCAAAGGGGACGAAACGGACCCCCCCGGCAAGATCCTTGCCGGGAGGCGATTTTAGCAAACCCGGCAAGACCCTTGCCGTGGCAGCTCGCCCCACACCTACGGAGTGAGTCACCCTTGAGTCCACTGCCCCCATGGGGCAAGGATTCAGGAGACATCCCCGTGGTGGCATGCAGATCTTTGTGAAGACATTCAAGATCAGATACACCCTTTAGAAGATGATGATCCTTGGCGGGATCCCAGCCAAGGAGGACCACAAGGCCCCCGGCAAGAGCCTTGCCGGGGATGACAGCAGGCGCCATGGCAAGACCCTTGCCGGGGCCCCGGCAAGGCCCTTGCCAAGAACACCCATAGGGCCACCATCAGGCCCACGCCAGTCAAACCTCCACCGCCGTTCGCATGCAGCTGCCGACCCAACCAGCTGGGCAGGCACCTGCGTGGCGGCATGCGGATCTTCGTGGAGACCCACCATTGCGCCACCTCTCTGCCTGCCTGCCTACATGGCACCGCGGGCGCCGCTGGCCAGGGCGCGTGTCGACACGAGAGGGAGCGGCGACGGACGAGACAGGGCTCTCCCCCGTCCCCGATAAAGCAAGGACACCTGGGCAATACGCATTAAATGCGCCTTGTCATGTACTGCGAGGGATAACCTCACATCACTGTACCCTTTCCACCTCCTGTGTGCCACTGTGGCAACCCCTTTCCTATAAAAGGAGGCCCGAGGTGACCAGGAGGAGGATTCGGCTTTTTGGAGCTCCTCACGCCCCATAGCTAGCTCAAGAACACAGATATACGATCCACCAAAGCAGGAGTAGGGTTTTACGCATCCCCGTGGCCCGAACCTAGATAAACGAACCGTGTGCTATCTGTTTGATCCGCTCTTCTCACGACCCCGCGCCCCGCAACCGTAGTAGGGATTCTTGTGATCCCATAGGTGTCGTTCCCTCCGACAGAAGCATATACCCAAACCTGCCCCAAATGGGACAAAATTTGTACCATGGCATGTTGATGCCACTCCATGATAGCATCCAAGTTTCATGAATTTCAGACGAGTTTTGGATTTACTAGAATTTAAAAACCTGGTATCTCAATGTTTTGCCGGCAATCAATGGTGCCCCATGTTTGAAATTCATTCCCATTTCTTGCATGGGACCTAGCATGCACCCAAGGACACATATTTGATTTTTCAACCAATTTATATACACTGGAGCATGTGCATGTAGTTCAAATTTGATTTATGCACAAAAAATGCATTGAAAACTCAGTTAATGCATAAAAATGTCCAAATGAACCCTGAAAAATCACAAAAATTTACACAACACTCCTGTTGTTCTATGTTGACATGAGAAACAATTTGAAAGCAATAAGAAGCAATGGATATCGTTTCGTCCCCAAAGGTGGGACATTCCCTACCGAAAACCATCATGCTTGTTGTCAGAAGCTCTGGTTTGTGAGAAGCATATACCCAAACCTGCCCCAAATGGGACAAAATTTGTACCACGGCATGTTGGTGCCGCTACATGATAGCATGCCAAGTTTCATGAATTTCAGAAGCGTTTTGGATTTACTAGAATTTAAAAACCAGGCATCTCATTGTTTTGCTGGCAATCAGCGGTGCCTTGGTGGTTCAAATTCATTCCCATTTCTTGCATGGGACCTAAGCATGCACACAAGGACACAGATTTCATTTTTCAACCAGTTTATATGCACTGGAGCATGTGCATGTAGTTCACATTTGAATTATGCACATAAATGCATTGAAAACTCAATTAATGCATAAAAATGTCCAAACGAACCCCAAAAAATCACAAAAAATCGCATAACACTCCTGTTGTTCTATGTTGACACTCGAAAAATTTTGAAAGCAATAAGAGGCAACGGATATCGTTTCGTCCCCAAAGGTGGCATGTTCCCTACCGAAACCATGACGCTTGTTGTGAGAAGCTCTGGTTTGTGAGAAGCTTAGACCCAAACCTACCCCAAATGGGACAAAATTTGTACCACAACATGTTGATGCCGCTACATGATAGCATGCCAAGTTTCATGAATTTCCAACGAGTATTGTATTTACTAGAATTTAAAAACCAGGCATGTCAATGTTTGCGACTGAGTGATGGTGGCAGGGTGTTTGAAATTCATTCGCATTTCTTCATGGGACCTAAGCATGCAACCAAGGACACATATTTGATTTTTCAATAAGTTTATACGCACTGGAGAATGTGCTTGTAGTTCAAATTTGAATTATGCGCATAAAATGTCTGGAAAACCCAGTTAATGTATAAAAATGTACAAACGAACCCTGAATCATTCCAATTTTTTGACGACATACCTATAGTTGCATATTCACTGCAGATATAAGTTCTAACAATTCAAACACCTTTGTAGCTATGAACCCATTACGTAATTCAAATGATCAAGATGATAAATCAAGTAGATCGCACACAGTTTATTATCACCAACCGTGTGAGATGCAGCACAAAATATCTTGGAGCACCATCGGTGTATAGTACGCCCATGGCTTACGAGAGAAGGTGCATCGGCTACAGTCCACAGCGTGCCAGTTCTGAATAAGGGACCGTGTCCGATGACACTTTGCGCGCCAGTTTTTTGGCTGAAGCGATTCCAAATTTTCGGCTTCCGCGGAAATATCTACCTCCCCGCCCCCTCCCCCTTACCAAAAGCCACATTTCCCCTCTTTCCGCCTTCCTTTCCAAGTTGAAACCTTCACTCCTTGCTTGCAGCGCCGCCGCCTCCTCGTCGGCGACCCTCCTTCACACTCCTCGGCCTCGCCTATCCAGGCAGGTATTCCACACCTGACCCCCATCCTCCTCGTCCTTCCACATCCCACATGCCCCTACCGCCGGCGCGAGCGCGACACCTTCCACCCAAATCATCGACCCCTCCATCAAATAGGCGCCGACCTAAGCCATGGTGCACGCAATATAGCCAGGACCTCAAGGAGCATTTGGCAATGGAGAAGCAAATCGCGGCCGCACGCGCGGATGAGGACGCGATGGCTGCCATGTGTGCCAACCCCCAGATCTTGAAGGAGCACCTTGCCATTTGCTAGCTACGCCGGTTATGCATGCTCGGTTTACCCGTTGCGTATGCTGCTCCTGCCTTTCCTTCACAAATTCTAGTGAATTGTGCTATCTAATTTTACCATGCAATCTATTGCTCTACTGTATATGTTCTATATGTCGTGCAGTGTGGTGCTCACTTATTAACTGTTTTGTTAATTAGTTGTCATCTTCAATTAACTGTTTGGTTCAATTCTGCAAATGTGATGTTCAATTCTTCAGGCTGCAATTTTGTATTGTCTTCAATGTGAGAAATAAATCGAATTTATCTTTACAAAATTGTGTGTGCATTCTGTTATTGTATACCATGTGAGGAATAAATTGAATTTGACTGTAGTAAATATATGAGAAACAAATACAATTGCTACAATTGGTTGTAGTTAACTGTTTGATCTTCTATTAGGAGTATGTTATATTGTGCAATGTGGTGCTCAGTTAATGTTTGGTTAATTTGTTGTGGTGTTTAGTTAACTGCTTGGTTCAATGTTATATTGTGCAATGTGGTGCTCAGTTAATGTTTGGTTCATTTTTTGTGGTGTTTAGTTAACTGCTTGGTTCAGTTCTGCAATGCGATGTCCAATTGTCATGGGTAGAATTTTGTATTGTTGTGCATGTGAGGAATAAATCGAATTTGGTTGCACTTAATACATGAGAAACATATACAAGTGCTATATTTCCTAGTTCTTAATAATGCTTGGTTTGGATAAATGAGTTTTCCCTGTGGCTTGAATTAATTTGATGAATCTGCAATGTGATTATTTTTCATCAACATATTTTACTGATAGCATGCGAACCCTTACTTAACCTGATGACTAACTACCTTATATGTGTTGCATGGAAACAATGGGAAGCACTGAGGTTTACAATCGAGGTTAGCACGTGCATGGTCCGTTGTCTAATGGCACATTATTGTCCAATTGCAGGAACCATTCTAATATTTAGGTTTTTAACAATTTGGTCTTGCACATGTAGGTCCTGCTGTCAGAGGTTTTGACCCACTGTTTGACCCTTTTTGCATATGGGGAAATGAGTTGTCCATGAATATCAGTCAAGTCAAGAAACTCAGAAAGATTGTTAGGATAAAGAAATTAGCGACAAAAAACAACAAGATCTTTGTGTGCACAATGAAGAAGACATCAGTTCACTACAGGATGGTACTAACTATTATACATTGCCTTTTCTATTCCTTTGCCCCATTTCCAATATAGAGAAGATATTTATGCGCATCCTTGTTTTTAGGCCTTTCCAAAGCAGTTCACTGATGATTACCTCTCAAACCACCTGTATGGTCAGGAGGCGAGGAAGGTATTCATACAACACCCACGGTTCAATATTGAAGTGTTCCTAAGGAGGATGAAGGATGGACGGTCAATCATCCACGGGCACTGGCCTAAAGTTACAAAGACCTTCAACATCAGTGATGGCTCAATATTTGCCTTCTGCTTCAGCAGTTTTCCAGATGAGATACATCTATCTATGTATCGTCTATGATGCTATTTTTAAAAGGTTATAGATGTTGCATGTGAAACTTGGTCCTGGTGTAGTTGTGTAATAGGGTAGCTGAGTGCTTAAGCTATATGATGTTGTACTCTGATGTATTTCAATTATGAAAATGAAATATATTGTGTGCTTAATATGAACTGTCAATTAGATTAATAAATGGATTATGAATAATCAGATAGTTAGCCTGCTAATTGGGTTTTGCTATTGCAAATGGTTGTTAAAAAAATACCGTGGGGATGACCTCAGGCAATGCACACAGTTTCTAGGAATAAACCGTGTTGGATCAATGAACAATCACGCACGACTTTCTCTTGAAAACTGTTTGCGTTAGACCACCTTGCGCAAACGTTTACCACATGAAAATTGTGTGTGATGGATAGCCTTTGCCACATAGTTTCTTCCACGGACCGTGTGTGATATATTCAATAACGCAAGCGATTTAACGGGAAAAATTGTGTGTGATCTACCTGTGAACGGAAACGTTTTCCTTTGAGCGACTATGTGGGATGTACATACGAATGGAAACATTTAGCTGGGACTGACTGTGTGGGATGTACTTGCGACCGAAAACAATTTCGCCGTATAATTGAATTTTTTAGCTCTACAGTACGTATTTCCGTACTTGAGCGCTCGCCGGTCGCACACGACCTCATTTTGCCAAACGTGTGTGCCAGGAGGGCATATCCCCGATGGTTTCTGGGTCGTGCGGGAAGGACCCCGCCTATTGCCCACACTCACTTGGCGACGGTTCCAGATGCCATCGCGAAAAGGGGTTTTAAACCGTTTGTGTAGGAGCTCGCTATACTAGTGATATCTGCATATGCTAGGCTCGTCAAGTTTAACCCGAGTATTCTGCATGTGCAAACCTGGCTTGCACCCGTTGTATGTGAATGTAGAGCTTATCACACCCGATCATCACGTGGTGTCTCGGTACGACGAACTATAGCAACGGTGCATACTCAGGGAGAACACTTATACCTTGAAATTTAGTGAGGGGTCATCTTATAATGCTACCGCCGTACTAAGAAATATAAGATGCATAAATGATAAACATCACATGCAATAAAAATATGTGACATTATATAGCCATCGTCATCTTGTGCCTTTGATCTCCATCTCCAAAGCACCGTCATGATCTCCATTGTCACCGACTTGACACCTTGATCTCCATCATATGATCGTTGTCGTCTCGCCAACTATTGCTTCCACGACTATCGCTACCACTTAGTGATAAAGTAAAGCAATTATATGGTGATTGCATTTCATACAATAAAGCGACAACCATAAGGCTCCTGCCAATTGCCGATAACTTCTACAAAACATGATCATATCATACAACAATTTATATCTCATCACGTCTTGACCACATCCCATCACAACATGCCCTGCAAAAATAAGTTAGACGTCCTCTACTTTGTTGTTGCAAGTTTTACGTGGCTACTACGGGCTTCTAGCAAGAACCGTTCTTACCGACGCATCAAAACCACAACGATTTTTTGTTAAGTATGCTGTTTTAACCTTCAACACGGACCGGCCGTAGTCAAACTCGGTTCAACTAAAGTTGGAGAAATAGACACCCCCCAGCCACCTGTGTGCAAAGCACGTCGGTAGAACCAGTCTCATGAACGCGGTCATGTAATGTCGGTCTAGGCCGCTTCATCGAACAATACTGCTACCTCTTGACCATGCGTTGGTTTTCCCTTGAAGAGGAAAGGGTGATGCAGGAAAGTAGCGTAAGTATTTCCCTCGGTTTTTGAGAACCAAGGTATCAATCCGGTAGGAGACAACGCACAAGTCACCTAGTACCTGCACAAATAATCAAGAACCTTGCAACCAACACGATAAAGGGGTTGTCAATCCCTTCACGATCACTCGCAAAAGTGAGATCTAATAAAGATAGTAAGATAAATATTTTTGGTATTTCTATTGTATAGATTGGAAAGTAAAGATTGAAAAATAGCAAACGAGATGCGATGTAAATAAAAGAGATGCAATAAAATAAGAAAGAGACCCGGGGGCCATAGGTTTCACTAGTGGCTTCTCTCAAGATAGCATGTATTACGGTGGGTGAACAAATTACTGCCGAGCAATTGATAGAAAAGTGCATAGTTATGAGAATATCTAAGCAATGATCATGAATATAGGCATCACATCTGTGTCAAGTAGATCAAAAGGATTCTGCATCTACTACTATTACTCCACATATCAACCGCTATCCAGCATGCATCTAGAGTATTAAGTTCATAAGAACAGAGTAACACATTAAGCAAGATGACATGATGTAGAGGGATAAACTCAAGCAATATGATATAAACCCCATCTTTTTATCCTCGATGGAAACAATACAATACGTGCCTTGCTTCCCCTACTGTCACTGGGAAAGGACACCGCAAGATTGAACCCAAAGCTAAGCACTTCTCCCATTGCAAGAAAGATCAATCTAGTAGGCCAAACTAAACCGATAATTCGGAGAGACTTGCAAAGATATCAAATCATGCATATAAGAATTCAAAGAAGAACCAAATAATATTCATAGATAATCTTGTTCATAAACCCACAATTCATTGATCTCGGCAAACACACCGCAAAAGAGTATTACATCGAATAGATCTCCAAGAACATCGAGGAGAACTTTGCATTGAGAATCAAAGAGAGAGAAGAAGCCATCTAGCTAATAACTATGGACCCGAAGGTCTGTGGTAAACTACTCACGCTTCATCGGAGAGGCTACGGTGTTGATGTAGAAGCCCTCCGTGATCGATTCCCCCTCCGGCAGATCGCCGAAAGAGGCCCCAAGATGGATCTCACGGGTACAGAAGGTTGCGGCGGTGGAAAAGTGGTTTTGTGTCTCTCTGCGATCGATCTAGGGTACAAGAGTATATATAAGCGAAAGAAGTACGTCGGTGGAGCTACATGGGGCCCACGAGGGTGGGGGCGCACCTACCCCCTGGGCGCGCCCTCCTGCCTCGTGGCCGCCTCACGGAGTTCCAGACTTCAACTCCAAGTCTTCTGGTTTGCTTACGGTCCAAGAAAGATCATCGCGAAGGTTTCCTTTTGTTTGGTATTCCTTTTCTGCGAAACTCTAAAATAGGCAAAAAACAGAAACTGGCACTGGGCCTCCAGTTAATAGGTTAGTCCCAAAAATAATATAAAAGAGCATATTAAAGCCCATTAAACATCCAAAACAGATAATATAATAGCATGGAAGAATAAAAAAATTATTGATACGTTGGAGATGTATCAAGCATCCCCAAGCTTAATTCATGCTGGTCCTCGAGTAGGTAAATGATAGAAACAAAAAATTTGATGTGGAATGCTACCAAACATAATTATCAATGTAATTTTCTTTATTGTGGCATGAATGCTCAGATTCGAAAGATTCAAAATAAAAGTTTAATATTGACATAAAAATAATAATACTTCAAGCACATTAATAAAGCAATCATGTCTTCTCAAAATAACATGGCCAAAGAAAGCTATCCCTACAAAATCATATAGTCTGGCTACGCTCTATCTTCATCGCACAAAATATTTAAATGATGCACAACCCCGATGATAAGCCAAGCAATTTTTTCATACTTTTTATGTTCTCAAGCTTTTTCAATCTTCACGCAATACATGAGCGTGAGCCATGACATAGCACTATAGGTGGAAAAGAATGGTGGTTGTGGAGAAGACAAAGAGGAGAAGATAGTCTCACATCAACTAGGTGTATCAACGGGCTATGCAGATGCCCATCAATAGATATCAATGTGAGTGAGTAGGGATTGCCATGCAACGAATGCACTAGAGCTATAAGTGTATGAAAGCTGAAAAGGAAACTAAGTGGGTGTGCATCCAACTCGCTTGCTCATGAAGACCTAGGGCATTTTGAGGAAGCCCATCATTGGTATATACAAGCCAAGTTCTATAATGAAAAATTCCCACTAGTATATGAAAGTGACAAAATAGGAGACTCTCTATCATAAAGATCATGGTGCTACTTTGAAGCACAAGTGTGGAAAAAGGATAGTAGCATTGCCCCTTCTCTCTTTTTCTCTCATTCTTTTATTTCGGCCTTTTCTATTTTTTTATGGCCTCTTTTTTTTATTTTTTATTTTTTCGTCCGGAGTCTCATCCCGACTTGTGGGGGAATCACAGTCTCCATCATCCTTTCCTCACTGGGACAATGCTGTAATAATGATGATCATCACACTTTTATTTACTTACAACTCAAGAGTTACAACTCGATACTTAGAACAAAATATGACTCTAAGTGAATGCCTCCGGCTGTGTACCGGGATGTGCAATGAATCAAGAGTGACATGTATGAAAAATTATGAACAGTGGATTTGCCACAAATACGGTGTCAACTACATGATCATGCAAAGCAATATGACAATGATGGAGCGTGTCATAATAAACAGAACGGTGGAAAGTTGCATGGCAATATATCTCGGAATGGCTATGGAAATGCCATAATAGGTAGGTATGGTGGCTGTTTTGAGGAAGGTAAATGGTGGGTTTATGGTACCGGCGAAAGTTGCGCGGTACTAGAGAGGCTAGCAATGGTGGAAGGATGAGAGTGCGTATAATCCATGGACTCAACATTAGTCAAAA
The DNA here is from genome assembly GCF_056163025.1 of Triticum urartu. Classification (NCBI taxonomy): domain Eukaryota; kingdom Viridiplantae; phylum Streptophyta; class Magnoliopsida; order Poales; family Poaceae; genus Triticum; species Triticum urartu. Next base: position 353,224,621 of record NC_141879.1, on the reverse strand, counting down.
AGAACTCACATACTTATTGCAAAAATCTATTAGTTATCAAAACAAAGTATTACGCGCATGCTCCTAGGGGGATAGATTGGTAGGAAAAGACCATCGCTCGTCCCAACCGCCACTCATAAGGAAGACAATCAAAAAATAAATCATGCTCCGACTTCATCACATAACGGTTCACCATATGTGCATGCTACGGGAATCACAAACTTTAACACAATTATCTCTCAAATTCACAACTACTCAACTAGCATGACTCTAATATCACCATCTTCATATATCAAAACAATCATCATGCATCAAACTTCTCATAGTATTTAACGCACTTTATATGAAAGATTTTATTATACCCTTCTTGGATGCCTATCATATTAGGACTACTTTTATATCCAAAGCAAAATACCATGCTGTTCTAAAGGACTCTCAAAATAATATAAGTGAAGCATGAGAAATCAATAATTTCTATAAAATAAAACCACCACCGTGCTCTAAAAAGATATAAGTGAAGCACTAAAGCAAAATTATCTAGCTCAAAAGATATAAGTGAAGCACATAGAGTATTCTAATAAATTATGATTCATGCGTGTCTCTTCAAAAAGGTGTGTACAGCAAGGATGATTGTGGTAAACTAAAAGGCAAAGAATCAAAGCATACAAGACGCTCCAAGCAAAACACATATCATGTGGTGAATAAAAATATAGCGTCAAGTAAAGTTACCGATAGACGAAGACGAAAGAGGGGATGCCTTCCGGGGCATCCCCAAGCTTAGGCTTTTGATTGTCCTTGAATTTTACTTTGGGGTGCCTTGGGCATCCCCAAGATTAGGCTCTTGCCACTCCTTATTCCAGAATCCATCAAATCTTTACCAAAAAACTTGAAAACTTCACAACACAAAACGTCAACAGAAAATCTCATGAGCTTCGTTAGTATAAGAAAACAAACCACCACTTTAAGGTACTGTAATGAACTCATTCTTTATTTATATTTGTGTTAAAGCTACTGTATTCCAACTTATCTATAGTTCATACCCCCCGATACTAGCTATAGATGCATCAAAATAAGCAAACAATACACGAAAAACAGAATCTGTCAAAAACAGAACAGTCTGTACCAATTTGCAGGTTTCGAATACTTCTGTAACTCCAAAACTTCTGAAACATTAGGAAGACCAGGAAAATTTGTATATTGATCTACTGCAGTTGGAATTGGTATTTTATTGCT